>NC_059331.1:138535288-138846069 GCF_018350155.1 Leopardus geoffroyi | reverse complement strand
ATCCAAAATAAAGTGCTTTGGGCCCTGAAGTGCCACAAAGAAGTGTGCCAAGGATTTTTTAAGGGATTTAGAATTGTATTTGTTTCCTCGGGCTGCTGTAATAAAGTACCTCAAAGTGAGTGGCTTAAACAGGAGATACTTATTGTTTCATGGTTCTGAAAGCTAGAAAGCTTGAGATCAAGGTGTCAGGAAGGTTGGTTCCTTCTGAGGGGTGTGAGGAAGAATCTGTTCTATGTCCTTCCCTCAGCTTCCGGCAGTTGGATGACAATCTTTCGTGTTCCTTGGTTGTAGAAGCGTCACCCCAATCCCTGCCTTCATATTCACATGGAATTCTCCCTGTTTGTATAGATGTCCAGATTTCACTTTGTTCATAAAGACACAAGTCATGTTGGAGTAGGGGCCCATCCTCTTTCAGTATGACTTCATCTTAACTAATTACATCGGCAATGACTCTATTTCAAAATAAGATCACATTTGAGGTTCTGGGGATTAGGACCTCAACATATGCTTTTGTGGGGAACACGACTCAACTCATAACAAGAATTGTTGAAACCACTGAATTACCTAGGTTGCCTGTTTTAAAAGATAATCAAAGAATCATTCGCTCAGTGTCTCTGAGTTCTTTAGTGATTATGCTACATCTTTTTTTTCCAGGTGAAAGTCTGAAATAAGGATGGCCAGCTAACAAGTTAAATAGTTAAGGTCCTGTTCATGCCATAGAACAGAAAACAATGCTTAATATTTCTAAGATATTATTAAATGCAAACATAACTGTGGATATTCAAATACATTATAACTTACCACTAGGTTTTAAAAACACAGATGATTACAGTATAGATATTAAGTGTGTATGTGAGTTGAAACCTATCAACTTTCCTAGTGTGAACTTAATCCATTTGTTAGTTTTTAGGAGTGGCAAGTCAGTATGGGAAAATATTGGGCTACAACACTATATATAATCTCTACCCGTTTTAGTGATTAATACTGATAATATGATTATAACCAATGTTGATCATAAGAATGACAAAACACAAATCAATTTGCCAGATCTTCCCGTTAAGTCTGAATATGGACAGATTCACTGCACTTGTGCTTTGTTTAGTTGAAAAGCTTTCAATTAAACATTTGATAAGTTTTGTTGGTTTTTTTTTTTTTTTCTGCTGTAAGAATGCCATTCATTTTTACTAGTTTATCTTAGATTATTTCCGCTGGTAGTATTTATAATGGAATACCTTACATTCAGGCTGTCTATAATTACTTATTCTATGGATTTTGAGTTTGATAGAAGCCATATTATTGTGCATGTGCAAGTTGAGAAGCCAGATTATTTTAAAAGCTTTTTCATATTTTCATCAAAAGATTTTCAGTAGCAAGCTGACATTGCCAGTTACAAGATATTCTTTAGATAGACTTCCAGCAGAGATGGAGGTTCATTATATCAGAGTAGCTCTGCTTTTGCATTTTATAATTAATAACAGATGCTGGTATTGGTAATGATACAGTGCATAATTATATGCATAGTTGACTTACAAAAGTGGATCACTTAGTAGCTTTATGGTACAAGTACAATTAAACCCATCATTAAAAATAAGACTCAATTCCACTTTGCCCTGGAGAACATGTTTCCTAATTGAAGAGTGCCCAGAGACTATCCACCTGGAAGATGGAAGGGTCTAACAGGGAGGAACAAGTGAGGGACAGCTGGAGGTATTTATGTTACTTATTCTGAAGTAGCAGATACTAAGGGGGAGATATTTTAGATGTCTTCAAATATTTCAAAGTTCATCATTCAGAACAGGAACTAGACTTGCTCATTGTTGCTCCAAGGGCCAGACATTACAGGAAGGAAATTTTGAATCAATAGAAGGAAGACCTTGCTCATCAAAATCCGTCCAGTTGTGACACAGGTTCTCTTATAAAATAATGAGTGGCTCATCACTAAAAATATTAAAGTCAAGGTCAGATAACCATGTCATTGGCAGATAGAATGGGTTTTTAAATTAAGAGTGGATCTGGACTAGATGAACTTCAAGGTCCCTTTTATCTTTCATATTCTGTAAGCTCAGAGATAAGAACTGGCTTTCTTCCTGCAATCTTTCTTCAGGAGTCTGAAATCAAGGAAATAAATCATTCTCAACCATCTGGTGGCCTGCATGGTCCCTGACCCAATAATGTTTTATGACACATTTGAAACCTGTGAAAAATGACAGAGCAGAAATAAAACAATTGCACATTTTAGAAACATTCCCATCAGAAGTATTGTTGGATTTGGCACACAGCTCCTCCAATACCTGTAATGAGCTACGCACTTGTATAAAAGTACAGATGCAAAAATCACAGATGAAAATGTTTCTGACCATCAACCTGGTTCCATCACACTCATCAACTCACAATGTTTTGTGAGTGCCAGGTGCTATTGGAAATGCTGAGGATATAACAGAGAAAGTTGCAGACAAAATCTCTCCTCCTGTGTAACTTACATTCTAGTTAGGTGTATAGACATTTAGCAAGAAAAAAACAACAATAAAAATAATCTCAGATAATGGTAAGCATTTTGAAGACTCTTAAGTAGGGTTGTGTGCTGGAGAATGGCTTTATTGGTGAGGGAGCTACTTAGGATGGTTAGGAACCCACTCTTTTAGGAAGTGACATTTGAATGATGAGCAGTCGATGAGAAGGCTGCAGCCATGCAAAGATCCACTGAAGGGGCACCCGGGTGGCTCAGTCACTTAAGCATCCGACTCCTGATTTAAGCTCAAGTCATGACCTCACAATTCATGAGTTCGAGCCCCACATCAGGCTCCATGCTGACAGTGTGCACCTCGGGCTCTGTGTTGACAGTGCAGTGCCTGCATGGGATTCTCTCTCTCTGCCCCTACCCCATGCATGGAAAACCCGTTCCCCGCCTCAAATAAATAAATAAACTTAGAAAAAACAAAAAGATCCACTGGGACACCTGGATGGCTCAGTCGGTTGAGTGTCTGACTTCAGCTCCGGTCATTATCTCACGGTTCGTGGGTTCAAGCCCCGCGTCGGGCTCTGTGCTGACAGCTCAGAACCTGGAGCCTGTTGCAGATTCCGTCTCCCTCTCTCTCTGCCCCGACCCCACTTGTGCTCTGTATCTCTGTCTCTAAAATAAATAAACATTAAAAGAAAATTAAAAAAAAAATCCACTGAAGAATATTTTTTAGCCTGTGAAACTGTGAGTGCAAAAACTCACCCAGAGGTAGACTAGTCAGTGATTACTGACTGCTTACTACCCTGTTCTTTGGGATTATTTGTGTAACCACACTCTCTAAATACCAGATGTTAGACTTGGCCTCAGCAGAACATCAGACTCAGGGTGTGTGTTGGTAGAATACAGGACTGCAGTGTCTCTTCCTTCTCTCATCTGCCGAGTTTTCCACCATGTCATTACTAAAGTTCTCTGTCTAGACTTGATCTGGAGAAGAAAAACAGAGAGACTGAGAAAGAAAGAAAGCTAGCAAAGTGTGGACTGTCAACCTCTTGCCCATGGACCTGTGCTCTTCTTGGATGGGCTTCAAGGGAAAGGTGATAGTGCTGAAATTGTTTTCAATATTTTATATGCATTTTTTTTCAATGACTAGTATCCTTAGCTTTCATCAGCTTTTCTTGGGGTTTCATACCAAAAAGTGTGAAGAACCACAGTTGTAGAGATAGTTGCAGTGTTTGGTACCCCTGTTATGAAATGAAGAATAAACATCTTTTCAGAGGGATTGGAATGCAATTTTCTTCCTCCGTACGCCGCCTCAAGAAAAATGAATGCAAGTAAACAAGTTCACAACAGGCCCTCCTTCAAATGGACCAACTCAAAATGTAAAACAAAGAGGAACAGAGAGTAAAGTAAAAGGTACCTCCAGAGATACATGCCTTCGTTTTGTAGTTAGGAGAAAGACCACTGTTAAAAGATATTGTTGGCTTCTTCGGAAAAGTACTATTCACAGCAGTTTATGTGAGGGCTGGATAGAGAGATGGTTTCCGCACAGCTGGGTGCCTTTGAAACACTTTCCCTCTATTTTACTTATCTTATTTATTTTTAATTTTTTTATGTTTATTTATTTTTGAGGGAGACAGAGTGAGAGCAGGTGAAGGGCAGAGAGAGAGAGGGAGACACAGAATACTAAGCAAGCTCCAGGCTCTGAGCTGACAGTACAGAGCCTGATGTGAGCCTGACCCACAAGCCATGAGATCATGACCTGAGCTGAATTCAGATGCTTAACCGACTGAGCTACTCGGGCACCCTTATTTTATTTTTTTTTTAAGTTTATTTATTTATTTTGAAAGAGAGAGAGCAAGTAGGGGAGGGGCAGGGGGAGAGAGAGAGAGAGAGAGAGAGAGAGAGAGAGAATCCCAGGTAGGCCCCACACTGTTGGTGTAGAATCTGATGTGGGGCTCGAACTCACAAACCATGAGATCATGAGCTGAGCCAAAGTCAGATGCTTAACCGACTGAGCCACCCAGGTGCCCCTGGAATACTTTCCCTTTAGACCCTTAGTCTTTTTATGTTCCATGTGATGTTGGGTTTGAATAGCAAATATTCTTTATAATTCCCCAAGGAATTTTGCCCCAAACCACTTCTGCCTCTGAGTAACAGAAAACTTGTATGGATAGGGTGATAGGGAAGGCCAGGAAGCTTGGAAGTGAAGGGATGTGATCTCTCTGAGCCTCCGTTTACAGCACGAAGAACCCAGATGGTGACAAGCATCTAGAGGTCCATGGTACTCCGAGAAGGTACATGGACATATTAGGGATGCTCCCCCAGGTTAAAGGTGGGCCAGCTCATGATGAACCCATGTGGGATGGTTCGTTCTAAGTTTTTGTTCTCTCGCGTGTTCTCTTCCGTGTGAGCTGAGTCATGAACTCATGCTGTCGTCCCTCACAGATTGGAGGTCCTGTTCCTCCTTATCTCCTTTGTACCCTGTTGTGATCAGCAAATGGTATTTGCTTCATAATCTGTGCATATGTACTTTTCTGGGCAGCATCTTAGCCTTCAACACCTTTGACGAACACTCTTCTATTAACAGTTAGAAAAGTGAGTCAACTCTGTATATAGTCTGCTTTGACTAATAGAAACAACTTTGATTTTATAATTTTCATACACAACATCCTAAACACAGAAATATTTCCTTAGCAATTCTTTGTGGTGGAGACACGACATACATTGTAGATCCAAAAGGAGATGGTAGGGAATAGGGGTATGGCTTTCTGGCAAGTTCTACATAGTTATGAGATTGATTATTTTTCTCCCAGGTAACCCTGCTCTTAAATTACTAGTAGTAGGATTCTTTAGGACCAAGTACATCACCACACAAAAAAAACAACATGAGGGGCTAATGTTGAAAGATAAGTGTAAGACCAGAAGCCCGAAGTAACATTTAGACCCCTGGCTAGGGACTGGCCAGTTGCATTAACATGAAGTTAACCAAGTCTGCATAGTAATGATCCTCATACCAGTGGTTATAATAAGAGAGAGGAATTGGTGACTTTAAACTGGAGCACGAGAAGGATCCAGACATGGGTAGGTAATCTTTAATTACCATTTTTTTATATTTGTGAGATGTGCATCGGGAACACAGAGGGGCTAGTCTTTCCCTGAGATGAGCAGGTGTTAGCCATGTGGAGAAAATATTTGGGTGGCACGGCCGGAAAGGGGCAAGCAAAGAGGCAATCGTGCCAAGTTAGAGCTGGAGCCTGGGGCGAGAGGGCCTTCCTGGCTTGCTGGCCAGGGCAGGCGCTGGATTACGCTGGATTACGAAGAGCCCCGTAAATCCTGCTACCGCATGAATTTTATGCTAAAGTCTGTGAATAGTTGCCAAGTAGAAAGGCAAGCACATTCACAAATTTGAGGCATTATTATGATAGGAAAGCTTAACGCTGAGTAGTCATGGGATTCTGATTTATTAATAATGAAGCTCCATTCTCAGATAAACACACACAGAACCTCCTGCACAGATAGTAATCGGTAGGCAGCTTTCAGGCTCAGTGGTTATTTAGATGGAATATCCCCAAGAAGTTCCATTCACAGGGTTCTTTTATATGAAGTCAAAGACACTCCCTCCTGCCTCTCTGCTGACTTCATTATCTCCTCAGCAACTGCCCGCAGGGGTCAGGTTCACTCTGACTTGGGGTGATATCTGTTTTATCATTCAGAGCCCTGCAGGACCAGTTTGTGCTTGGTGGGGGGAACATCCCTTTTATCTTCAGGCTTTGCTTTATCTAATGGGGCCTTGAACTGTTCTGCTGATTTTGCCTAAGGTATACAAATGCGTTCTTCTTTTCTTTCCCTCTCTTTCTGGCACAGTTCACTTGTAGGTTTCCCGTTACCTAGTCACCTTACCTAGTCACCGTTCAAATGACTTTTCTTCTTTTGCTTTGTTAATGAAGACTTGCAAGGTTTACCCTTAGAATTTACTCATAAGAAAGCCATTTTAATATTTGACCTGAAAGAAGTACTTCACAAAGTAACAATTTTAGATTTATGCCTTGAAATTATTGTGTCGCCCTTGTGAAGAGGAGTGGAGCTAAGGACTAGGTCGTGAGGCCTGGAAGAGAGGTAGGAAACTGTTGCAGGTGATTCATGTGAGTGATGATAAGGGCTGGGATTCAGGTTGTGCCATTGAGGACAGAGGGAAGGGATGAATGTGAGTGATTTGAGGGGGAATAAACAAAATGATGAATTGGTTGTGCAGAGCGAATGACAGGGAAGCTGTAAGGACACTAGCCTTGGACTCGGATCCTGGTTGGATAAAGAAGCCATTTACTGAGGAGATAGGTTGGATTTGATTGGGTCCTTCTTGGAAATGCTGGGTTTAAGGTTCCTATCAAGTACTTGGTGTGCAGAAACCAGTAGAAAATATAAAGCTCAGTAGACCTAATTCAGTCAGAGATGAGGATTTTGTGCGGACCGATCAGGGAAAGAGCTAATTCCATATGCAATGAGTTGAATAAGGTGGGAGTCTATTTTTCTCCCATAAACCAGTCAGGTGGGCCAGACTGCCAGACAGCTCTGCTGCCTTCATCCAGGGACCCAGGATAGTGAGACAGTTCCACCTTTTTTTTTTTTTTTTAATTTTATTTTATTTATTTATTTATTTATTTATTTTATTTTATTTTTTTTTAATTTTTTTTTCAATGTTTATTTATTTTTGGGACAGAGAGAGACAGAGCATGAACGGGGGAGGGGCAGAGAGAGAGGGAGACACAGAATCGGAAACAGGCTCCAGGCTCCGAGCCATCAGCCCAGAGCCTGACGCGGGGCTCGAACTCCCGGACCGCGAGATCGTGACCTGGCTGAAGTCGGACGCCTAACCGACTGCGCCACCCAGGCGCCCCAGTTCCACCTTTTTTTAATACCTGCCTTCCAAAATTGCTCCTGTTTTTCTCCAATTCCGGTGAGAGGGAAGGAAGACACGGGAAGGAGAACATCCGGTGTGTGCAGCTCTACACTCATCACCTCTGCTCACATTCCATTGGCAAGGGCTCACTTGGCCCTGCTTAGTTGCAAGGGAGGCTGGGAAATGTGGCCTCTGGCTAGGAGACTGCATTCCCATAGACAACACTGATTACTATGAAGAAGTAGAAAACAGCCTGGAGCAGGTGGGGGGGACTAACAGTTTACAGGTGTTATCAGTGTAGATGAGGCAATGAATGCATGGGGAGGAGATCAGGTCCCACAAAGAGATGGTGTGACATATGCGACAGAGGACAAAATTTAGGGAGTGGCACCACTTGGGCAGAGGAGGAGCCCCACCTATTGTAGGCAGAGGAGAAATGGAAAGCGGTGTCCTGGAAGTCAAGGAAGGAGAGGGTTTTAGGAATGAGTTTTCTTGAGTGAGGAAGCATGGCTCAGAGGTGAAGATCAGGCTCTGAAGTCAGACTCTTGAGGTTAAATCTTCACTCTGCGCCTTACTAGTTGTGTGATCGCGAGCAAGGTGTTCCTGTCTCTGTGTTTCATTCTTTTCGCCTACAAAATGAGGATAACCAAAGTACCCATCTCAGCGTTGTCTGGAGAGTGAATGAACATATTAAAGCCATTAGAACAGTGCCTGTTTGTAGTAAATCCTACCAGTCATAGCTGAAAGTTAAGGTAAATTAGGGATTGGAAAGTCCACCTAGGAATTTTTAAGTAAGATACACATTTATATAGCTCTATAAACATGCATTACCTCATTAAAGCCCTAAAATAGTTCCATTAAGGTGCGGTATTATTATCTCCATTTTACAGATGAGAAAAGTGAGACACAAAGAGGCTAAGTGACGTAGTCCTGTGTCATAGCTAGTCAGTGACTGAGCTTAGATCTATTTGATTCCAAAGCCCAGATTTTAGACACTAAAATTTTGAGATATGGAATACATGGTGAGGAATAAGCTGAATGTTTGTAGATTTTTTTTCACTTGTAAACCTCAATGGCTTAATTTTTATAATGAGATAATAATACTACCTACCTCACTCTTGTATTACAAAGATAAATCAAGCTTTGTAATGAGAAACCCTTAGCAAACCACTTGGCATATAATAAACACAAATCTCCAATGCATGGCAGTAGCTAATGACAGTAATGACAATAATAACTGTTAATTTTTAACATTTATTAAAGTAAATAGAGTAATTAACGATCTATAATTAGATCTTTAACTAGCCAAATTGCACCCGGTTTTGCTAGTTAAAGACAGGAAGGGTGAGCATTTTCTGGTTGTATATATCTGTGCTGGCTGAAGGTAGATTTTGAGGTCAAGATTTTGGGGCCTTCATGTGGTTTCTGACTTCACTTGTTTTAACACCTCCCCTCTTCTTATAGATGAAATTTAGGCGGCCAAAGGGCCCAATGAGAGATAACGTTTGAATGAGCAGCTCGTAAATGTGCTTCTGCTCAGTCAATCAGGGAGCGCCTGCTGCAGGAGCCGGCCTCACAAGGGAGAACAGCACTGTCTGGGTTTTCTGACTCTGTCGTCTCTTTACAACCACGTCTTTCTGTAAAAATTGAAAAATATTCAGTAGATGCAGTCTTTTAAATTTGGTGATTCTGTCTATCCAAAGGGGATATTGTGAGAATTAATGGAGATACCAGGGACCATCATTAAGAAATAGGAAGACTTTTTCTACTGCATTTCCGATGCACGGGTTTGGTTAGCCTTACCCTTAACGAGAACAGAAAGTCCTATGTTGAATTTTATTACTTGCTATTTAATTTTTTTAAAGGAAGGATTCATTTCCCTGCAGCACTTATGATTATCAGTGGAGAACATTTGGTCCAACCTGTGTAAAGATCACAGACTCATGAAGCACATTCACTTTTTTAATTTTAGAAGAAATAAGGCCGAAGATTATGTATTTGTACGTGATAATTAAAACAGTCATTTCAAACTTGAGAGCCACGTTTATTACCAAACATCAATTAGAAAAATATCAATATTGGCATGTATTGGCACCTAGACTGAATTCATACTTTATCTTCATAAGCTGATTAGAAGCCTGCCTAATTTTTTTCTCTGTTGCTTGTGAATATTGAATAACAAAAAGCCATGGGGTGCTTCCAATTTTAGAAAATCGTTTTGGAGATAGATCAGAGCATAATTTCAAGTGTATCATTTCCTCAAGTAAAATGAGGCATCCTGACATGCCTTCCAATAGATTCTAGGAAATGTAGGGTTTAGTGATTTTTTTCTCTAATAAAAAGTTAGTGTTATTATTTATAGTTAATAGTTGACCAGGATTTTAATACTGCAGCAAGGAAAGTAGGTTAGACCACATGCGTATTCATACCTTTGAGTTTTCTGAAGTTATTAATGTAGGACTAACATAGCTTTATGTAGGAAGAAAACACATTCAAGGTGAATCAACTTAGAGTATTTTATTTTGAGAAAAGCAAATAAGTGTAATTGAGTTCTTTCCAATTCTGAATAAAACACCCTTTGTGAAATGGAATGCGGTTTTGAACTCTAACATTTCTGTTTCCTCTTTGACTCACTCAACAGAAATGTTTGTTTATGCAACTAAATCTCTATGAATAGTACAATAGAGTGTATAGAGACACATCTGTATTTTTTTTTTCTTCTCTAGACTTGGTGTCTTGGTTTTCAGCAAAAGTGTCCAAGTCTGCACTGAAAAGTGTAAACCTTATGCATGATTATCTGACTGACTGAAAATAAGCTCACAACTTGTGTTCAGACTGGTTTTATTCAATGGCACGGAATGGAAGAGAGCGGCTAAGGAGGACAATGCTTATATAGAAATCCAGAAAAATATTGTCCTCAAGAAGAGGACTATTCTTTTGGAAAATTAATCCTTAACTTTAAGTAATTGTGTAAATGATTCACAAATATTCAGCATGATGCCTGATATACTGCAAATTTCTACAATGCCCTCTGAATCATCAAAAAAATATCAAATTGTGTGCAGTATAGAGAGATTTGTATTTAATGAATTCTAATGACAAACTTAAGTATTAAAATTCTGTCTTGTTTGAGGGGTTATCTGTATGCCTTATAAACTAAATGAGGTAGTGATAAGGCCGACATATTGTTACATAAATTGAGGAATCTAAGACCTTTGCCTTGAATAAACAGCCCTTGCCCACCTTGACGTGGAAATAATCTTTAGCGTTCCCCAAGATCCAGAAGGAGGCTGGGTCCTTACTACGTGTCATATGATACGATCCCATGTCCACACTTCTGGGGAACCTGACAAAGCTTTTTGCCCAGGATCCAAACTCATTCAAACAGTCTTGGTTGTCCGAATGTAGTAGTGAGTCACAGAGTCGGGACACCGAGGTTTTTCTTTCCAGGAAGCAGGTTTGTTCATGTCAGCATGGGCTCAGAGGGCTAAGACCCAAAAGGCTGAGCCTTGGGCGCAGTAGGGGGTTGCCTCTTGTACAATTTTTGCTCCTTTGTCTCCCATATACGGTAACATACAGTCTGAATGTGCAGTCTGTGTTACAGAGCCATGAGGAATGTCATGCATGCACACATAGCCAGGTTGCCTTCCCATGTCTCGAGATGTTCACCACATTCCTTAGGGAGGTGCTCTGCCACACTAATATTTTACTGCATTTTCTAGTTTTTAAAGTTAAAAATCAGTGTTATTTTCAAAGAAACATGGACCAAATCAGCACAATCCAAAAAGAGCTCAGTAGGCTGATGACATGTATATATCTGGAAAACTTGAAGGAATTGGGAATGTTTAGTTTGGAGAAGAGAATAGTTCAAGGGAAAGTGATGGCTCTTCAAATATGACTCTCTACCTTATAGAAGAGTTTGAGAGCAGACCCAGGACCAATGCATCTTATTAAGAAGATAGGTTCCAATAAGGAAAAGCTTAAGTATTAATGTTGTTCAAGCGTGGACAAAACTGTCTAGTGGGGCAGTGAATTCCTCTCATTCGAAGTGCATGTTCGTTGAAGACTTTTTTTTGTTTGTATGGGAGTCATTCTTTCCTGTATCTTTGCACACCTTGTAATTTTTGTTATTGTTGTTGAGAACTGGACATTGTAAATAATATAATGTGGCAACTCTGGAAATCAGATTCTCCTCCCTCCCCAGAGTTTGTTGTTGCTTGTTTATTCATTAGTGACCTTCCTGAATCAATTCTGTAAAATCTGTATTCTTTGTCATGTGTGGCCACTAAAGTCTGCCCTGTTAACTTAGGGACAGTTAATGAACGATCAGAGATTTCCTTAAGATGCCTGGAACCAATAAGCCTCCCGGTCTTTGTCAAGGGTGTGCAGAGCCTCAAAGTTAGCCAGAGGTAAGATTGCAGGGCCTTCTTAGGACTTCCCTTAGCATGCACACAGCCCTGAACATAAGCACTGCCCTGTTCTTGTGTGTAACTTTGGAAAGTTCCACAAGTATCCCAGAGCTTTGCCAAGGCCCCTGTGGACTTCTCATTCCCCCAGATTTTCTTTTTAAACTTTTTGACCAGCTCATTGTGTGCAGTTATTATGCACTGCCTCAGGCAGCCTCAGTGTTCCTCTGGGTGCTTTTGACAAATACCCCCAGGGAAAAGGCTGTTGCCCGGTTGAGCTCCAACTCAGGTTCAAATAAAAACAACCTTGCAAATGAGGTCTTCCGGGGTACCACCAGATAGGACAAATAATGACAGTTATCTGAGACTGGGGCTTTGAAGGAGCTCCAGTCATATTCTGTTGCCTCTGGCTTCCAGGCCACTGGTTTTCACCATAGTTATGGGCTGTTGATTTTCAAGGCTGCTGCAGAGCTGGGGAGAGGGGATGGGATAGGGCTAATTACAATGTGACAGAGCTTGCTGTTCTTACTGAGACTCAGGTACTTCTGAATAATGCTCCTCAGGTGGCTACAAGCTTTGGTTAATTTTCAGAGTTCTAAAAAAGTTGATTGTGACAATTTTTGCTAATGCTTTCATTACTTATGTGGAAGAGAAACTATATAGAGGCCCTTTCTCTGCCAGTTTTGTTGATGTTGTTCTGGAAGTGGTTTTTAGCCATATTTTTAAAGGTTAAAACTTGAACTTATTAACTTACAAGGTCTCCTCCCACTCTAGAACGTTCAGTGTTAGCTAGTATATCACATCCCCCAAACCATCCCAGAGGATATAGTTTACTATACCTTTTTTACAAATGTGGTTGTTTAAAATATAGTTAGAACAGACTTTCCCCAAAGCCAAAATATGAAACACAATAGACTGTAGTTTGGTTATCAGTCTCTGCTTGATTTTACTCACTGATTTAAACAAGAAACGTTACCTTTCCTGCAGTTTTTCAAGTTAGAATGAGTTAGCCAAAAGGGGTGGGAGATCTTATGACAATAAGAACTATATATCATGATAATGCTACGCCATTCATAACATGGTGCCACAAAAGAAGAAGCAGAAGAACTATACAGGCAAAATTTAAGTACCAGTGACAACTGAAAAAGTAAAAATCAAATGATAATTGACTTATGGTATTTCACAGGATTGAATCATTAGCATATGTATTTCTTGAATGGTTTACATTTAATTCTGAAGTTTATTTTAATTACTATTACCAAATTATTGATTTATCTATTCTAATTAATCCTTTATTTACTTATTAAACATCCATTTTTATTCTAAGTACTGATGAATATAGGTAAGGAATTAACTAAACATAATCCGCTGCCATTTTATATCCATTTCTTTTTCCTAAAGATGGATGTGGTGATCTGGTACTGCCTTACTTAGCAATGATGTTAAATAATATATCTATGTAAATTAATTTCCGGTTGTTTGAAGCTAAAGTTTTTAAATTTAACAATCTTTAATGTGACCCTTTCCAAACTATATAAAATGGCTTTTGGGGCACCTGGGTGGCTCAGTTGGTTAAGCTTCTGACTCTCGATTTCAGCTCAGGTCATGATCTCATGGTTCGCGGTTCGTGGGTTTGCGCCCCACAACGGGCTGTGCTGATGGTGCAGATCCTGCTTGGGATTCTCTCTCTGTTCCTTCTCCACTTGTGCATGCTCTCTCTCTCTCTCAAAAGAAATAAATAAACCAAAAAGAAATTAATACTTCTCTGCTCCATGAGAAGGCTAGTGATCTAATGTATCAGTGGCAAATAGTCATTTTAGATGGTTACTTCACTGCCCTGAGAAACAGCATCAGCCACTTTGGCTCCTGTGAGCAAGGGCTGTTGCATCAATACTCAGAGATGGCACAATGCTGTGATTTGGTATTTTCACTCTCTTTTAAAAAATGTTGTACCTTCCTTGTACCTGTTTATTCATACTTGCTTTTTATAGATTTTCTATCATTTTATTTTCTGATTTTTAATTAAATTTTAATTTAATTTAACTTAATTTTTTTTTTTTTTTTTTTTTTTTTTTTTGAGAAAGAGAGAGTGCCATTGGGGGAGTGCACAGAGAGAGGGAGACACAGAATTCTAAGCAAGCTCCAGGATCGAAGCTGTAAGCACAGAGCCCAACATGGGACTCCAACTCCCCAAACCAAGATCATGACCTGAGAAATGCTTAACTGACTGAGCCACCCAGGCGCCCTAATTTTTTATCTATTTTAATTTGAGCTTTCTAATCCTTAGTGGGCCTGGTGTGGGAAACAAAGACAGAAGGAAATGGCAGATAGAATTTAATTTCCTTATAACCTGCAGCCCATTGACAAACACTTGAGGCTGGCAGAGTAAAACTTTCTCCAGGAACTCCCTGCTGTCTTAATGTTAATGCTTTGCTAGAGGGAAAAACAACCTTAGCTTGACAATAGCTAGGCCTCCAGTATCCTGGGAGTCTTCTTTAGCATAGGAAAATCTCACTGGAAACTTCCTCTGGACTTTACTTCCCCGAACCCCATAGTATAAAATCAGTCTCTCCTCATGGTCCCGGGTAGCTCTTTCTGCCCACCAGTCCTGTCCCCGTGCTTTAATAAAATCACCCTTTTGCACTGAAGACATCTTCAAGAATTCTTTCTTGGCCGTTGGCTCCAGACCCCCCACAATCACCCCAAAAAACCTCATCAGGTTAGATGAGAAAACTGAAGCACAGAGAGATTAAGTAACTTGTCCAAAGTCACATAGCTTGTAAGTGGAGCAGGGATATGAAACTCAGAATTCTGGCTCTGCGGTTCATGGTCTTAACTATTATTCTATACTGTGTCATGCAAGGATACTTGTTAGAATTACACATAAACATAAGGGTGAGAGGGCTCTGATGAACTAGCTCAATGAAATTCTTTGAAAGGTATTTGAACTTCGGTGAATTTTCTCTGTGACAGCTATTTTGGTTTCCCACAGACTGTGTGTGCATGTGTGTGCATACATGCATTTTGTGTGTGTATTAAAAAGGTAAGATGGCCAAAGAAGTGATTTTATTAAGCCCATGTTAAGTAGTATTAAATTATAAATATTTTAAGTTCATTTTTGGTGAAATTGATGAAGTTTAGCTAATCTTTCGCTGTTAATTTGCATTACATGATTTACCAGAAAAAGTTCTTGAAGCATGTCTAGGACTCGTTTTACACGATTTTGTATTTCTTGAACATAATGACTTATTGGAGTAAAGTTACTGATCAATGCCTTTGGAAATCTAAGAATTATGTATTGTTCATTCTTCTCCAACATAATGCACAGATTCACAACTGATTCAGTAGTCTTGCTTCCCTTGATTTATTTGAGTTCTTTGTGAAATCTAGAGAAGAAAACAAGGAGGCAATTTTAAAAAAAAATTTTGTTTTGTTTATTTTTGAGAGAGAGAAACAACACGAGCAGGGGAGGGACAGAGAGAGAGAGAGAGAGAGAGGGAGACACAGAATCCAAAGCAGGCTCCAGGTTCTGAGCTGTCAGCACAGAGCCCGATGTGGGGCTCGAACTCATGAACCATGAGATCATGACCCAAGCCGAAGTTGGACACTTATCCAACTTATCCCCAAGGAGGAAATTTTCAATGTAATTATCAATTTCTTTTTATTCAAGTAGCTGCCTCAATAGGGTAAGCAGAATGAATCACTGCACAAACTCAGAACAAAAGTTTTGAAAAGTCAAGTTCTTGTTAGGAGATAATTTCCCATGGGTCTCTTGCATTTCTTCATGTCTTATATGCAGAAGCAATGGATGCCTTTGTTCCGGACTATCTTTTCAAGGGCTTTTGCACAGAAACAGCCTTGAAGATAGAGATGGTGTCTCCCTTCAAAGAAAAGGGCAGGCTTATTTACTGTCCAGTATAATAAAGATGGTATCTTTCTCCGATGCAAAGGACATTTATGCTTACTGCCCATTATGAAAGATTAGGGTTCCCTAAACTTCAGGTTTCTCTTTCATAATGCAGTCCACTGTGTGCAGGTATCATCTGGTTGTCTCCATGTTGCACTTGGATCTCGAGGAACTGGCACATACTCTGGCTGTTGCTGTTGCTATGAGTAATAAAGTCCTTGGCCTCTGTCTTCTGCCAAAGTCCATGAAACTGTGGCAGGCAAATTTGTTCTCTTCCAAGTAGAGCAAAGACTCAGAATCTTCCAAGTCCTTGAAATTTATTATTATAAAATTCTTTCCTAGATTTTCACCTTCATTTAGAATCAGCTTCCCTTTGGAAGAGGGAATTATCATTTCTTTGTTGTGGATTCAATAGAGACTTGGCAGGTTCTCTCTGCTTTGTTCACTGGAGAAGTGACTTGGACAGTTGTTAGTTGCATTCTCCCTCCTTTCCTTTGCACCTCCTGCCCCCGCCATTATCTTTAGTCATAGTTTTTCTTTCCCTTTTTTCCTCTCTTCTCTTTTTCTTTCAAAATTCTCTTCTGTCTACCACAAGCACTCCTTAGCCTTTTATACTTAAAATTAAATACAAACAGAAACTTTGCTAATCCTTTTAAGTCAGGTGTCTTTAGCGTGTAGGGAAACTAAGGATACTTTTCAAACCCTTACTTGGGGCACCCGGGTGGGTCAGTTAGTTAAGCGTCCAACTCTTGATTTTGGCTCAGATCAAGATCTCAAAATCGTGAGATTGAGGACTGTGTCGGGCTCCATGCTGGGTGTGGAGCCTGCTTAAGATTCCTTCTCTCCCTCTCCATCTTCCCCTCCCTGGTTTGCTCGCGTATGCACTCTCTCTGTCTATAAATAATTAAATAAATGAATCCAACTAAGACTCGATGCCATGCCAGGAACACCCCTCCCCCCATTTTGTGTTTCTTCTCAGGCAGTGGACAGAAGTGTGTGATGGTAGGTGAAAGGGAATAATTTCCACCTATCAGCAAGTTTCAGCAGCAGACTGGGCAAACGTTCCTGATCCTTGGGGAAAAGTCTGTGACCAAATGAGCTGCCGGAGTCCAGCTCCAGCAGGTCCAGGGGTTCCCGAAGGATGAACGGCGTCGGCGAAAAAGTGAAAATAAAACAAAACAAAAATAAAAATGGACACAGACAACAGCAGTGTGTCGAACTGGCCGATCTATTGCAGTAAACGTGGCATTATATATGCTAGTGATTTCCTTGTAACATACGTCATCTATGTTTTTCTAACATTATCTAATTTTGAAAATGTTCCTTTGTATAATTACCCCATAAGGAATAACATGATTGTTTTACCATAACGTTCCCTCCTGCCCTTTGCTTATTGATTCATTTCTTTTATTGTTTTTATTATGTATCTATGTTTATAATCTATAAAGTATTTGCTTTGCTGTTTTCATGAAAGGTCATTTATCTCTCAACACCTCAAGTGGAACAGTTACAGGGACACGGCCTATTAGTTGTTTCCCTGAACCATTCGTGGTTTTGAAGAACAAAAGTGTTCCCCTGGGTCCGAGGTGCCAGGAAGGGGGCCAAGAGGGCCTTAGAAACTCACGCCTTATACATTCTCAGAGAGACAATGCACCTAGGAACCAATGAACCATTCTGTACTTTAACCGACTAGGTTCAATCATCATCTGGAATGCCTCCTGGGGGCCAAGTGGGCCCAGGGGTCAGAGTGACCTGTGTCCATAGATACACTCCTTAGTTACCGGAGTGGGGCTTTCGGATCCATATGTCTCTCCTTCGTTGGCTGCCTTTGCTGGCAACTGCACAAGGCCATCCTTCCTGCAAGTAGAGGAGTCTCCATAGGGAATGGCAAGGGCTAAACGTAAGACCGCACAATTTCTTGCAGAACCTTATCTTCTTCCCTAATGGTTCTTTTCCCAGGGGGCCTGCCGAGGGCAATTCCCCAACAGACAATACCCCAGGTACTTTTAAGGCCGAATTACCTAAAAGCGGGAGGACAAGAAGCTTCGCTGTTGGTGGGCCGCCTTGCAGTCACCAATCCGTCCACAGCCCGGGCTCTGCCACTCAGGCTGGGTAGCTGGGCTTCCAGCAATGAGCTATAACCTAACAGTGAATACCAACAATAATAAGGAAACATTTTTGCAAAATCTGGATCAGTCTATATCAGCGGTCAGCAGTCTATGGCCTGTGCCCCAAATGTGGCCTACTGCTTTTTTGGTTCGTGAGGTTTCACTGGAAGGCAGCCAGCCATATGCATTCATTTCCATATTGTCTATGGTGGCTTGCTTGTTACAGTGGCAGAGATGAGTGATTGCAATAGAGACCATATGGCCGGCAAAGATTTGCTTCAAGATTTACTATCTGACCCTTTACAAACAAAGACACAAACAAAAGGTTACCAACGCTGCTCTAGTTGTGTTTTGTGCTGGTGATTCTCAATGTCAGGTGTCGAGGAAGACAGAAAAAGGAGTAAGCTCATCAGAATCACCTGGGCAGGCTTTTCAAAAAATGCTCCTCTCCATCTCCCCTCCAGTTTCTCATAGGTGTTCCCTGCTGAGAGTCACTGTGTTAAACTGTTAAGATTCCAGTTGTTTGGTTCCATTAACTGGCACAGATTGTTTGTTTTCACTATTTGACCCTCTGTGATGTACCCAAAGTAATACTGACTGTGTTATTTCTTTTACAGGGTTGTGGGAAGAAAATGTATTCCTTTTTGAGGGGAACCAAACAACTGCAGGTGCTAAGGTTTCTGGGGATCTCCATTGGAGTGACACAGATCCTGGCCATGATTCTCACCATTACTCTGCTCTGGGCTCTCTACTATGATCGAAGGGAGCCTGGGACAGACCAAATGATGTCCCTGAAGAATGACACGACTCAGCACCTGTCATGTCACTCAGTAGAACTGTTGAAACCAAGCCTGTCGAGGATCTTTGAACACACATCTATGACAAACAGCTTTACTACACACTTCGAGATGGAGGAATTATAGAGGATGTCAAAGAAGGAAACCGCAAATTTATTTTATTGGACTCGTGCATTCTTGAGCACACACTTATCTGTTTCAGAAATGTGTAGAAATAAAAATGTTGCCATAAGGAATGCCGGAGCATGTAATTTTCTACCCTTTAAAGTGAAGAGGGAAAAATTCCATTTTGTAAGTCACCACCTGGACAACGGTTGCTGCCCTTTATAATGCTGAGGACAGATCCAATACCCACTTTATAGCCTGTGTAAGATTTTTACTGAACACAGTTATTCTTTGAGGCTCATGCTTTGGCCTAGTTTGACCAGCATTTCCGCATCCATGTAAACAACCCATGCTCTGGTGGCATTGGAGCCACAGTAAAGTTTGATTTACTTTCATAAGCTTGCTAGTATATCAAGTACCAATGAACTGCTAACACAGGAAGTTAGGCAGTATTAATGAATTGTATTACTTGGTGACATAGTTTTTGGAGAGTGGGTTGATTATACATAAGAAAACTCTGAAGATTGGTGACTATCTAAATGTGATTTTTTTTCTGGTTACTAAAATATTCTTGTTACTTAACAAGAGCAAATTAACACATTGTCTTAAACTGATCAGGGATCTATGTGTATATAAGAGTCTGTGGTAAGTCTGTATAATTCAGTAGATTTCAGTTCTTATAATGTTAAGAATAACAATTGTGAGTGGAAAGGATAAATTTGTCCTGTATAGCACCATTATTGTTAACCTTTCCTGTAATAGAGCTTTAAATATCCGTCTTGGGCTTATATTACGTACATAACTGTTAATTAAATACTTAACCACTAATTTTGAAAGATTGCCAGTGTGATGCATAGGAATCATTTTAAGTCAGAATGTCGTCTGGTCTCTAGGAAATATTCCAAGGAAGTTTGCACATAACGGTAGTTCATTTAGCAAAATCTTGGATGCTGCCTTTCTCCCAAACTAAGGCTCTTTTTGACACTCAACACTTTTTAAAGCCTTTGTCTTCTCCAAACAATAGGCAATAGTCCACAAGTTTGAATACAGCTCCATAGAGAATACTGTCCCTTCTCTCCAGCAAAATGCCAAGAGAATCATTAAAATAAGTGACAATTTAGAGATTTTCTTTGCTTTATTTCACTGATTGAGATACTGTGGTGAATTACACAGATTATTAATTTTTTTACAAGAGTAAAATATATTTATTTGAAATGGGGAGAGTGCATTTTACTGTATTTTGTGTATAATGTTTATTAGAAAATGAAAAGAAAATTAAAATGTGTCAATAAATATTTTCTAGAGAGTAATAATTTGTCTGTGTCTAATTTTTATACACAATGAACACTTTTACCTCTCACGATGATTGGCAAGAGGAGAGAAATATAAGAAGAAATGATTAAGTAACAATAATGATTGCCAAACTCTGGAACTAATCTATAAGAGGATGTATCCTCAGTGAGAAAAGACAAAAAGATGCCCACTTACTTTTCAGGTTCGTTTTTGAGCTAAATGATAAATAATGTAGTTGTTTGCTAGAACATAAAAATATGCACATTCATGCCGATTCATCTTCTCAATGTTTTCACATCCCAGTTTCTTCAAGTAACTTTTAGAAGCAAATGAGTCTAAGAAATGCAACATTTGAAATTAACTGCCAGATTTTATCTCTCCCATAGATTCAAATAAAAACTGAGTAAATTCCTTGCTCAGTCAGAACCAAAAGTGTCCTTTTTTATAATTTCCTCAACATCCAGCTCCCCATAACTTCACCTAAAATGCCCAAGGAATCGAGACAGCTATGACTATTATTTGAATTATTTGGATAATGGTCAAATTATCTAAATGGCTGCTTTTTGGTTGATGTGTCTCAGTCACAGGAAGAACAAGTACATATTGTGTTGACCTCAGTTGAAAATCTGCAAATTTTAAATAAAATCCAATTTCCACATTTTTAGACTTTAGATTTTTTGATATATTACCTGACTTAGTACTCCAGAAGAGTCAACATAAATTTAGACAGACATCTTACATATACTACACTTGCTTAATGGGAACAAATGACATTTATAGCCGTGGTCTACACGGGCCTCTTACGGTGGCAGTGCACCTGGAAAAATAAAACTGCAAGAGACTTCCAAAAGTGTACTTAATCCGGTAGAGCTGAGGGAGTTCACTGTTTGCGTATACTGCAAAAAAAAAAAAAAAAAAAAAAAAAAAAAAAGAAAGAAAAAAAAATTGCTATTTCTTTGGAAGTTTTTAAAAGGTTTTCTTTTATAAAAAAAAATCACCACTTTTGGTGAAAATTTAAGATTATTTTCAGCCTAGTTAATAGTCTATTCAAAGTGCCCTGGAGATTCAGAAATGACAGTAGGAGATAGAGTCTGTCCCCAAGCACTGTAAAATGTGGTGGAGAGACCCTTGTGCCAGCCACAGATAAAACTCTTAGGAGAACATGCAGTGAGTGGGTTCGTGCTGAGGAATGAGAGACTAAGGAGAGTGGAATTGAGGCAGCAACACCAAAAAAAGGCCTTCAAGCTGAGTCAGGAAGGAAAGTAGAGTTTAGCTAACTCATGGAGAACATTCCGTGACTCTGAAGTTAATAAGTATGTATTATTTTGGGGGCAGAGCATGTCCTTTGATGTGGTTAGAGCACAGGATGCTTGAAGAGATACCATGAGAAAGGAAATGAGTGAAATTTAGGTTTTGAAATTCATTTTGTAAGCTAAATGGGAAGTCATTGAAGTACTCTCAGAAAGGATTTGCCTCTCAGAAACTTAACTGGATTAGCCAGTGAGCAGTGAGACAGGTATAGTTATTACACATCCTTGTGGGGCGGCCATTCTTTACCTCGTGTAGCTACCAGGTGTCCAGAGTTCTAGAACACCGGAGACTCTGACTCTGGAGGGGGGCTGGATAGATTGCTGTTGCTGTGGTCCTGGAGAGAGAAGGATCCTCACTAGGGCAATGGAAGTAAATAATAATATTAACAAATAAGGAAAGCATAAAACAGATTACAACAGGGTGAATCCACAAAAATGGGCAGCAAATTGAGTGTGGGTTGAGAAGCAAAAGACCTGAAATGTCTAGAGTTTGTAGCTAGTAAATTGTCAATGGCATTAGCCTAGATAGAAGACTGGAGGGGGAGCTGGTGTGTGGGAGGGTAATCAATTTGTTTTGGGACATACCAAGTGGGCCAGGACTGAAGGACATGCAGACGGAGATGTCTACAGGCAGCTGTAAACTCCAGTCTGGAGCTCAGAGAGTTCACTGGGAGCCTGAGAATTTTTATGCATTGCTTTCCCATCTCAGGAGGCCTGACAGAAAATGGGCTGAGAACCAAATCTAATATGAGGAGAATCTTAAGTAGGATGCTACAAGAGCTTCCTTTTGTCTGAACTCCCACTCCTGTGGATGAGTCAAGCGAGGTAAAGAAAGGAGAAACGAATAAACCACTGAATCTTCTGTGGCAAAAGGAGCCACCCCTTTTAAAACAATACTGCCAAGCGCTATGTTGCTCATCCAACCCCACTTCCTGTTATCATCCTGTGATTTACAAGCGGATTCCTCTTTCCTATTAACCGAATTATTTCCTCGCCTCCACGCACCCTAGAAACATGTTGGGGAGAGTCTCTCGTGCCATTTGATAGTCATTTATTTTCACTTAGAATGTTACTGCAATCACTCATCTCGTGCATTCGTGGGTGCCCATGAGGTGCCAGGCCACAGGGTGCCAGGTGTATTACACATATTTTCTCTGCTTTCTACAACCGTTTTGCAATCCATAGGCATCATGATCCCTGTGATACAAATGGAGGAGAGAGACCGGAGATATTGAAGAAATACATCTAACTAGGTAAAGTGGCAGTGCTCTACTCTCCCTGCCTCACCACTTTGTGACACGGTGTCTTCATCAGCCTGTGGTGAAGTGCAGCTGTTGCCTTACACAGAAAAGCCAAGTCCTCCTCCATGGCCATCAGCATCTCTAGGCCCAACTTGCCTCCAAATTCTGTTACTTCTTCCTTCAAAATGACCCTCTTTTCTGATTTCATTCGTCCTACGATTTCCCAGAACAAGTTCAAATTACCTAAAACTTCGATTGAAGCGCTACATTTCTCTCTTCTCTCTTCTCCCATCTCTGGTCTCCTTCCACTGATCTATCTTGCACATATACACAGCCAAATTAATTTCTTTAATCAACTTTATTGAGGTGATAAACTATATATATTTGTAAGTATCAGTTTTGACAAATCTATAGACTCATGTAACTACAACCACAATCAAGATACAGAACGTTTCATCATCTCAAAAAGTTCCACTACATGCCTTTGCTGTAAATCCCTTACAATCCCCACTCCTAGCCCCAGGTGACACTGTTTACGTCACTCAATTTTTATAAAACACAATTCCTGTCATGTCATTTCTTTGTTCAAACCCTCCCAGGAGTTCTTGGCTTTGATTAAGACAGAGGTGTCCAGCTCATCTGTGTATGTGGCAATTATGTGGCACGTTGGGATAAATGAAGCCAGAGGGGCCTGGCCATCCTAGGTTTGCCCTATTAAGTGAGGGCTACAGGAAAGTGATAGCTCAGCACCCAGGTCTGGCTGCAGTCCAGTGCTTTAAACAAAATGGAAGTGATTTTATATTTCATAAAACGTACCTGTGTGAGTAGCCCAAGGTACAGCTGCCTGAAGGAGTCAGGGACTCAAGCCCTTTTCTCCTGCCACTCTGCTGCATTAAGGCATTTCCCACGCTCACATGGCCCCAAATAGCACACTCTACTCTCACATATATGGCAGCAGGCGGGAGAAAGTGGAAAGTGGATGGGAGGAGACGTGCTTCTTCCCTTTCAGGGCATACCCAGAAACACACATAGCTTCCATTCACATCTCACAGCTATAAGGGGGCTGGGGGAACAGTCTTTATTCCAGGCACCCATGTATCCAGTTGAACCAGGAAGTTCTATGACCATAGAAGGAGGGGAAACTGGTATAGGTGTCACTTAGCAATCTCTGCCACATTCCTCAGTACTTGCAGAATAAGATCTTCCGCATGAATTTATTTTTCCAAACCCGTCCCCTTGCACTTTCCCACAGGTCAATACACACGAGCCACACAGGCCAACCATGGTCTACTAGTTGCCGCTAACATTGTGGGATATATCTGAGGCCTCCTTGATTTTGCTCACATCAGGGTGTTCCTCTAACATACCTTCGTGTCCACCAGCTCACCCTGCACTCAGCCTTTAGGTCCCAGCTCAGCAGCTGCTTCCTATGAGCAGCTTCCCCTGACAACTCCAGCCCACAGAAAAGCTTCCGTCTGTGAGCTCAGCATTTGTTGCCATGATATCTAGTTTGATCCTTGTGTTTTCTGTTTTATAACACTATTTTTCTTTTTTTTTTTTAATTTTTTAACGTTTATTTTTATTTTTGAAACAGAGAGAGACAGAGCATGAACGGGGGAGGGTCAGAGAGAGAAGGAGACACAGAATCTGAAACAGGCTCCAGGCTCTGAGCTGTCAGCACACAGCCTGACGCGAGGCTCAAACCCACGGACCGTGAGATCATGACCTGAGCCGAAGTCGGACGCTTAACCGACTGAGCCACCCAGGCGCCCCAACACTATTTTTCATTTATATTATTATTTTCTCTTTGTATGTCTGGTGTCTCTTGAGAATAAATATGCTCTTTTGTATCCCACTCAACACTGCCTAGGGCTGGGTACTGTTTCTTAGGTATCAGTGCATATCTCTTCACTATGTGTATGAATTAATACATGCATGAATTATGAGTTAGTTTAATGAATCAAAAGCTATTATCCAAAATGATTTCAAGAAGGAGAAAGTACTCTAAAGGAGGCCATCTGTTCTTGACTGGGGTTGAGGACACTGGGTTCTCATGGGCTAAGTACTCATTTAGCTGTAAGTGGATGTAGATTAGATCTGTAGAATGCGGTTAGAGCTCAGTCAAAGTCTTATGAATGTCTGAGTGAACTATCAAGTTGTACTTGTGGTCTAATAAAATAATAGAGTCTCACATTTATAAAATGCTTTTATGCCTACCCCCAAACCCTTTAACTTTTGAATCTACACTTGTTAAACTAGAAGTGTACACAGTAAAATCTGAGTTCACATACATCACTGAGAAAAATCTCTGGAGAATTAAAGATTGTAGCAGATCACCACTAATTTTGCAATTTTCATGCAATTCTAGAAAGCAACTTAAAAAAATGTATGGTGGGGGCACCTGGGCAGCTCAATTGGTTAAGCGTCTGACTCTTGATTTTGGCTCAGATCATGATCTCACAGTTCCTAAGATTGAGCCCAGAGTCGGGCTCTACACTAACAGTGCCTGCTTGAGATTCTATCTTTCTCTTTCTTTTTCTCTTTCTCTCTTTCTCTCTCTCTCTCTCTTTCTCTCTCTCTCTCTCTCTCTGCCCCTCCCTTGCTTGTGCATGAGTGCACCCTCTCTACCTCTCTCAAAATAAATAAACATTTAAATAATATGTGGCATCCAAAAGTTCTGTGCTGAGTGCCTCAAATACAGTTTTCTATTTACTCTTCTCATAATACCAATGATGTAGGTTTTATAATAAAGAAAATGTACCTATGGATCAGAAATCTTAAGGAACATACCCCAAATTACACAGTAAGTGTGATTTTAACCAGGTTTGTCTAAATTCAAAGTCTTTGCTCTTAACTACTCACAAGAGAGCTAGTATATTAACAGATTTCCTAGATATTCTTAATTTCTTGGTCATGACATATTATTTTAATATATTGCTGAATTTTGCTAATTAATGTTTCTTTAGGAATTTTTTTTATATATTCACAAGTTATATTCATTTATTTTGTTAACTCATTTATCTTTGATAGATATTATATCAAGGACAAGCTAGAGCCTTATAAATGTATTTATTTTAAATTTCATTTTAGTCTAAGAATTTGGAAGGTATAAATACTGTATTTAATTTGTGAGATAAAATTTTGTTTAATATATCTATTATCAACATTAAGAATGCAAAATGAGACTTCCACTTCCAGCCAAGATGGAATAATGGGGATCAAATGTATCTTTATGCCTGAAGTATAACAATAAGAAAAAAATGTTTGAAACAATGATTTTTGTTTAAGACACTGGATATTAGGCAGTAAAGACCATGATGTGTAAGAGGCTGGTAACAAATGAGGTGAGTCCAGTGGTTTCTCCAACTTACTTCCTTAAGAGAGCTTCCAGTATGTGGTGAAGGAGGGAGAATCTAAGTAGAGCCTGGATTTCATATTTAGAGGAGATTAAGCTCAGAATACAGGGAGACCAAGGCAGTTGAGTTTGAGAGTGATGGAGAAAAGAAATGCATGGATCAAGAGCTCAACAGATATGTAGAATGGGTATTCAGAAGAGTATTGATCAACACATTCAAAAGGACTAGAGCAAATGGTACCTAGTGTCCCTAGAGGGCTGGCAATAGTGCTATTCTCTCCAGCTAGACCAGAAAACCCATAATTCATAGGGCGGTGAGTGGAGTACAGAAAGTCCCACCTCAGTAGTGAGAAATAATTAATCTTTGAATAAATAGGGCTCTACTGACACCAAACAAATCATAAAAGCAAAACCATAGATTATTATACTTCTTCCATGTAATATAACTGAATCCAGTACAAAACTGAAGAATATTTAATGATATAAAGAAATAACCAACCCCCAACAAGGGAAAATTTACAATGTTTGACAACCAGTCAAAGATTACCAGTTATGCTAAAAAGCAAGAAAACATGACCCATAATGAGGAAAACATCAGTTAAAATAGATCCAAAACTGGCACAGATACATTAGCAGACAAAGAATTAAAAGAACAATTACCTTGGTATTCATGTGTTAGAAAAATTAAATGGAGATAGGGAAGAAATTTTGAAAACAATCAAATTGAAATTTGAGAGATAAAAACTTCAAAGCATGACATGAAAAATATGCTGCTTATAACTCACAGCAAGTAAGCCATTGTGGAAGAAAAGATTAACAAGTTTCAAGACATAGCAATATCAATTATACAAAAGAAACCTGAAACAGAAAAATAAATTAGAACCTGTGAAAAATACATCACTGAACTGTGACAATGTCAAGTGGTCTAATACACATGCAATTAGAGTCCTCAAGCAAGAGCAGCAAAAGAAAGATTTGAATAAGTAATGTTAGAAAATTTTCCAAGCTTGATTTTCAAAAGTCCAGGAATATAAAAGGACCCAACCACAAAAAACTTGAAGAAAATGACACCAAGTCACAGTATAATCACTTTAGTTAAAACCAGCAATATATAGGAAATCTTTAAAGCAGCCAGAGGGGGGTAAGGGGGAAGTCATGTTATACAGACAAGCATCAAGATAACCACTGGAAATGGTTACTGGAAAAAGTAATGCATGCAAGATGACAGTGGGATAATATCTTAAACTGAAAGAAAAAAAAATTGTCAAATTAGAATTTTCTACCCAGTGAAAATATCTTTTCAATGAAGGTAACATGAAGACTTTTGAAACATACAAAAGCTGAAAAGCACTCCTTGCCAGCAGACTACACTACAGGAAATGTTAAAGGAAAATGGAGGGTCTGCTACGTGGTTAAATATATAAGGCTTTTTTCCCCCTCATCATATAAGGCAGGGAAAAGAAATAAAAGGCATCCAGTCTGTCTGCCTGTCTTTTTTGCAGAAAATCCAGTAGAATTTACAAAAGTACTACCAGAACTAGTAAGTGATTTTAGTAAAAATGAAAAATACAAAGTCAGTATGAAAAAACAAATTGTTTTCTAGCAAAGAACAATCAGAAATTGAAATTACACAGCACCATTTACAATTACATTAAAAATACTAAATACTGAAGGATGTATCCAAGGGGAAAAAAGATGTGCAAGACCTATACATTGAAAATTATAAAATATGGCTGAGAGAGATTAAAGAATACCTAAGTAAATGAAGACTTACAGCATGTTCATGGATTAGAATACTTAATATTGTTAAGATGATAATTCACCCCAAATTGATCTTTGGGTTCAAATTCCAATCAAAATCCTAGCAGAATATTTTGTTGAAATTGGCAAGCTAGTTCTAAAATTCATATGAAAATGCAAAAAACCTCTGGTAGTTTTAAAAAGCTGAAAAATAAGAACAAAGTCAGAGGGCTAACAATACTACTGGGTTTTAACACTGTGTGGTACTGATCCAATAGAATAGAGAGTCCAGAAATAAACCAACATATATGGACAACTGATTTCTGACAAAGATGCAAAGACAATGCAGTGGTAAAAGGATAGTCTTTTCATCAAATAGTACTGGAACAATAAGATACCTATATGCAAAACCAAAAAAACAAAACAAAATAAAACCCCAAAACTTGTTCTATATTTTGCACCATTAAATAAATGGTACAAGACAATTACATGAAGATAAAATGGTGTAATCCAAAGTGAATCACAGGCCTAAATGTGGAACTAAAATAAACTTCTAGAAAAAAAAAAAAAGAAAATCATGGGTTGCCTGGGTGGCTCAGTTGGTTAAGCATCCGACTTCAGCTCAGATCATGATCTCATGGTTGGTGAGTTTGAGCCTCGTGTAGGGCTCTGTGCTGACAGCTCAGAGCCTGAAACCTGCTTCGGATTCTGTGTCTTCCTCACTCTATGTCCCTCCCCTGCTCGTGCTCTGTCTCTCTCTGTCTCTCAAAAATAAATAAACGATGAAAAAAAAAAACCCAGAAAATCTTTACAACCTCAGATTAAACAAAGATTTCTTAGATATGATAGCAAAACATAATCTTCAAAATAATAAATTAATAAATTGGATTTGATCAAAATTAAAAACACAGCTCATTGAAAGACACCATTAGCAGAATAAAAAGACAAAGAACTGACTGGGAGAAAATATTTACAAAACATATATATGATAAAGATCTTGTATCCTGAATATATAAAAGCTCTGAAAACTTAGCAATATGAAAACAAACTCCATTTAAAATGGGTAAAATATTCGAACATTAACTTCACAAAGAACATTTGCAGATGGAGAATAAGCATATGAAAAAAAATACTAAATCACATTATTCATTAGGAAACTGTTAGTTAAAACCACAATGTATCACTTGCAAGAAAGGCTAAAATGAAAAGTTTGACAATATTAAGTGTTGTTGAAGATGTGGAGGAACTAGATCTCTCATACATTGAAGGTACAAATGTAAAATGGCAGAATCACAATAGAATACAGTTTGACATGGGGCGCCTGAGTGGCTCAGTCAGTTGAGCTCCTGACTCTTGCTTTTGGCTCAGGTCATGATTCCAGGGTCATGGAATCAAGACTCCTGTTGGACTCTGCGTTGAGGATGGAGCCTACTTAATATTCTTTCTCTTTCCCTCTGCCTCTCTCCCCTGTTTGCTTGCTCTCTCTGTCTCTCTCTTAAAAGACAAAAACAAAAACAAAAACAAAAAAACACACATTAGTAAACAGTTTGACAGTTTCTTCAATTGCTAAACATACACTTAGTATATGACTTAGCTGTTCCTCTCCTAGGTACTTATTTATTGAAGAGAGAACAAAGCATATTTCTATACAAAGACTCACACATGAATGGTTATGGCAGCTTTATCAGCAATAGCCCCAAACTGGAAACAAGCCGAATGTCCATGAGCAGGTGAATGGACAAATTGCATTAAACCCATATAATGGAATATCACTTAATAATAATATAAAAAGAATGGTCTATTGATACCTGCAACAACATAGGTAAATCACAAAGTAATTATGCTTAGTGAAGGGAGCTTAGCAAAAAAAAAAAAAAAAAAAAAGAAAGAATGACCTATTGATATATACAACAACATGGGTAAAAATCAAAAGAAATGTGCTGAGTGAGAGAAGCCAAACAATAAATAATGCATATTACATGATTCCATTTATATAAAACTCTAGAAAATTCAAATTAATTGACAATGACAAAAGCAGATCTGTGGTTGCCTCAAGAAAGAAAGGGAGGGAGAAAAAATTAAAATAGTCATGGAGATGATAAGTAATTGAAGATGTGTCCCAACCTCTGAGCATGTGGAGGATTGGTTAGGTCCCTACTTGCCTCTTGGGGCTTTCGTCACCTCTGACCTTTCTCTTGCTTGAACTGGAGTTCTCAGGCCTGGCCTGAGCTTTGCTGATACCCATTCTTCACTAACCATTTGGGCAATTTACTAAATTTAGTGTTTAGTAGCTGATACTTTATGAGGATGTGGCTAAGTTTCTCCTGTTTAGTGTAAGAAAATTTCACCCGGACAGAGATGAACACATTGAGTATTGAGCCTGCTCTTAAAAATGATCCTTTAGAGCCTTGTAACGATTCGGCAAGATAGGCAGTCAGATACAGCATCTCTTCCATTTCTCAGGGACTTCATTCTACTCCAACGCAGGGTATTGCTACTCTGCTTCCAGGACATATTTTTTTCCTATTCTTAAAAGAAGTTTTAACAAAATAGGCCTATAAATAATGACCTTTGATCTAGCAACAAAGATGGAAGTCATCTGTAACTGAGGCAGGAGAGACTTCCCTTTGTTTTATAATTTGTTGTTCAAATACTTGTCAAAGGGCAGGTTCTTGAAGCTAGAACAGTTAAACGGGGAAAAAAGTTGCATTTTCCAGAATTAAAAACCACACCTCGGACTATTACCTCTTATGGAGAAGGTGTGTGAGAATTTAACTGCCCTTGTGTTGTTAAGTTCTTCACACATGCAAAACTTAAAAATCTATTCCCCTCTGGAAAGCTGTGCTCTGGCAAAATTGGAGAAGAAAATTGCTGTGATGAAGGTATAATGTGCTATATGATTCTGCTTATGGTTCAATATGAACCAATCTGACAATCGGATTTCTAATGATGGCTCCTAATTCCCTTCTATTCTCTCTTAGTTTTCCTTGGAATTCATCTTATTTTCTCTTGCCAAGTTTGAGACCAATTCAATTCAACTTAGTAAGATTCATTGAACATCTGCTATGTAGAATAGGTTGGGCTGGACACTGTGAAGAGCAGCAAATAAATAAATAAGTAAATAAACTAAACTATAATCCCTGCCTCAAGAAACTCATAGTGTAATTGGAGAGATCAGGCAAGTGGACATGGAATAGTTAACCAGTGCCTGGTACAGTTTCTGGCAGCTGAAGGTACTCATTAATGTGTGAATTGAATCAACAACACTGAAAATTTGTACAAGGCTGAATGCAAAAGTATGTGGTACAGATATGGGATTTCAGAGAAAGCAAGACATCAAAGCAGGCTGAAGTTTTGGCACATCACGGGAAAATTATACTTGTGGTGGGGCAGATTTTAATGAGAAAAAATGAGAAGCATATTTCAGGTTACGGTCATTATAAATAAGCCAAAGAGACAGGCGTTAGCCGGGTGTGTGTTCACAGCAGGAAGGAGCCCGTTATGGTTGGAGAAGGTAGGACAGGGTCAGATAGAGGAGGGCTTTCTATGAATTTTGGACTTTATTCTGAGGCTGTGGAGAGCCCCACGTGGGTTTTTATCAGCAGGGCTGTATTTTTGAAGTCTACATTTGCATAGCACGGAGAAGAGACTGAACAATGAAAATACTTGAAGACAGAACTGAACATAACAATATGAAGAACTGGATCACGACAACTTGAAGTACTATGTTTGCAGCATTGTTGGGAAGAAAGAAACCAAGCATGGAAGTTAAAACAACAATGAGGTTCACAGATTACAAAGAGGAAATAAAGTCTGACTCCCTGATTTATAAGTCAGAAAGACCGTTAAGAATACAGTGCCAGAGACAGAAGAGAAAACTAGAAAGGAGAACTGTTGTAAAGATTTTGTTTTGGATTCAAGTTTGAGATTATCATGGCAAATTCAGGATACTGTAAGTTTTTAAAGGAAAAGCTCAGGTTCAAGACAGTTGTTTGAAAACAGTTGGATTGTTTTCAGTCAACTCAGCAGTATTCTGTATCCTCACTGTCCTACATTACTTAGGAAAAGAGTCCTCAGAATTTCCTTCTTATATGGTTTCAGGGTAGATCATTCTTGAGAGCCACTTTCATGAAGTTCAGAAGGCTCAGTCCTCACTTCTTCCTATAGCAGTTGTCATCTGGCTTCTCATTGGTGGCCTCACAACTGGGAGAAATCACTTGTAGATTTCTGGCCATCTCCCAGACTTCCTTCTGATTCTTCCAGCTCTAAGGATGTGTATGCTTGTAATTCCCTATATTTCAAAATTTCTACACTGGAGACCTCTTTCCTCATGAATCATAACACAAAAGCGTATTCTGGGTACAGAGATTATGGGCAATGACTTGACTGAGCTTTATTTGTGTGTGTGTTGAAGAAATAGAGTCAGTGAAAGACACAGAGAAGAAATGGTCAGAAAATTAAGAAAAAAATGAGCACACCTTGTAAGAGAGGCTACGTAAGGGAAAATCGAGACATGATTTTTTTTTATCAGGTAAAGGGGCAAAACAAAGACAGTGAGATTGCACACAGAGAAAAAGGTGTAACGTTTGTCGAGGTGAGGGGTGACATGCAGAAATTCAGCTTCAGTGTAATAGTATTCCCACACATTTCATTCCAGGGTCAGCTGGAACTGTGCTACCAAAATAGTGGGCCAGCGTGATGTTTGGTGGGTTGGTAAATGATGAAGATCCCTAGAACTTGGTTATCACAAGAGCCAGAGTCTTCAAAGCACAGGGTTAATACAGGGCATCTATAGTACTGCCCCTGCAACAGAAAAGTAAATTGTTTGCTAGTTGGTCCAGAGGAGAAAGTTTTGCCAGATTTAATGATGGCATACTATTAGCCACAGCTTGAACAACCATGCAAGTAGCAATGCTACCTGATTACATTTATGATAATCCACATAAATCTATAAACCCATCTGTCCTTGGCATAGACTACATAGGTGAATTAATTGGGAGAGGTGACAGAAACACCCACCCCCCATCTTTGAAATTTGATAGTGGCACAAATTTCTGAAGTATTATTGGTGATTTTTGATTTTTGAAGGGAGGGAGTATTCCAGCCATTTTCATTTGATCCTTCCTGCCTTATTGTCCTTACTACATAGATAAAAGAGCCAAAGTAGGTAACTTCCTGTTGTTGAATGTATGATTTGTATTCAGAAACTATGTGTTAAGCACAAGCGAGTCGATAGACCCACTCAGTCCACTGTGAGATGGACTCTGATTTTCATTCCTTCCTCTGCATTATAAGAAAGAATTTCTGGCTTCTCAACTCCATTTAATGTAGGCCACTGACTTCTTGTGTCCTTATTCTGACTACCGGGCCACTGACTTAGAGAATTTCCCTGAATTTGTGTTAGCTCCTAGTCAGTCCAATAGTCTCTGAAAAGTCTAAATATTTCACCTTCTCCATTACACAGCCACACTAGTAAATGATTGCTGGTGCCTTTGGGCAACTCAAGAAGATTTACACAACCTCTAATGGTACTGTGGCAGAAACATGCTAGCTAAACTGGAAGGAATCTGGTCCTTTCATTTAAGGAGCTCGTGTTTACAAACTGGCTCAAGAATGGGGGTTACGTGACACATTGTGGCTCCATTGAGTCAATTAAAGTCAAGACTGTTCATAAGAATTAAAGATTAATGTATTTTCCTTAGAGTGTAGACCGTGCAAATATATTTCTTTGAGGAGCACCATAATCAATTACCTACTACCGAAGATCTCCTTAGGTTAAACTCTTTTGATTATAGCTCTAATCCTGCCGTCCATGTTGACAATCACCTCCAGCTGTGCCAAAGGACCCCAGCATCAGGGAGCTCATTTCAGAGGGAGCATCTCTCAACATCATTGAGGGCTTGAAGTACCTTGAGCTTTTTAGGATGTAGGTCCTAAATGTAGGTCCATTCTTTACCGGTGTATTTTTCAATGTAAAAGTGAAGGTAGTGCATTCCGGGTAATTCCTTAAGACAGAGTTCATGGGTGGGTGAGTGGGTCACACATGACAAAACCATTCCAAATTCCTGTCTCCCAGCCTTTGAATCCATTCATCTACAATAAACCAAAGACATTCTGGTATCTCAACTTTATTTAATCTGCATACTCACGTACATAGAACAATGATTAAAACACAAATGAACATTGTAAGGCTTAAATAAATCTCAGGGTAATGTTTGTGTATGGAAAAGCAAGGGTGGAATTGGAATCTGGAAAGTTTTACCTGTTATTTTAATTCTTCATTTTCAAAAATAGTAGAAATATCTGAAACAAACAAGTCAAAATATGAACATTTGTTGGATCTTAGTGGTGAGAATGTAGTGTTTGTTTATTTTTCCTACTTTTCAGTATTTTCAAAATATTTCATATTAAAAATATTTTAACATCTGAAACACTTGAGATGAAGCCAAAAGTGGGAAGCAAACGTGTTTGTAGTATAGATCGCATTGCAAAACATTTGCTAAAGTTCAGAAAAGTGATTCTTAAAATAAAGGCCCTTAAAAAGAATTGATCACAAAAAAATTAACTTCTAAGAAGACAAAGACAAAAATAGATGAAATTTACCTTCTAATTTGAAATTTTTTAATGAAGAGATGCTAATTCTGCATGTTTCTTTGACTGGTTAGGTAGATTAAACTTGTCATTAGGATGGTTTTCTTCATTCACTCCTAGAGACCAGAAGTTTTCCCTAGGAATGCCCTTCTCCTTTATATTAAAGGCTAGGAAAGGCTAAAGCTAAAATAATAGTAATAACAATAAGTCTGATGCTACAGTTCCCTGAAGAACCAACTAGGAGCACATATATTTTGTTTATACACATTTCATCTGTGATGATTTTTCAGAGTGTAGGTTTTACTTATAAATGAACTTTAATATGATTATCTGCTTACATTCAACTGCCATGATTAGTGTGATTCTTTTTAATGATTTCAACTCAGAAATAAGTGTAGAAAATTGATGCTAAAAACGCCAGCTAATCCACAGCTATGCCCTGAGATTTTCTGTCTTTAATCTAGATAAAATAGCTCGTAAAGAATAATCAAAAAGGAGAAGGAATAAGCTCCTAATGATCACTTACAGAGGTAAAACAGGAGAATAGCTGAGTAGAGTGTATAGGGCTATCTAGGGATACTTAGGTAGAATTGTGTGCTTTGGAGTAAAATGTGCTGAGCTCATACAACATATGAACAATTTGAGAAGAACATTCAATGTCACCTGAATGTATTCTATCCTCAAACAAACCATTGTTCTCTATCCAGCTATTCCTATCCACATACCAATAGCAGAGGGAGTAGACAGGGATGGCCTGTGTGATCAACCTAAAACCTTGTCATTTAAAAAGTCTTTTTACGCATATTACTTTATTTAACTCTTCATCCGTCTGTGAAGTGGGCAGAACTTCGTTTTAGAGATGCAGACATGAGGCTCAAAAGGCTGGATACATTTCCAAAGCCCACAGCCAGGTGTGGGGAGAGCCTGGCCTTCTGTTCTTTCCTTTAGATCTCACGGACTCTTCATTCTCCTTACTCTCTGTATGTGGTCTTGACCTTTCAATTTCAGGGTGATTGGGGAGGGTTTAAAGTAATTCCTGTTGGGAATACTTTACAAAACCCATAGCATGTTGACACCAACCTCTAGAGATTGTGTTTCATTACCAGGAATACTATTGGAGGTAGACAATTCTTTGACCCAAATAGATGAATGTTAACCAGATGGGAGTCCATGCCACATGTTCTCACTTCTTTGTGGAGAAAAGATGATATCGACTCTGGTCTCTCCAAACACATTTAACATGCTTGATTTCTTTTTTTTCCCCCTTAGGAGTGAAGTAACAAAACTATTGTAGGGGAAGCTTATTATTCATAGTTATATAGCATTTGTTGTCTCCATTATGCCTGATGAATTAATTATCTATTGCTTCTTAACATTTTACCCCAAAACTTGGTGGCTTAAAACAACAGACAATTATTATCTCATAGTTTCTGAGAGCTGCTCTTCCGGGTGGTTCTGGCTCAGGGTCTCTCGTGAAGGCATGAGATGAGGCTGCGGTCATCTGGAGGTGTGACTGGCAACACAGGATCTGCTTCCCAGTTGGTTCTCTCACATGTCTGGCAAGTTGATACTAGCTTTTGACTGGAGTCTCAGTTCTTCTCTGGGCCACTTCGCAATGTGGTAGCCAGCTTGCCTCAGCAGCCGGTGATCCAAGAGAAAGTGAGAAAAAGCAAGAGAGAGCACCCAAGATTAAAGCTGCAATCTTTTTATAACCTCATCTTGAAGTGATAGCCCATCACCATCACGAATTCAATTAATTAGAAGTGAGTCATTAAATGCAGCCCACACACAAGGGGAGGGAAAGTCAGCCCCACTTTTTAGAGAGAGAAGTATCAAAGAACTCATGATGGACACATCTTCAAAAACCACTGCAATGCCTCACTCTAATTCTTAGCTTTGCAGAAGAAAGCACATAAAATAGATTTATTTTTTTCAGCTGGTTCACATGCTGGTAAAACTGATATAAAACTCTCTTGCTATTTCTGACCCTTCAATGATAGGCTCTTCTATTTTCTTTGCTGCCCCTCATCCTCTGCCTGAAAATGTTGGCGAGTCCCAGCTGTTCACGTCTTCTTCATGTATGTGCTTACCTGCTAAGTACCATGGTGTATGAAGCACATTTGTCTGCAACCTTGACCTCTCTCTGCAATTCCAGGGATGCTCCTCGACATCTCCACATGGCTCACAGGCATTCAATATGCCGTGGCTAAGAGAATTTTGATTCCCTGCTTTACTCCTGGGCTTCTCTTTCTTAGTAAGTCCACCCGGTTGTCCAAGCTCTTCCTTGCCTTATGTCTACTCCACCAGCAGGTCCTGTTGCACTTTCTTCATGATCTTTCCTGCACCGACGGAATTTTCTTCATCCCCTTTGTTAACCATCTGGGTCAGGCTATGTGTCTTCCCATCTGGACTGCTCCAATAGCTACTAATGGGTTTTCTTACCTTTTCTCTGCCCTTGAGAGTATTCTCTGCAGTACAGAGAATATATGGTGGCACTGTGAAAATGAAATCAGTTCCTGTCACTCCTCTGTTTAAAACTCACTGTGGCTTTCTATTTCATTTAGAATAATAAACCCAAACTCTTTGCTCTTATAATTTTTTACAGATTTCTGCCCCTGCCCACTAGCCAGGCACACTGATTACACACACATACTCACACGCTCACACACACACACACACATACACTCAAACACACTCACTCACATGTAATATATGATTTGGTTAAAAAAGCATGTAACTGGAAATTCTACCTTATTTCAATTGTAACTAAAAAGAACACATGGTTTGAGTAGTAATTATGGGAAAGAATTGAACGAAATAACCCAAAGTCAGGAGTATCACTATAAAAGTGAAAGAGATTTTCTATTTGTGCATGTTATATCAAAAAACCCAAAACCAAACAAAAACAAAAGAACCCTCCCCTCCCCCCAAGAAAAAAACCATGAGGAGGAAGATTGGGATCAGTAAGCTGGGCATACCAGTAGGAAGCTCTAATTCAGTGAATGATAAGCTGATAAAGATGGTAATATAAGGGTTATTAATAAAGGTATATTCCATGTTAAAAATACACAGTACTTAGGTATATTAACACACATTGTATGCACACGTGTAGATACATTTTGAACGTGTGTGTGTATGTGCATGCTGTGTGGGTGTGTATAATGTACATGTGTCTCAATGTGTTACTGTATTTGACTATATGCACATGTGTGTCTGTGTGTGCGGGCTTGTATGTGTATCTTGGTATGTCTCTGTGTAAGCAGGGACACCCTGATTGATAGGTAGATTGGGTAAAGGAGCATTTTTGAGAATACTCAGGGGCCACAGATATTGTCTCTCTCAATATGGATGTTTCTCCAGAGATTCATTAAGTTGAAGTGAGCTCTTTGCAATTGCAAATATCCTGGGAGTTGCATCTGTCATCTGTGTCTTCCTACAAGTTATTGCAATTAGACTGTGTTCCTCCTAGCATAGACTGACAATAATCAGAGGTAAGAATGAGTGCAAGGGGCTCCAAAAAGGAAACCCAGGGGGCACTGTGCTGTGTACACAAAGTTGTGTACAGCTGTATCTAACTGTATGCTTAAAGACCAAAGTGAGAGGTCCCTGGATGTTGAGGTATCAGGCTTTGGAGTCAATACCTGGAGATCAATCCCAATTTTGCAACTTATTTGTTGAGTGACCCTATGTACGTTATGTAACGTTTCTGTGCCTCTGCTTCTTTATAAACTGGAGAAGCTGAGTATATATTTTATAGGGTTTTCCTGATGATAAATGAAGTAATACATTTAAAGCACTTAAAAACTATGTCTGGCATATAGTCGGCATTTAATCAATATTTACTAATTCTTCATATTGTTGTTATTTTCCCTCTCCTCTGGGATGATTCATGGACATGTTCAAGCAGAACATCTGATCTCCTTGGCAAATGACACTTTCCTCCACTCACCTTGTATCAGAAATTGACAGCTTTCCTAGAATTTTCTCCTGCTGCTATCAATCATTACCGAGTCTCCTAGACTTTAACTCTATGTCCTTTAGGTCATCCAGTCCTTTCAGGTGCCTCTCTCACTCAGCCATACCTTGTTGCTCACTTGAGTTACTGAAAAGGTTCCCTACCTGTTCTCCCAGCTTCCTTTTGTGCCTTTTTTCCAACTCATTCTTCAGCCTAAAGCAACTAGGGTGATTTTTTTTTTAAAGTTTATTTACTTATTTTGAGAGAGAGAGAGAGAGAGAGAGAGAGAGAGAGAGAATCCCAAGCAAGCTCTGTGCTTTCCACGCACGGCCCGACATGGGGCTCAATCACAAATTGTGAGATCATGACCTGAGCTGAACTCAAGAGTCAGGTGCTTAACTGACTGAGCCACACAGGCGTCCCTTAAGTAGGGTGATCTTTAAAAAAAAATTTTAACGTTTATTTATTATTGAGAGACAGAGAGAGACAGACTGTGAGCAGGGGAGGGGCAGAGAGAGAGGGAGACACAGAATCTGAAGCAGGCTCCAGGCTCTGAGCTGTCAGCACAGAGCCCGAGGCAGGGCTCAAACCCACAAACTGAGAGATCATGACCTGAGCCGAAGTTGGACGCTTAACCGACTGAGCCACACAGGCGCCCCGAGTAGGATGATCTTTAAAACGTGTCAATTTCGGGGCACCTGGGTGGCTCAGTCGGTTGGGGGGCCGACTTCGGCTCAGGTCATGATCTCACGGTCCGTGAGTTCGAGCCCCGCGTCAGGCTCTGTGCTGACAGCTCAGAACTTGGAGCCTGTTTCAGATTCTGTGTCTCCCTCTCTCTGACCCTCCCCTGTTCATGCTCTGTCTCTCCCTGTCTTAAAAATAAAATGTTAAAAAAAAAAATTAAAAAAAAATTGTAAATTTGATCATGTCACTCCTCTGCTCAAAATTCCTCATGGTGTCTCGTTGGACTGAGGGCAAAATCCAAAGCCCTTAAGTAGAAGGGTCTCTGAATTCATCCATATCTGCCACATCTATCTTCCCTCTGCAGTCACCCCACCACTCGCTCACCAGGGCTCAACCACTCAGGCCTTCTCACAGGTTTCCAAGAGCTGCAAGAGCTGTTTTATATTGTGGGATGCAATTTTGCTTCTAGGAATGTTTTTCTCCCCTTTGTAGATAATTCCCACTTCTCTGTTGGGCCCCCATAAATGTCACTTCCTCAAAGAGAACTTTGCTGAATTTTGAATCTTGACTGAGGACCTCTCTGTTAGCCCATTTTTAGTGCCCCATTATTTCCCGTTGCGGCACTAATTTCAATGATCCCATATCTGTGTGTTTATTTGCTTAATGGTAGTCTTATCAACTAGATGCAAACACTGTAATGACAGGGATCATATTTGTCATCTCAGTGATGAAAACACAATAACACAAATGTAAGCAAGTCACAAGATGTTCCTAAACTTCTTACCTCGAAATCCAGAGTTGCATGCTATACTCAGATTTAGTACTATTCAATATTATTGTTGACAAATGGGAGATTCTGTTGGGCTAAATGCCCAGGCCTTGCAGTCAAACGTGGGTCTGAATTCCATCTTAATCGTTTACCAGTCCTGTGGCCTTGGGCAAGTTGCTTAACTTCCCTTGACCTACGTTTCCTCACTTGGAAAGTGGTTATCTTAATAACAACTCTAAAGTTGTTACAGAGAAATTGAAAGGAAGTGAATGGCTCGGCTTGTGTTGATTGCTTAATGAGTAAACGTTAGCGGTCATTTTCACAACAAGATGTTTATTCTGGCACTCAATTATGAAAGGGAAAGGAATAGGAATTAAGAGTGATAAACTGTTAATTTCTTTAAAATATCCAGAAAAATGTGGCCCCAAATCATATAGAGACCTGAGATAACAGAGACTAGAAGGGAAAAATTAAAACCCATGAAGTTTCCTGAAATCCAACTGATTGGCTCTTTACATTCCCAGGGCAAATGTGCATGTGCTTCCCAGCCTGGAATGCTCTTCCAATTACTCTTCCTTCTGCAGGGTCACACATGTCTTTTCCTACAGACTCTTCCATTACCATCATATTGAGCATTTCCCCTGCTCACCTCCTCTATCATCACCGTGTCTTTGCTGATCTGAACCCTGTATATTTTTTCCTAGAATACGTGTCACTATGAACTTCATATGCTTAATTATATTTCTACCTGTTTGGGAGTCCAAGTCAACAAGTAGACTATGAACACTGAAGGGTAGCAGAGCCCATCTCCCCAAAATACAGCTGTAGGAGTTCAGGACCCCCCAAATATGCCACTTTGGTATTTTGATTACTTTGAGCTGTAGGTATGTGAACAATAGCAAATGCAGAGAGCCTTCCTCTGATTTCCCCTTATGTGCCTAGAACATCCAGGCAAACTTTGTCACAAATGATCATACTTTCTATCTATTCTTCTTTCCTCAATATCATTTACTGTCTGCTAAGAGACCTATATCACCTTTCTTCTTTTCCTATAAGGTGGTTGTTTAGTCCTGAATTCTAGGCCACCTCGGATGGTTATTCACTTTCCCTGGTATCTCTCGCCTATATTTGAGGTATACATGTGAACGAACATGTTTGCTTTTCTCTTCGTAATCTGTTTTTGTTACAGGGGGTCTCAGACAAGAACTCAGAAGAATAGAAAATGTTTCTTTCCTCCCTTACAGGACCACCAAGGGCAGGATTTTGTTTTCAGTTTGTCCCCAGCACCCAGCATTATATGCCTAGAGCATATAATGTGCTCACAAAGAAAATGAATGAGAAGGACGGCCATCTCCACAGCCCGAGTTTCATTATGCCCCTTTGCAGTCCTGTTTTCATCATAGGCGAGGTATAATGCAAAATCATTCCTTAAAAATGTCTATTAGAAGCTCTCCTGAAATTTGTGTAATCTTAAACTCTGGGCAGGTTGCCTGGGTGGCTCAGTCGGTTGAGCGTCTGACTTTGGCTCAGGTCATGATCTCGCAGATCGTGAGTTCGAGCCCCACGTCAGGCTCTGTGCTGACAGCTCAGAGCCTGGAGCCTGCTTTGGATTCTGTGTCTCCCTCTCTCTCTGCCCCTCTCCTGCTTGTGTTCTGTCTCTCAAAAATATATAAACATTAAAACCAAACTGTGGACATTATTATACGGTCCATTAAGGGAGCTTCAAACAACTTTCTGGAATTGCAACACACTGTTTAATATTCAGGATGCATTAACATCCCCCTTGAATGAGAAAACTTGCTTCCTTCTTCTTGGTGTCCCCAGTTCTCCACAGAGCGTTACATACAATGATTAACATGACCCAGAGAACATAGGCATATGTATACTCTGTGATCCTTACAATTTACGGAATCCAGAGAAAGTGGTTTAGCCGCTTAAAATGTAGGAGGAGACAGGGTAGAAGTTCCCAGATACATCTTGAAAGCAAGAATTTCAAACTCTTGGTGTTCTTTCTAATGTCATGGCAATAAAATATGGTAGTTTTCCACAATTCCACTATTGGATATAATGACCTTCAAATTTAAAACAACTTTAGCCAAGAAATGGGTTAAATTTTAAGGAAACCTGTGTATTGTTTACTTAAAAGTCACCTAAAAGGCACAGATCCTCCCTCCATACATTTGCAAATTTCACGTGTGCTCTCCAGCTCACCCCTAACTTATTTCTTCCCTGTGCTAACTAACGCAGGTTCAGGCAATCACATTAAACTTTAAACAAAAGATAATGCTGTTTGGTAATCCTAAGAATGCTGTTTTTTTTTTTTTTTTTTTAAAGCTTATTTATTTACGTTGAGAGACAGAGAGTGTGTGAGCACATGTGAGGAAGGGGCAGAGAGAGAGCGAGAGAGAGAGAGAGAGAGAGAGAGAGAGAGAGAATCTCAAGCTGACTCTGTGCCCGGTGCAGAGCCTGATGAGGGCCCCAAGCAAACAAATTGTGAGATCACGTCCTGAGCCAAATCAAGAGTTGGAGGGTTAACCAACTGAGCCACCTGGACACCCCCTAAAAATGCTATTTTTGATCCATCTTTTCAGAAAAATTTATTTAAAAAACTAGATGGCTACATTATAATTTTCTACAGTGGAAGAAAAACAGGCCCCAGAAGATACAATGTTACTGGCAAGAAAGTGTCCTTTTAAGAAGTTCCTCTGTTTCATTAGGTAGTGACATAAATGGGACTCCACATTCTGCCTGTTTCCCTGGGTGTGTACCCCACCCTCCAACATTTTTCTTCTGAGTTTTATCTGAGACATAAAAGACATTTCATAATAGAACCACTACATAAATTATACAGGAATCTATGATTAAACACAGAAATGTACATACAAGACATTTCTTAAGAAATATTTCTATTTTATAGTAGTATTTTATATTATTTTACATGTTTCTATTATAAAGAATGCATTGGACGCTTACATTCACTTATTTGTTTGGCTTTCTCTCTCTCTTTTAAATGTATTTATTTTTATTTTTTAGAGAGAGAGAGAGAGAGAGACAGAGACAGAGAGACAGCACAAACAGGGGAGGAGAGTAGAGGGTGGGAGAGGGAGAGAATCTTAAGCAGGCTCCACATTTGGCACAGAGCCAAAACAGGCTCGCCTATGCCCCTGGGGTCATGACTTGAGCCCAAGTCAAGAGTTTGATGCTCAACGGGCAACTGAGTCACCCAGGAGCCCATTGTTTGACTCTCTCTGATATTGTAAAAGCCATTTGTTGAGGCTATGCTATAACACATTTTGGACATCAAGTATTTTTTTCTGCTATAAGAAGGGAAATGCAACTACTTAAAAACAAACAATAGTACTTTTAAAGATCATCTGTATTTAAATTTTGACTAGAGTAAGGAATTGTTATAGAAATATATTTAATTAGAATCAGAGATACTCGGACACATAAACTGAGGCATTTATACCCTCACTTTTTGACTGATGGCCTTAACCTTATTCTCCTAAATTGAGTTTATTATAATCATTTTAGCATTCAGTCTAAACGTATGTTGAGATACTTATAATTGGAGGCTCTAAGTGATAGGGGAAATGACTTGAATTAATTTCAGATAATCCTAGAAAATTCATAATCTATGTCTTATTAGACAGTAAATAACTGCGGTGTAATTGAACTAAATTCTCAGGATCTTTGCCAGGGAACTGAACAGTAGGTATGATAGCCAGAGAAACAGAGATGATGTTAAATTTGTCTGGTTTTTCAAACTCTGTATCAGGTTTCTCTGGTCACAAATGGATCCATTTCTTTTAGTCTCTCATTAATGGGCCCATATATCCTTGGATGAATAAAATATTTTGTTTTGGACACTAGTTGAGCCATCTGATATTATATATATGTCTCTTTTTCAAAATATACTGTGATTTTTTTATATTAGGGTTTACCTGCTGTATATTCCTACTTTGGAAGAAAAACAGACATGAGAATTTTTACCCTTCATTATCATCTTCAGTAGGATTTGACCATGATTAACCATATGTAATATTCAATTTTCATTACATTTCTTTTTAATCATAATTTTGACTTAAGTTTTCATGGAAAAGAATGGGCACAATGTTAATACTTATGATGACTAACACATTTACCTATGGAGAAGTAGGAAAGGAAAGAGTGAGATGGACGGTAAAGAGATATTATTAATAGCCCAATGTTATTTTGGAACATAAAACAAGCAAACGATGAAGCCCAAAGAAGAAGTTTTATGACAAGTAGTTATATCCCAAGTACCATTTTAAAAGGTACATTAAATTTTCTACAGTTCTATATAAATCAAATGTCTGTGTTTACACCTTTATTGAAGCTCTGTATTTTATTAGGAGCAAATAAAAACTATCAACGACCTGCAGAAAAATTTTGGAATTCTTTGTGAAGATGTGAAACTCCAAGGATATTTTAAATTATATCATCTTAATTTGGGATACTGAATTATACAGTTATGTTGCCAATCCAAATCTCTCTGCACCTTATTTCACATGCCAATGGGCACTTCATAGCCATCCTCTGGGATTTTTGCCTACAAGAATCTGAGGAAAATATAAAACCTAATGAAAGATGGGAACTGTGGTTATTGACCTGAATTCCAAAACATTTCTGTTCCATTATTATATGCCTCCGGGAGATGAGTTATGGGCCAATGAGATGCCACAGTCATCACCACAGCCCTGATCAACAACCTTGAACATTTTGGCAGGCCTTTTTCAAAAAGGGAAGCAAGTGAGAGATAATGGATGTCCTAACACATCATTATTTTTGTTACTGGAAAATTATCTCAATGTGTATGCCACGCTATGGGGTTGTTGGAAAAATCTTTGTCAACTAGGACACTGATATATTTCCCAGCTAGGTTTCATTTTTATTTTAATTCACCAATAGTCAATCAGGATTAGCTATTAGTAGCATGCTTTTCAAGATAAGAGAAATTTAGAACAATGAAAATGGGAAGAAACAGTGATTGTCTTTGATAATGACATCGCAACCAACACAGCATGGTTATAACCAGGCTTCTTCCTGCCCCCAGGAACTTAACTTTTCTTTAAGTTCTGTTTTACACTAGAAAAACAAATGTCATCTATATTTCTACAAAAGGGAACTTTATCCAGAAATACATCATTTAATTCAAAAATTTATATTACCTGAATAGGAATTTTCAGAACCATCATTTTTCAGTGTTAAAGCTTCTCAACAGAAATTCGGATAATATAATTACTTAATGGACTGATACATATAAAGTCATGAGCATAGTGCCTGGTATATATTTAGAACACAGTAGAAGTTCGCAGTCATTATTACTGTTGTTATCTTTTCATGGTGGCTATAATCATAATTGTTTACTGTTCATTGTGAACTTACAGAAGAAAGAAACTGTGTATTGGAAAGGACACCTTTGGGTTTAACTTCTGTGGCTTGTCCATTGGTTCCTTACCAGGTAGCTGGGAATAAAAATAATGCTCATGAAGTCCAGATAAGTCATATGGAAACCTGTGATGAGCATGACATTTTTACTTTTTAAAATTTTATATCCAGTGCCTCCGGTTTGGAAATTTAACAGATTCATCTTGCCAAGGTCAAGGTTCATGCTTTGGCTCTTTCAAATCTCTTTCCCATTTCTCAGTACCAGAATATAGAACTGGTACTATAGAACTGGCTCTTTTAGAGTTTTGTTCTCTGTTGTACAGGGAGCCCAGGAGATCTCTGAGCAATTTGTCTATGCCTGAATAGTAAAAACTGATAATAGATTAAGATAATACCTTTTGGTGTTATGATTTGTAGCTCTAACAAAGCTCTAACTTGATTAAAGTCAAAAAGGCTTTGAATTTAGAATCAAAGCCCAAAGATGCCTCTCTACCACCTTGTAGCCCATGTCAACACCCACATCTTTGTTCTAGGGTTCCTCTAAATCTCTTTCCACATCTTTGATACTCTTCCTTCAATACCCTTCTTCAGCCCGGCTCATTCCTTGGAACTGACACAGACCACCTGGGCCCACCTTTTTGGTGAGTGCTAATTACAAACTCACCTTCCTTTCTAGACCTGCTGCTTTTATTGTCAGAGTGTCTCTCAGATATTTCAAGGGGATTAAGCGGATGAGTGAATTTGGGGAGGGGCAGTAGGATTCACAACAGTGTTATGTGAGACTCTTCCTGCAAAGCTATTTCAATAGTTTTCTTTATAATCTGGGGCGATGGTAGGAAGGGCAGAGTGCAAACTTGGGGAAGTCTAGTTTTTTACCATGCTCACATCATAAATGTGAAGTTCTGCCTCTTTTCTTGTTTTGTTTTGCCTTGCCTTGTTTTCTACTCTCTCTCCAAGCAGGCAGGTAGGGATTCATGTGCCTTTTCCTGCATCCCCATAGAAAGAGGACCATGGCCTACACAAAGATTTTAATCATATGATGGGAGGGTTTTAGAAAGTACTTTGAAGAACACTATCTCAATGTAGCCTCCTTCGAAGACATGTTTTCAGCAGATTGAAGCAGAAAAATGACTGTTATTATGGCAGAAAGAAAAATACTTGCAGTATAAGACTATGCCTAGCAGCGTAAAGCAGAGAGCATGTTAAGCTGTTTTCCAGTATATATCTCCTTGAGGAGAGGATTTGGTTTGGATTTTTAATCTCTATTTCCCCAACACCTATCACAATGTCTGACCCATGTGATGCACTCAAGAATTTGAATTATATATAGAATGGGCAGTAGTTACCTAGTGGATTTCCATAGGAAAAAAACAGGGGAAAATGATTAGGGGAAGGGAGAGAATAATCTAGTAAAAGAATGGCTTGAAGAGAAAGGAGGGAAAAGGTAAAGTGGACAGTAAAGAACAAAGAATTAGAAGATATTGATGTAATATTATTTCCACTAAAAACTTTTGCAATAAATACATTTCATAATTCTCTTAAGCAAATGCGCTGTTGTTCAAAAGTAATAATTCCTCACATGTAAAATATCTTACTCTTTTGAGAATGTTTTGCTACCCTAAACACAACCAGCTGATGTATATCCAACTTAAAATCTTATTATTTTTTTTAAAGTACAGTGTGCCTATGCAATTGTGCTGAAAATTCTGATGAAATTTACACAGTGCAGAGCAATCATTTTTGTACCTGTGAGTTAATAAAACAAACACCTAATAACACTCCAGGGAAGAGGAGATGCCTTTCTTATGAAACTCTGAGGAGTCATGTATTTGATATGAAGAACCCTTTTTATTCTTTTGAGTAATGGTGCCGGCAGCCACTGATATAACTCCCTGGAGGCTATTTCCAAGCCAACACTGTAACTCAGTTGAAGGAATAGGGAGGTGTGTTAAACCTTTTTAACGCAGGATTGGCATCTCAATAAATCAAAGACTATAAAAGAAAAGAATTAACAGGAACAAAAAGAGACTATCCACCAAGAGCATCACTAGTTATCACTATTCAGAATCACTGTCTGTGATTTACTCTGAATTTTCCCCTCTTCTGATAATCTCTTAAAATTTCCTTGTTTTCTGTTTCCTCCTGAAGAGAAACCGTCAGATGTGCAATAAAAAAAAAGGAATAAAAATCTATGTGTAGGTATATGAATAAATACATATAAATATACATATACACACACATATAGCTAGACAAATATAACACTTTGTTTCCTAAATTGAAAAGAGTCTTTGGCTGGGAATCTGATTGAGTTCTCACCAATGTCATCAACTCAGAGCTTCACTTTGTTTAAGTAGTGGTAGTCAAGAAGTATGTAAGGTTCGGGCACCAGCCTTACTTCTCTGTGGACCACGCTGTCCAAGAGGCATGTGGGATGTAGGGTACTGGCTAATAAACTGGGTCATACATTGCAGAAAGCATTCTAAAAATATCACATATACAAAAACAACTGATTTTAAACATACTACCCTTTTTTGGTAATGACCAACAAAACCTTGTAATATACTTAAATTAGTAGCTATGGAGTTGTACTTGCCAACATATTTCCAAAAACTATCATCTAAAGCAGTGACACTCTTTAGGTGATATTAACTTTTTTGTTTCTTAAAGTCTCTTCCTCAATTCCCATTGTTGGCAGAAATCTATCTCCACTGTTCAGATTTAAGTGTTACTCACAATCGACGGGTTCTTTGAGTTTGCACATGTTACAAGGTTCCCCCAAATATGAGGATGATGTAGCCTAGATTTTGGAAAGGGAGGAAGTGTAAGAAAAAAGAGCAACAGTCAACCATGTTGTCCTGTTCAAGCATGCACATGTTTTATTTAAGTATTCTCCAAAGGTCTATTTTTTTTCCAGCATAATGCAGGTATTATGCTATCCTTTGAAATAAGATATATGAATTTCAAACAAAATTGCCAAAAACAATGACCTTGGTTACTCCATATGGTACACAGAAATAATTACATTTCACTTACGATACAGATGCACTTAACACAGTCATCAATAGTCATTCACCACCAACACAGTAGATTTTTAAATCACCTAAAACACCAGAAAGTTTTTTTTTTCTTTTCCAAAAATCTAAAGAAATTAATAGTTTGGGATAAACGATAAGTTGAAAAGGAGGCAGAATTGTCAACTGAAATCATCTAACTTCGTTTTTTTAAATGTAGTATTAAGAACATGAAAATAGAACTTTTCATTGGGAATCAAAAGACCTAAGTATTCCTGATTGTGGTTTCCTTAGTCTACTTTTTAGGAAGTTTTTCAACCACTGCCATCAAAGAAGTTTCGCTATATATTTTCTCTAGAAGCATAAAGTGACATGAGGCAGGTGTTAATATAATTGTTAATATTCACGCTCCAGGAAGATTAGTAACTTTTTAAAAGACATACTAGGTATAAAGCCAGTTCTTCCCGAGAGATAGTAGAGTTTGCCTTACTTTTATGAAGCAAATGTTTATTAATATCTACTGTGTGCACAGCACTGTTCTAGAAGCTATTCTAGAAATGGGAAGCGAGAATTTCTGGCTTTACTCGAAAATGGTTGGATTAAGTCTTTTTTATGATAAATTATGATAAGCATTTTAAAATCTCTATAGTAGAGGGATAATTATTAATTCTTTCCATGTACAGAAGCTAAACTTTATTTCTTACAGTGGTGGTTTGGAATGAACGAAACTTTTCATTTGACATACAAGTTTTTTACACTGTCACGTGCAGACATGTCTGCTGATATAGTTTAAAGGTGAAAAGGTATAAAGACTTTTCACTTCAATGTACATAGAGATCAACTTTGCATCATCAAACTCCTATCCTCCTGATTTAGTGGAGAAAATTGCTCCTTGCAGTCTACAGGAGCCTTTCTCAGATAAATTTGTGCTGCCTTCTCCAATGGCATAGAAAGCGTGCTTTCAACAAATATTGCTACATAAAGCACTCTAGTTTATCTCTGCATTTCAATTCACATTAGTTATTCTCAAAATGTATTTGAGATCTAAAGTAAAATAAATAATACATCAAGTGAGACTCTGGGATCACCGATTTTGTGATATTCATCCCAGCTTACTCTTTGCCTGAAACACAGAACGATATATCCAGTGTCTGGGCTTTTCTCTAACAGCAAAGAAGTTAGAGATCATTCATAGATGTCAACTCCTTTTTCCTAATTTTTGACAAGGGGATTGATGATGGTAATCTACTTACAAGCTAATATGTTGGGGAATACAAAAGTAGGAAAGTCATTTGAGCTACAAAACGTTAGTCCAGTTGATGACGATAAACCCACGAAAAGGTGCTATAGAAATACAAGAACAGATAATGCACTGTCACACGAATACAGAGGACCAAAGAATATTACTGAAAAACATTTATGGCACAATAGTTTTGGATTAAAAAGTTATCTAAAATCTGGCCACACCAGAAGTTTCTCTATGTATGTGGCTCTTACTGTATCTATGAGGATCTGGAAAGTACAACAACAACAAAAATCCTGATTCCTGATACAACAGGTGTACAATGAATTATTGCAGTTGTAACAGTATCTAGGTGCAAGGTAAAATGATAATTAATACTGAACTATCCGAACGCTTTAGATTTACTAATGAGCATCCCCATGAGAAATACCGCAGCTCTGAAAGGAGTTAATTTGCACAGCCCACCATGGAACATGAGCAATCAGCTTGTTGTAAGTGCACAGAAAGTCCCCCTTTCTACAATTATAATTTATCATGCCTATTCTGAAGACAACATAAGGACACTGAGATCACTGCTCCAAAGAATTCTAGCATGCATTATGATGGTTTCCTTCAGTCAATACAAATGTGTTGTATGAGTTTTTTTTAATATGTAATAATCTTCATCATAGCCAATGTTCATGGTTTTAACAGGAAAAATTTTTATCAAAATGTTTTCCATATTTTTTTGTTTTGCATTCAACTGGAACATTATGTTCAAAGATTTATTTTATTTATTTTATTAAAAAAGAGTTCAGATCATAAGAAGCATCGCTAGGCGGCATTTCATTGTGCTCAATCACAAAGTCAAAGGGTCACAGACTACTTCTCTGTAGAACAGGTCAGACTCTGTCTAGAAATGCCATTTGGTGGTTTTATTTCCATCCTCAAGTTTGGAAGCTTTGTTTTTATTTCACTGCCAACCTTCTTGCCTTGCTGTTTTCATCTGCAAAAGGTTTATTGTTTCTTCTTTCTTCCACATTGGAATTCTTTCCACAGCCAGAGCTCAAATTCTCTTAGACCTGGTTCCAATTGTCTTACAAAGCAGATACTCTGACAATATTTCCTCCTGAGTACTCAGGAGATTCTGGCCTGTCATCTCCTTCGGGGGTGGTTACTGGAGGTGTTGGGATGCTTATTATTGCTGTAGTCACATAAGGTTGTTCACAGTTTAGTTTAACACACTCTTCCATTTTGGCATTTAAACTGGATCGGCTGATGAGGAGAAAATAGATTTAAAAAAGTAAGTTGTTTACTTAAAAAAAATTTCCCTGCAACTGAGGAATGTATTTTGTCAGTCACATTTCAAATATCTAATTACAGTCACCATGATTTTTAAAACATGAAGCCCTAAACCTTAATATATGTTGAAGTGAACATGGGTCAGGTCATTAATATTAAATGAGTGTCTAACAGCCAGCTCAATTTGGCTCAGGCAGTGTTTATCAAAGTGTTTTCTACGAAAATGCAAGAAAGAGACTCAGGCCAGTTTTGGAAAGCCAGGGTTAGGCAAAGTAAAATCGCTTTCTTTAAGACAGGACCTCTGAGAGCTTTGAGCTGCTCCTATGAAAGGGATGTACCTCAATTACCTGTGAATGTGTCTCAGTTCTTTTGACCACATAATCATTTTACTATCTTGTCTCTTTGGGAAAGATGATGCCCTTTAAGCTCTCAAGTTACTGACAGCCAATGTTAAGAACCCTAAAATGTTAGCCATTACCAATAATTCAAGATTTTCCTAAGTAGTATTCTTGCACGACTTTTATACTCTATGTGGATAGAGGGAAAAGGAGAAAGGAACAAGAAGGGTATACATGATATACTTAAATCTAATAATTTTCATGGAAATCTTACTTAAAATGTTTATGTCCTAAAATTTTCTTTCTAAGTACTTCTCTGCTTTCTACTTAATTTTGCAACGCAGAGGTGGAACATTTAGAGACAGAAATCTTTCATTGTTCTAAAATTTAATATTCTGGTCCCAGAGACATCTGATTTATGTAAATCAACACAGCCTGAATTCAGAATCTCATCCAGGTTTTTCACAAAGATTGTTGAATGAGAACAAAGAAGCAGCCCTGAATTAATGGATTGTTAATATAAAAACATAGCTATTTAATTTGAAGAACAAAGCAAAATTATTTTGGCAGGAATTGATCATTTTAATGAGTTGTATAGTTTAAATGGATTACTTTGTGTTGCACATACGTGTTTGTGGGAAAAACAGAAAGCAAATAAAGACAAGCAAAGGAAAATACCATCAGAAAAATTTCACTTAAGTTGTCCATAAACTAACCACAGGTGAACAATTGTAGCATATCACTTATCTTTTTTTGTGTGTTGGATTGATTTTTGTGCTTCTGGTAACTCAAAATATCTTTATGGTCAAAATTATATATTGGTTCAAGAGCCTTGTATAGGCATAGTTTTATTTTTCACTGTTACGTTGAAGGTGTCGATTTATTTTAGGTGCTGCTGAGTACTTTCCAATGATACCAGTGTCAATCTAATGGGTCTCCTTTAGTAAGTGTTGGACATCTAACATCTTACTCACATTTAGTAAGTGTTGAACATCATTTAAGGCTATTTGCATTTACATAAGGGGTTCCTGAGTATAAAGGTGTCTGCCGAAATAAGAAAAAGTTGTGGAGGTAAGGAGGGAGAAGTACACTTGTTTGTGCCTGACCGTTTTGTCTTCTTTCTACTTTTCACACTGTACAACTGCTACTTTTGACTCAAATGAATATTACAGCATACTTATTACGGGATTAGTTTGTCTCATACTAAACCCTAGGAACTAGGATTTAGATGCCCCAGTACTTCTAAGGTGTATTTATTAAAAATAAGTAAATAAAAATTATTTGCTGCCCCACCACGCCCGCCCCAATACCAAAAAATGCCAAATACACCAAGATAGCGACATGCCTGCAGGTGGAGACACGCTCTGGGAACAGGCACAGGTGTGTGCACCCACACAGATTAACCTCGGGTACCTGTTAGACAGCGGGGTTCTCTCCACACATCTGATCTGGATCGTACTGAGTTCCTGCACACTGCCTCGGTGGCTTCCTGATACATTGGCATTAGGGATGCGGAAGGTTTTTTTGTGTCGTCGTGAACAGCAAGTGCTGGTGACTCCTTGTTGTGACGAGAGAGAAGGGCTGTGACTTGAAGGACGGTTTCCAGTCGCAACTTCCATGCAGCTTTCTTCAAAGACTTGCTCATCCACAAACTCGTGATTCTGTTCCGTAGTCATGAGAACATGCGAAAAAGGCAACAAACACATTGTGATTTTAAGAAAGGAAATGAATGGCTTTATTTTTAAAACCCAAATAGGCCCATACACTTAGACTATCCAGTGGGCAACTAGCCGCTTTCATAAATACAGGAATATGAAAGCCAGCTCACGCTGGCATTTGTGTGAAAATAAAATCTCCCTGTTAGACTTTAAGATGGACAACTGCAGGCTGATTTAGTGTCTCTTTATGGACTAACCTTATCCTGAAATATCATTTATTAATTTAAACATCATTTCTGGAAGTTAAGAGGCAAAGAAAAAAATGGTTGAAAATGCATATAAAATAGTACCCACAGTGAATGTGTAAATTCACATTGACTTTTATTTTTTAAACAGTTTGGAATTATGTTAAAGAGGCTATTTTAATAGAATGTCCCAAATTAGATTGTCTGTTTTACATTAGCAAATATTTTCACATGAGATTGAAAACATTTTTTAATTAGAAAATGAGATATTTAAAACATTTTCTATTTCTCTTTTCTTTTCCTTTCTTTCTTTTTTCTTTTTCTTTCTTTCTTTCTTTCTTTCTTTCTTTCTTTCTTTCTTTCCTTTCTTCCTTCTTTCTTTGTCTTCCTTTCTTTCTTTCCTTCTTTCTCTTTCTTTCTTTCTTTCTCTCTCTCTCTTTCTTTCTTTTTCCTTCCTTCCTTCCCTTTTCTTTCTTTCTTTCTTTCTTTCTTTCTTTCTTTCTTTCTTTCAGAGAGTGCCAGCAGAGGAGAGGGGCAGAGGGAGAGGGAGGCAGAGAATCTTAAACAGGCTCCACATTCAGTGATTCAGTGCAGAGCCTGATGTGGCGCTCAACTCGGGGCTTCATCTCATGACCCTGAGATCATGATCTGAACCAAAATCAAGAGTTAGACTCTTAACCAACTGAGCCACCCAGGTGCCTCTATACTTTCTGTTTCTTCAGATGTTCCTCTAAAATTTCCAAGTATAGAAAATGACCCATTAGTTAAATAAATAAAATACTGCAAAATGTGCCACTTTATGTTTGATTCAGAAGAGGTTAGCACTGAACTCTGAGGTCTCCTTTCTTACTTTTGTGATACATCACTGGCTGTACTCCTCTTAGCTCTGCTTGTATTCATAGTTCTTCTGGCCAAGAGGCAGTGATGGGCATCATTTTGTATGCCGCATTTTAGACAAAACACAGTGCAAATTTTGTGTTTATAGTATTTAATAAAGAATCGCTTCCTAAAATGCCTGTGTAAGATTTTACCTCATAAATGTAAGAGAAAAAATTTTGGTCCGAACTGCTGGAGAATGACTTCAATTACTATTTTTTTTCATTGTGTAGGTGGGAATAATCTTATAATGGAAGGCTTTGCACATGCCAAGTTCCACATAACCATCTCTCATCCTAAAATATTAGTGAAACGATTGAAGCAATTCACTGGCCAATAGCAAATAGATTGTTTTAGTTACTCATTTTGTTATTTCTTTGCTGAGACAAGCATTTTGAGGTAACTGAAATTTAAGAATCTACTGTTTAAAGTCCAGAGAATAATATGACCAGATAAGATGGAATTTCATTAAGAAGTGAATTTTGATGTCAAATTTTATAGAAAAAATATAGCTCACAAAGGATTCACAATCTGTTTTTTTTTCTTTTACCATGCACAATTCTCACACAAAATACAAGTATATAATGCATGAGATTCTAATTTTTCACATCGGTGATTGGAAGTGAAGAAGTCATTCTGTTGCTGGTTATTTTTGTAGGTAGCTCGATTTAAACTATGTTAACTGGTGCTAGACAATTTTTATTTGAAAGGTAAAATAGTAAAAATAAAAGGTGAGATAGTAAAAAATGAAAATAAAAGAGAAGAGCATGGGGATAAATAGATTTGATTATTAATGTTACCATTTACCTTTGAAAGAGTATCCTAACAGTTGTAGACCTTATCCTGTAAGTTATGGCTCTTCAGTTAAAAACGCAAATATAGGGGTGCCTAGGTGGCTCAGTAGGTTGAGCGGCCGACTTCAGCTCAGGTCATGATTTCATGCTTCTTTGGATTCTCTATCTTCCTCTGTCTCTGTCCCTTCCCCTCTGGCTTACTCTCTTGCATATATATATATGCAAATATAATCATGTAACTACCCTGTTTAAAGTCCTCAAGTAATTTTTCATTTATTATGAGATAAAGATCAAAATTACTCACATGCCTCCAAAGCCTCCATTATCTAGACTTTCCCTGTCTCTGCTTGAGTCTCTGTATGCTCTATCTTCTGGTCACCCTCAAGTTCTTTCAGTTCCTCTTAGGCCAACTTCCAGCCGCCACCCCCCACCCTGTCCCCGGGTGCTCACATCACCCCTTAGCTCCTTCATTTCTTTGCCTAACTAGCTCCTAGGTATCCTGTGGGTCTCCATGCAAGTTCTTCCAGGAAAGCCCCTAGTGACTCCACCCTCTGTGGCACTGCACTGTGGCCTCATTTTTCCTCTGCAACTCATGACCCTTCTTCCGGTAACATCTGTGTTTTATCCCATATGTGGAAGCTTGATGGAGGCAGAAGCCACACCTGACTTCATGGTGTATCCAGGGTCTGGCTCACTGCCTGCCACATGATAGGCAAGTAATACAAATTTGTTGAATGATTGCATAAGGAAGTGAATAAATGAATGGGGAATATGTTGGAAATGAGAATACAAGTATGTACCTCTGGGGAGTGATGGAGTAGACTTGATTCAAATACGGTGAGAGTTTTGTTTTGCCTTGTGGTCAAAGACTGTGACCCCTTTTGACAAGCCAGCTAGGGAAAGGGTACATTTGCTAAAGCGGAGATCCGAATGAAAGCTTCTAAGCGAAGAAGTGCTGGCTCAATCCTCAGTTCCAATGGGCTTCAGCTATTAAATGTGTCATTTTTCTTATGGGAACACATAGTTTTTATTACCCATCTTGTTTATTACAACTTGTTTACGGAAAGATGCTTATATTCAGGTACTCTCTTTTTTTGTTGTTGTTATTGCTATTGTTTTTCCCTTTACCTAGATGTCAGTAATACATGAACTACATTGTTTTTTGTTTAATTATCATTTTAATTATCCGAGGAAAAATAATATTTTACAGGACCTGCAGTCAGCTGTTGGGAAACGACTTTCCATTGGCATTAAACTGATATTTTAGACTAGAGTTAAGATAATCTCTGAAGATAAAAACATTTTAAATAATTCTCTAAAATACTTTTCAAGTTGAAATGTCACTAGAGTCTTTCAAAGCAATTTCAAATATTGTGGGTTTCTTTCTTTCTTTTTTCATTTTTAGTATATTTTCCAGCAATGTAGACAGTGAAATCATACTTGGAAACGCTCAGTATCCACAAAAGCAAATGGCATTACTGTCTCCGTACAGGGGCGGCCAGTCATGCCTTTTCCTTACCGTGGTTTTTTCCAGGCAGTGAAGCAGGTGGTGGTGCTGGGTTTCAAAGCTGGAGCCCGATTTGCTCATGAAGGTCTGCTCATCCTCTGAGGACTGTTACCACACAGAAGACAGAAGTGCTTTCTATTTCATTTGCAAACAATGAGAACCTCAGCTACACATTTCCAGAGAGAGAGCTAGCCTATTTCCCGAGATTAAATGGCAGCATTTTAATTTTCTTTTAACCAAAAAGGGACAAATGTGCAGTTGCTTTTAATTTTGGTAATCAGCATTTATATTTCTGTCAAATTAGCGGTCTGGGCTTTTAGACTTGCCTCCCTGAATTGAAAATTTAAATCGGTTTTGCTCATTCAACTACCAGCTACCTTTGAAAGCCTGGGAGCTATTCTTTTTGGATAATAAATTTTAATCTAGTACTTAGATAATCCTGAAATCATGATCGTGCTCACCTACATAAAAGCTATTTTGATTGCAAGATGATTGGAATCCTAAATATTAAAGGAAAATTTTGAGGTAAAAGTGAAGCTTCTCTTGTATTTGCTACTAGTGAGCTTTAGAACACTGAATGGTGTTCCCCTCCATTAAGAAGTAAAACAAGACATCATAACCCCACACAAATGAATTTTAAGGAACATAAATAATTTTGAAATAAAAATAGGTACTTGAGTCGTTGAGAATTTTTTACCTTTCCCATGTTTCAACAAGGCAGTGAAGAAATATTGCCCAATCATGAATGGGAGTCATGATTCACTGGCAATATTTCATAGCCCAGGTTCTAATCTGCTACATACAGCCAATGAGACTGTACAGGGCAAGGTTATTTAAAAATGACACTTTTGTTGTTTCAGTAGCCATTTTCATAATTGCCCACAATAAAATTATGTGGTTAAATAGAACTAAATCAATATTACACTAATAAATCGAACATTAAAAAAAGTGAAATGCTTGACTGTACCTGTAGTTGATTACTGAGTAAGCCATTCCGTTTGCTCTGCATGTAAGCATTAGCACTTCCGCTTTTGGCTGCCCGGATCCTGGCGAGTCTGGCTTTCTATAAGCCAGAAGAGAAATAAATGTTAATACTCATGAGTTGTTTTCTTAAAACAGCGAAGGCACTCTGGTGTAATGCTAATGTCAGCATATATATTTTTTCCGTGAACTTTTCCAGTAAGATTAATTAACTACTTTGGAGTCGGTGCATTTAAGATTTGGAATTAAGTCGTTTTAGTAAGATCAAGTTATTTCATTGTTGTTTCTGTCAATTGTGTTAAGAGAAAAATGACAGTATTCCTTTATTTATATTTTCACTTATCTCAATCTGAGTAACTTAATGAAATGAAGACTTAACATACGACCTTCCAAATCATTTTCATTTAAACTAATGTCTTTATAAATATTAGTAAATATATTCCAGGAACCAATGGCCTGCTTGCCTCTCTTCCTTTGTTTCTTCTCCTTCCCTCCTTCTTTCCTTCCTTACTTTTTAAAGTTTTTTTTTAAAAAAGGTTTTTATAAAAATGTATTTTAAAAATACATTTATGCTTTGAATTAAACAATGGAGGGTAAATAATAATGCACTGTATCTGCATTCTCAAATATCAAAAAGCATTTTTTGGAATTCTTTTGTTAAATTGGGCAATGTAGACCCCATGCCGAATAACATGTAGTCTCAAAAAAAATCCCTAATTTATCCACTTTTTCTATTGACACTGGCCCATACTGCAGCATGCTTATCTGATTTCTATTTCTCTCTGGAATTTGTTGAGATGAGAACATAATGAGTCCCTCCAAGGAGCTTTATAAAATTATTTTTTAATTTTAAAACATTTATGTGTAGAGAATGTTCTCCAGTTAGAGACTGAGGGTGGTTACTTCAATTGTTCACAGTTACAGTGAGATCACCAAAGTATATTACTAAGCAAACTAACTATTTAGCCAGATATCTGGTATTCCATTCTACTTTAGAACTGATGCTTGTGTATGGAATGAGTCATGGAATGAGTCTGGTTTTCACTTCCTGGAGGGCACTTTTTGATGAACATTCTGTTTGTAAGATGTGTATCTAGCAAGTGTAAGCAACTGGGATGGCTTCCTCAAGTTCTTATAAAATTACCCCATAAAGACTCCTTCTTTTCCCTTTCTAAACAACCCAGATAAATACTATCTGTAGTCTTTAACCCTGAGATTTTTTGAAAATAAAAATTTAAAAATTATCTAGCTTTTTAAAAATGAAAAATGAATACATACATATGACAAAGATTTTATTAATACAAAAGTACATCAAAAACAAGTAAGTCTCTCTGGACCCTGGAGCTACCCTACTGCTATGCTTCAGAGGCAACCACTGGTAATATTTCTAGTGAGTCTTGCCAGAAATTTTCTAGGGAGATAAAAGCGTGTATGTGTGTGTGTGTGTGTGTGTGTGTGTGTGTGTGTATTCATACATTTATACACACATATTTTTACTCATTTGGGACAATACGCCTCACACTCCTTTGCACTCAGCTGTTTCCATTTATTACATACTGGAACTCCTTCCATATCTAAATATATAGATCCACCTCATTCATTATAAATATATAATATACCAATGAATAAAGCACCATTTATTTAACCAGCCAACTACTATTAATTTTTTAAAGCATCTTTTGCTACTACAAGCAATGGGTCCTGCCTTGAACATCATGATGTGCTTTTCGGCAAGACAGTTTCTAGAAGCAGAAGTATTCCTAGATCAAAGGATGTCTGTGTGTGTGTGTTTTACCAAACTTCCCTCCAAAGTTGTACCAAGATGCCCTTTCACTCACAGCATTTAAGAGTAGCACTGAGACATCTGAAGCTCTCAAAATAGCATTAAGATATCATCTGGCTTCAACTCTACCCCTTCTCTCTTCCTCTCTGAATTTATTCTTCCTGTTTGTTGATTCCAACTTAAAATAATACTTCGTACAAAGATCATATTTATAAATGATGGGAAAAATAAACAAATTTCACTCTTTGTTGGCAGCATACTGTTTAGATCACTCAAAGCACTAGAGAATGAAGTGGGAAGGTAGGAAAATTTTAACTTCAAAAGCTGTGCTGCCCAGACAGGATTTCAGGCCAGAGTTGATAAAACAATGGGAAATGACAAGCATATTTGGAAATGACTTTGAATAGATGTAATAATTCAGAAATAATTAATTTAAATATACATTTGGTTTCCAGAAAGGGATTATTGTGGAAATTTAAGTCCTAAAGTCTCCTTGGTCTCCTGAAACAGTCAATGCCTTTTTTTTGGGGGGGGGGGTCTCCCTCTCCCCCCACCTTTTCTCTCTCCCTCCTCCTTCCCTCCCTCCTCCTTCCCCCCTCCCTTCTTTCTTACACCTCTCCTTCCTTCCTTCCTTCTGCAATTAATGCATGCAATTACATTGCCTGTATCTTAGTTCCTAGTCTCACATATGTTATTCTCCAAGCATTCAGCAGCAGTATTAGAAAACATTTTTTTTCACAAATGAGACATTTATTTACATTAGCCAAAAATAGTGTCCAGCAAAGGAAAATGACACATATTTTCCACATTGGGAAAGCCTACATATGGTGGCATCCACTACTACAGAAGTAGTTCTAAGCTTAGGGGAAAACAAGCAGTTGTTGCAGGGACAGAATGGCCATTTTGCTAGGCCGCGTACTATGTTAGAAAAAGCCTCCCATGTCCAATTTCAATCACGACTTTTCTTTCATTTTATAACAATAGTATATGAGTTAATTGGTTTAATCGGTCTTGTGGAGCACCACACCAAATGCCTGTTGAATAATGCCAGCTTTTATGACCTGTGATTACATCTTTGCTTTCAGTAGGTAATTGAGGAAATTTCTTTTATGAAGATATTTTAGAAAATCACTTTATTTCTGACCCACTCAGTATGATGATCTTGGCAACTGTGGCTTTGTAGATGAGAGGTTAAAAGAAAATCACCGGCTAGTGAGAGGAAATGTATTCCTTGCAGCCCCCACCCCTATTTTGTAGGAAATACAACTTCTTGGCACAGTCAAGTACCAGCAAATATTATGGCGTGAAAGTAAAGTGTCACTAAATACTTTAGCCTATTTGGAAAATAGGAGGCTTTCAGATTTTTAATTAAACAAAAAGGCTTATATTGTTTATGTAAAAACAAACAAACATAGCTTTGAAGTTATTTTCAAATTCTTGAGAAACACCGATGGTGTTGGTAAAAATAAATTGTCTCATAAGCACATTTTCCCCCAAGCATCTCAATTCTTCATAAATTCAGTTTTCATCTAAATTCTCTAAATTCAGCAGGATTTCTCAAAGTTGGGGTCCAAGGAACTAGTAAGTGTTATGGGTAAAATCCAAACCAACCAAATGAACAAACAACAGGTTCTGTGGTCAAGAGAAGTTTGGAAATGCCCAGAAGTCAAATAGGTTTCTTTGCTGTTGGATTCCTTACAACATATTGTGGATGTTCACTGTGAAGTCAAAAGGGGGATATGGTATATAATTTTCCTCAAACTAATTTGACATGGAACCCTTTTATTGTAGAGTTTTCAGAGGTTAGAATGCAGTGGTTTTTAGCAAGTGGATTGTTTTTTAATTGTACCAAATGACATTATATAAACTTTACAATGTATTCCCTGAAACAGCAGGGGACCCAATCAGAGATGGTATGAGCCAAAACCCACTGAGATAGCAATTTTCTTATACGTGATCTATCTTCTAAATGAAGTGGGAGGTAGATTGTGAGGAGTTATTGGACGATGTTGTTGTCAAATCACAAAATGTTTTCAATACCTTTGAAAAATAAAGGTATCCTAGGTAGCTTTACAAGTCAGGTAGAGAAGACCTTTCTCCTTTGTAATGTGAGGCAATTCCTTACTCTTCAAATACCAGCCCGCATGCTGCATGTACCTTTTATTCTGGAAATTTTACTTAGACTTGTTTCTTTCATTTAAGGTTTAGTAAAATGCCTCATGTGGAGGTAGCAGAGTAAGCGTTAACAGCTTTTACAGATTTAAGGATTTATTGGAACCTTTCCATTTGTTAAGGTAAATAGCTCCCCTAGAAATGAGACAAGTTAGTGCCAAATACTAATAAAAAGAGAGAGAGAAGAAATCAGTTGAAGATAGTGCAAAACTGTCAGCTCTAGAGCTTGGTTAATCCTGGTAATTGCAGGGCTGGGCAGAAACAATGCCGGCAATTGGGTCAGTGGAAGGGACCCTGAAAGAAAGGGTCAGTGAAAGAGAGGGCCATGAGAGTTCTCTAGGTGGGAAGAGGTAAGAACTGAAAGAAGATGTGGGAGGGTACCAAAGACAAAACTCATGCTTCCCAATATTGTTTTCAACTGGCCCTAGGACGGTCCACCCAACCTTAGGAATGGAGGACACTGTCAAGGTGAACAAGAGTTCACTGTTCATTCTTTCACTCATTTCACAAATTGTAAAGTGCCTATTTTACGCTGGGCACCACACTCAGACAAATGGAGGAGAGGGAGAATATGTATACTACATGATAGTAGAGTCCGTGTAATGTTGTAGAAGGGAAGATGGAGCAATTAATGGTGTCCACCATTATTTGGTGAAACCACCATCATTTAGAGAAATCTTCATAAAATGGGTAATATTTGAGCTGAGTATTGCACCCTGAGTAGGGGTTTGCCAGGTGGTATGAAGATGGAATGGAGACTTAAGAGCAGAACTCAGTAATTCAATAAGACTGAAACATACAGTGGATATCAAGAAGTATATAACCTCCAGACTCTTACATGTGTTGATAATGGGGGTTCTTAAACTGTAGATAAACATCTAGTTATCCACAGAGATGTGGGGTAGGGCCTGAGTGATACTTTTTAATATTGGATAATCTAAGAGAGATCATACTCAGGCTGTATTTATTATTATTTATTTTATTTATTCTAGAATCCTATAAAAATATTTGATTTGGACATTAATTAATGTACTAGACAATGGTTCTCAAAGTATGGTTTCCAGACCAACAGTATCTCCATCACTTAGGAAATTTTCAGACTGTAATCCCACACTATTGAATCAAATGCTATAGGGGTGGGTCTAACAATCTATATTTTATATTCTATTTCAGATGATTCCAATGAATCTAAAGTTTGGCAACCACCAGAATAAAGTATGATAAAAGACTGAGTATTGGTAACTTCTTTCTGTAGCAGTGCCAACATTTTTATGTGACAAGTAAAAAATTGTACTTACATTGTCCATTGGCTGTACATGGGCTCATTGATTCAAAACTTCTCACTGTATTTAGAATTATCTATAGGAAAATCCCTAAAATACATAACTCTAATGATGCCAGAATTTCTTTGTCTTAGACTTTAATCAGTAGGTGTGCATGCATAAGACAGTCATCTGTAAAATGGAAATAATACACTCTGTGTGCTGAGGAGAGTGTTCTCAAATGTATATTTAAAATTTTTTTAATGTTTATTTATTTTTAAGAGAGAGAGAGAGAGAGACAGTGTGAGCAAGGAGGGGCAGAGAGAGAAGGAGACAGAGAATCTGAAGCAGGCTCCAAGATCTGAGCTCTCAGCACAGAGCCTGATGTGGGGCCTGAACTCGTGAATCGTGAGATCATGACCTGAGCTGAAGTTGGATGCTTAACTGATGGAGCCACCCAGGCACCCCTCAGATGCATATTGGATATATTTCACACTTTTGCTTAAGCTTAGAGTTGAAAAAAGGACCAAACGCCGAAAAACATGGTCTAAAAAAGTGTTTTGTAATATTCCTTATTATTCAGCTTGACTGATGTTTTTACTAAATGGACTGTTTGCTTGACTGAATTAGTGGCTAATTTTTCATAACTTTGATACTTGTCAAATCACCTCATTCCAGATAAACCTAAACTGCCTTTAACTAAGGAATAAATTCTATATTTATTTATGCAAAAAGGCTTCTAAATTATTCTAAGATTTTCTTTCCTGATCTGATTGTTGCAGATGACAAAGTTTGAAGAAAATACAGATATTTTGGTGTTCAATTTATCTGAAAATCAGATTTGTACTTCCTACGTTTTCCATATAGGTAGTTTCCCCACCCCCCCCCCCCAACCTCCTCCACTGGGAAAATGAATTATAGGTAGCTCTTATGCTCTTATATCAAGGAAGGGATTTCTAGAATGAAGATGGGTGGGGGGCGCCTGGGTGGTGCAGTCGGTTAAGTGTCCGACTTCAGCCAGGTCACAATCTCGCGATCCGTGAGTTTGAGCCCCGCGTCAGGCTCTGGGCTGATGGCTCAGAGCCTGGAGCCTGTTTCCGATTCTGTGTCTCCCTCTCTCTCTGCCCCTCCCCCGTTCATGCTCTGTCTCTCTCTGTCCCAAAAATAAATAAACGTAGAATGAAGATGGATGGGTCCTGGACATCTAAGATTTTTGTAGGATTTTTGTCATTTTAAACAATGTACATGTGTGCCCAGTTAGAAGGATTGTAAGGTGTGGGCAGAGCCACAGTTGTGAGCATGAAAGTCCTGGGGGAGGGGCCAACGGTGGTCACAATTTCTCCATCTCCAAAGATATACCTTACGTGAGACTACAAAACTGCTCAGAAGGTGCCTTTTGCTAGCCTCTGTTTATTGAATTATCAGTTCCAAAATTCATATTAATTGGACTACTCTATTCTTTACAATAATTAAAGGCTAGGTACTGTCCAAACTTGGCAGAGTCTATAAAGCAAGAAAGGACAAGGCTGAAAAAGTGACTCTTTGCAAAAGGCAGAGGATCTGTGATGTTAGACTTGAACATGTTCTTTGGACAGTATGCTCTGTGACCACACTGATTACCCTGAACTTTCCCGAGAGTTACTTTTTGAGATTTTATACTCGACTAAAAGACCAACATTGTTCAAAAGCATACTTAAAATCCTGTTCTGGAATTAGCTACAAAGCCAGTAGCTTTGAACTGCACCCAAATGTCTCATGATAGTTTAGAGTTATACTACATTACCAGCATTGTGGATCCATTTTAGTCATGGTTGTGGATATTAAAAACTATCTATCCATAAAGGACAACGATGGAGTATCCATGAGGAATACTGGAAATTTAGTGCCATGGTCTTAAAGAAACTACACAAGAGATTTCCAAAATTCTTTCTTTTTTTTTTTTTTTTAATGTTTTTATTTATTTTTGAGACAGAGAGAGACAGAGCATGAGCAGGGGAGGGGCCAGACAGAGAGGGAGACACAGAATCGGAAGCAGGCTCCAGGCTCTGAGCTGTCAGCACAGAGCCCGACGTGGGGCTCGAACCCATGGACTGTGAGATCATGACCTGAGCTGAAGTTGGACGCTCAACTGACTGAGCCACCCAGGCGCCCCTCCAAAATTATTTCTAAGCAGCAAGGGCCCTGACTCTAAAGGTGACTGTTTTGACAAAAACTGGAGAAGGGAAGTGTGTTAACATTTAGTCGGGTTTTCTGAGAGGCAGTCTACCATAATGTTTAAGTGTATGAACCTGGGTGTCAGGTTGGCTTAGATTGAATTTCTCAATTTCTGCGTACTTTAGGATCCTTATCTAAAAAATAGGAATAATAATGTTGACTCACTCCTAGACTCATGAAAACAATATGAATTATTTAAAAAAAAACACCAAACCAGTACCCGGCACATAGTAAAACCAGAAATAAATGTTAAATATTGTTACTATTATGATATACTCATATAGATTTATATAAATTTTTCAGGTAGGTACATTTTCCCCATCTTACAGTTGTGTATACACCCTTACTCTTAGAGGGATTAATAACTGGCACGAAGTTCAGAGAAACAGTAAACTGGGCCAGGAATAAAACTCAGCTATTAATGATCAGATTTCTCCTACTTCCTGGGTCAACTATTTAAAATATCTGAGACATATCTTAGTTCCTTTTAATAGTCCTTGCTTACTGGAACCAGCTTGATCCCTGATGGGCAAAGACGAAATGAATTAGATCTAGAAATCTGATTCTGATAAAATTTGCCAAGAATCTATCTTTGATTTTACTACTATCATTAGTGCTGTTTACCAGATAATTCTTTCTCTCTGCCTCTGATTGCACAGTAGGATTATATTCCCCTACCCACTTTGAAGTTACACACGGCTATGTGACTTACTTTGGCTAGTGCAATAGAAATGGAAGTGACCTGGCCCACTTCCAGGAGGAGGTTTTAGGAGTCAGCGTGATTCATCATGTCCTGTTACCCCGGCTTGAATGATTGCAGAATACCTTGTCAAGATGGAGTTTCTATCACTGGACCAGCAATGGACCCGCAGCATGACTGAGAAATATTCCTTGTTGTTTTAAGCCACTGAGATATTAAGGTTCCTTTTTTACTGTAGTATAACCTAGCCTGTGCTGACTTATGCAACTATCGACCAAAACTGGAACACTGAATAGCCAGTAAGGGATTTTTAAAGCTCACTATAAAAAGGGGGAGATGTTAAATCATGATTGCACAGAGCTGAATACACACCTTCTGTGCTCTCCGTTTGTCTGCTCGTTGATTTTGGTGGTAGATCCGACTGAAGTTAGATACGATCACTGGAACAGGTAGAGCAATGACCAAGACCCCACTCAGTGAACAGATGGAACCAAATATCTTCCCTGCTATGGTTTTTGGTACCATGTCACCATACCTGGGTTAGAGAAAAAAACATGGTTTTAAGTCACAGAAATTTATTTTCACCTGCTACAAATAGCTTTTTACCCGAAGTCAAATGATTTTTTAGACCAATCTATCTCTACTTCATGACTACCATATACATGGGTTAAGACCTTAATAAACCAGAAATTATGAATATCTGAATATGAAAAAATTATCTTTCAATATTGCAGGAATTGATTCCAATATTTAGATATCTCTTTGATTGGAAGATGTTTTAAGCCAGATGATGTAATGACAGCTCTTCAGTTTGTCCTTTATATAATATGGCAAAATTCTTCACATTTATTTAAAAAAAATTTTTTTTAACATTTATTTATTTTTGAAACAGAGAGAGACAGAGCATGAATGTGGGAGGGTCAGAGAGAGAGAGAGGGAGACACAGAATCCAAAGCAGGCTCCAGGCTCTGAGCTGTCAGCACAGAGCCCAAAGTGGGGCTCGAACTCAGGGACCGTGAGATCATGAACTGAACCGAAGTCAGACGCTTAACGGACTGAGTCACCCAGGCGCCCCTCTTTACATTTATTTATAGTTAGTATTTCCATGCTGAATTTCATAGTCTAGATAACATCTCTTTCCACTTAATTTTGTCAGCATTAGATTGGTTATGAAATTTAAGTAGAAAAAGTGTTATATCACATTCTTTTTATCAGATATAATCACTTAAAAAAAGCTTTCCAAGGTCTCATTAACTTTCACTTGTTAAATACAATGGTTATTTCTTCATGATGATCTTATTCAATCTCTCATTTGTACTTGATTAGTTTTCTCTCTTCTTGGAACACTTTCCATTGGCTTCAGTATTGGAAAATACTTCGCGGTCCTCCTAACTCAATGGCTGTTCCTCTGTCTTCTTTTCTGGCTCCCCCCTTCCCCTTACCTGGTTTTTAAATCTTGGAGTAATTTAGCTCTCAGACTCTTACTGTCTCCATATAAACCCTTTCCTATGTGATATCATCCAATCTCATAGCTTGCAGTTGTTGCTGCTACCCTAATTTATGTTGACAACCCTGATGTCTACCTAGAAAATCAGACTCATGTCTTCAGTGGTCTAGTCTGATTTTTCCTACCCCTGGATTTTTAAGAACCAATTAAGAGCCAATTAAAACAAATTAGCCAATAAGGAACTTTTATTTCCCTAGCTTCCTCTGCCACCCTCAAATCTGTTCCTCCCAGTCTATCACCTCCAATTCCATGGAACTGCAAACCACTCAACTGCTCACATCAAAATTGAAAGAGTTACCTCAATTCTCAGTCACGCATCTCATTTTTGAGCTAGTCTTGTTATCTCTGACCAAACTGAATTATGTCCTATTATGGTCTCTTTCCTCAACCTCCATTTTACCACAACAACCCAAGCAATCATCATTTCTTGCCAGAGTGATGGATAGATATAGCTTCTTACCCTAACTCTCTCCTTCATATTTACCACTTTACAATTCATGCCAACATAGCAGTCGGAGTTATGGTTTTAGAATGGAGAGTGCACTGGTGCCACTTTGCTTAAACCTTCTAATAGACTTGGAACTAAAATAGATCCAAACTCTTCAGTTTTATCTCCAAGGGCCTATATCATTTAATTACCACCTGTATCTCATACCACCTTGCACCAAGTCCACTGTCTTCCAGCTTTGCGGGCCATCTGGCTTTTTGTCCACAATGTGCAGCCCCCAGATCATCATTATTCAGGTTGAGACTTAAATGTCTCCATTCCAGAAGTTATTTTCTGGCCACCTTATCCATAGTGGTCTTATTCTCTCCCCTAATCATTCTCTTTAACATTTTCCCATTTAATGACCTTCACAGTACTATTAACACATGATATTTTATAACTTATTAACATATTTATTTTTTGACCACCCACCTGCCCTGCTGACATTAGAATATAACCTTGACAAAGCAAGATCTGCTCTATTTAGTCCGACTAGCACAAAGCTGCCTCAATAAATATTAGTCAAAGAATCCATTTTCTCTACCTTATTGATACAGAGTTCTTCTAAGAATTCATTTCTGGAGAGGGGGCAAGAAGGATGTCTTTTGATCGTATTACTGCAGAGGCTGCCCGGCTGTGCCTGTAGAGCCCCAACCTCTCCATGTTCACTTGAGGGGTCTGGGGTGCTCAGCACTCTGAGAGGAGCTCAGGTTTTGGAATCCAGACTCAAGGAGGTTTAGGAGGACATGGGGATGCATTACATCTTGAAGGGTGGCCCAGGAAATGATCACTCTGATTTTGTTTTGTGGGAAAACATTTGTGTGTCAATGTGGGAGAGGGAAGTTGCAGGGTAATTGGCCCAGGAAAGGCTGGTGGTGACAGCCTATTCGATAACCCATTCCAGGCTCTGGTTCCAGTTACTCATTCTTGTCAGTGTTTGTGGGTGATCAGCAGTTGAGCTAATTCACTGTAACTAAAATTCCCACAGGTTTTGGCATCAGAATGGCGGTATTAATTAAAAGTGAGACAAACAGACAGACAAAAGAATAGAATAAATCCAGGAACTGGAATGCTGTGTCCATATGAAACAGGGTATTTTTCTGTAGTCCATCAGGGAAGTTAAGTTATAATCTGAAGTTTATGTTAGTAAGGAAACAGTCACACATAGAAGAATTTATAAGGTGAATGATCAAGTCTTGAGGACTTTTGTCCTACAGGGATCTGTCAGTGGGATTGGAAGATCAATGTTTTATACAATGCTGTGTGCACATGAGCCAATTTCTATGTTTGCCACAGTTTACATTGAGTGCCCAGCCATATTTTAAAGACATCTTTTTTCTCTTTGCACTGATTGTACAGTAGGTCCTGGATAAGTCTGAAACACACAAGCAGCTTTTCAAAAAAAAAAAAAAAAAAGGGTGAGGGGTTGATTTTAATGTCTACCAATCAGGATCTAGAAATATTTTCTAAAAGGGGAAAATAAATAAAACTCAACTATGTTTGTTGTGGCCAGAATAGATAAGCATTGAGTCCATGCAAATAAAATAAACCTTGTAAGATATGAATCATAAAATAAAATAAATAAAATAGCTAAATGAACACAAAATAAAGTTTTTCCTGTCTTTCTCTAAGAGATTTTTAAAAATTAGTATTTATCAGCTATTTTTGTATCCTAGGCTCACTATATAATAGAGTAGGCAAGGCTAGCACTCTTGTAATTATTAGAGGAAGTTGAGGGCTAAACTGTGTGGTATGGACCCAAAGCTCAGTAAGACTTTAAGAAGACAGAAGGTTTGTAAGTTCAAGGAGCAGGCTGTGGTGGTGGCAGGGATGGAGGCTAATCATATGTTCAGAAAGACCTTACCTCAGAGAAGAGGAGAGAAAATAGACTCTGAGGGACTCAGTCAAAGGAATTCTGAGCCAATTGATAAAGCAGGTTTTCCTGGGAAAGCGATTTTTGACAAAGTGCGCAGGATTCAACTAGAGAAATAGTCACTGCAAATCCTTTTTGAATATAAACAGAGATTATAATACAAATAAATACATAAAGCAGAAAGTGAACTTGGTACTCAGAGGGAAAAAAATGGGCAAAGTGAAATTTCTTATACAGTTTGTAACAAAAGGGTAGAAAGTAAAGATATGAGCCAGCTTGCTGAAAGGCAGAAAATTCATAGTCTAGAAGGATCCATAAGGAAAAAGAGATAACAGATAGAATAGGGGTACTTTAATGTCATGAAACTGTGCTAATCTGCATCAAATGCAATTACATGTATTATTTACCTCCACCGTATTTGTTTTACAATCCAAATTTTCTTCACAATCAAAAGCAAAGGTGACCCTTGAGGTGACTGGCCAGGACTGCAGTGATCACGAAGGGAAGCAGAAGGGACCACAAAGTGCTCGTTGGAGGGGGCATCTTCTCCATCTTTTACTCTTGAGTCAAAGGACAGACCTTTCTCAAGATACAGAAAATGAGGATGGGCCCCAAGTCTCCGCTGTTGTGAACCTAGGGTAGAGGGAGATGGGAGGAGGGCACAGGGAGCAGAGAGGGCAGGGTGCTGCCGTTGGGGCCGGGGGGAGGTGCGGGCTGCCCCTGATTGCTTGCTAGGACACCCTCAGGCTGATTTGCCAAGAAGCACCTGCCATCTCCTTCCACAATCCCCTTGGAACTGTATCTATTGCCCTTTCTGCTCTTCTTCCTGTTCCCCACTTCTTTTCAAGATTGGACTGCTGTTGATATTTGCAATATTTTAAGCATATTTCACTTGTTTGAATATGCTGGAGAATCACCACAAATACACAGTGTGATTTGTATCTATTCTTACATTGTCCGTTGTGTCTCTCTTCTCACTTAGGATAACCTTGAGAATGGAAGTTTTATCTGCAAACTTATAATTGGGCACAGAATCTACTGGGGATAGGAAATAGCTCTCTGGCAAAACCATCTGCTTTCCTTTGTTTAACAAAAGATCTTTTAACTAGTATTCATACTTGTAGTAAGAAGCAAAATAGCATTATACACCTCAGGAATCATACCTCAAACTCGGTGGAGGAAAGGCTTAGAATAGAAAGCTTCATAATGAGAGGTGACACTCTAGCTAACTGATCATGTAGTTTAAGTATTGCCTACAATACTGCCATCTTTTAATGATTATTTCTATCCAAGGCAAGTTGTTTACTGGTTGGTATTTTATTCTTTTTGTTCCATATAAAAGCACGCCTCATTTTTCCTGACTCCCTACTCTTAAATTTATGCTAAACCCAGCAATATTATATATTCTAGTCTTTCTGTTTTTCTTCAGAATTTAATATTATTTCTCCAGTCTTCAAAAATCCATTTCCCAAGAAGATTTACACTAAAACTTTATGTAGATGTGGTTTTGTTTTCATAGAGACATTTTTTCCTATATTTAAACAAAATTTATTAAAAGATTATAAGGGGCTTTTAAGGTCTGCTAAGATAAACATTGAATTCCTAAAAGATAGAAGAAAACAGGGGAGAAGATAGCATAATATAAAAGGAATCACTCTCCAAAAGTTTTGCATAATAAAAATAGGCAGACTTGAACACTGTTCATTGAAAGGAAGCTTTCCCCATCTTTCTACTTTCTTCCATTTCTCACTTCCTTCCACTTTTTCTTACATTTACCATGTAGAGCCAGTCCTGTTTCATTCTGCTTTTTTTTTTTTTTACCCTGGACATATGCCAAACCTGATATTTACTGCTCCTTTCCCTCCTCATATCAGTTAAAAAGGTACAACATGGAATTGTTATTCACGTAAAAATATTAATTCTAAATTTTCACATACTGCCCCAAATGCTTGTTTAAAATTATATCATTTGTCATGTGTTAAAGACCATATTGAATGGAAGACCAATTCCCCAGAAAAGATTCAGTTATTGGTTATTGAATATTTTACTCTTAAATATCATTGAAAAGTTTCTGCAAAGTACTTAAATTGTGCCATGCACTCAATGATAGAGAAGGGGCTAAATCAGGTTAATTCAGACAAACAGGTAGAATGCATATATCTTCCACCCATCCATCCATCCATCTATGTATATTTAAACATAATATATTGCAAAGCAAATTTTATTAATTTCCACACAATTTTTCCCTTTTTGGCATTTGTCCAGAAATCCTATGGCTAAAGTGTGCTTGTCTTTAGATCTCAAATGGAGAAGTAGTTCCTGGAATTTTCTTATGCAGCGTTCAAACACAATACTGTTAGCTTCCTAGTCCTATTCATATAGTTTCTATTTTTTCTTCTCTTTTTATTTGAAGAGTATAAATGTAGGCTCATTTTATAAAAGAGAAATGTTATATAAGCAAACCTCCCCAGCTAAGGAATGACTTTTCATCTGTTAAGCTATTTCCCATGGATACTAAGAAAGAAAACAAAAGCTGTGTGTTTTATAAACACTCATGAAGGTAGGAAAGATCTTCAAATAACAGGAAGGAAATACTTATTTAAATATAAACCTCAATGCTTACTGTAACTCAATCTCTCACTCTCCCTCTTTCTTTTTCACAATGAAAAGGTCTTAAATTGCTAGGTAGAAGGACTCGAGTGAATGGATCCTATGCAGCTGCACAGAACTCTGGGAGCACCCTGTACATTGTGTAGGGCAGGTGCTGGTTCAATAAAGCTGTGCTTCAACTACTACATTAGGGGGGAAAAAATCCCACAACTTCATAGGGGACATGAATCTGTATTTGGAAATGTAAGTATTCGAAAAATAGGTATCGCTATTATATGTCTGAATGTGTCTCCCCCAGATTCATACCTTGACATCCTAATGCTTAATATGATGGTATTAGGAGGCGGGGGTTTGGGGAGGTGATTAGATCATGAAAGCAGAGCCCAAACAAATGGCATTCTTATAAAAAGAGGCCCTACAGAGCTATCTAGCCCCTTTTACTGTGAGTTCACAGCAAGAAGGGCAGTCTATGAACCAGGAAACAACACCTCACCACCGCACTGAATCTGTTGGTGACATAATCTTGAACTTCTCAGCCTCCAGAGCTGTGAGAAATACGTTTGCTCTTTATAAAGTACCAAGTCTGTGGTATTTTGTTACAGCAGCCTGAATGGACTAAGACAGTATCCTTAAGAAATTAGATGAAAGTGATATGTATAATAATAACCTGGTAAAAGCTATGAACTGTCCGTGTGTGTGTGTGTGTGTGCGCGCATGTGTGTGAGTGAGTGTGTGTGTGTGTGTATTTTACCTACTGATTTTGTGTTTGAATTTTCTCCTAGACATGACCACTGGTCAGAGAAGTCTGTGAACTCCTTTCTTCTGACCTGAAATCTGGATCACTTCTCAACTAATCATTCTATCCTTTAGGGTCTTAGTGGCTAGTTATTTATGGATCTTCTGATATCAGTTTGGCATCCGAGAAGGATTATAGTTTGATGGCTAATTTTTTTATAGTAGCTGCAATGTTTGCAAATAGCAAATGACTTTTCTTTAAGTGTTGCTATATAACACCTGCTTGTGCTTTGCAAATTGTTTGCCAGAGAGGCCCTCATATTACTTTAACAATAGACAGATTTCTCTTTGACATTTTAAAAATCAATATTTGCCTAAAAAGCTGCTTTGATTTTGTTTCCACCTCTCTTGCCTGTAGGATTAATCCTACACTATCCTAGCTGCGTTGAAAACTTGAGAAGCTTTTGGATTATCTCAGGTATCTAGTTATTTAAGATATTCTGTGTTCTCTCCTATTTCTTTAAGTCTAAGCCGAATTTTTAGCTACTGTTCTTTTAAAAATGTATGTTTCCTTTTCCTGTTGTTCAAAACGTTAATCATTTTAGCATCTACTAAAAAAAAGGGGGCAGCTAGAGGACACCTCAGCTTCATTAGAGGTTCTTAACCAGGAATCAATGGACTCTGAAGGAATTCATGGATAAAATTCAAGTGGTTAGAGAACTCCATGACAGTGTGTCTTCGTAGGCATTTTCCTAAAAGTTTTCAGAGCTTTTATTAAATTATCAAAAGTTTATGGCTCAAATAATGTTAAACACTTTGGTTTGACTATTTAAGGGCTTATCAGTCAATGTCCTATATTGTTGAGATAAATGTTTGAACACATATGGCACAAAGGAAATGCTGTAAAAATATTATTTTACAACTGCATAAATCCCAAATACCCACTAGAGGGCATAAAAACCTAAATGAAAGTTGGGAAGCCAACCAGGATCTTTTTTGGTTTTCCTAAGCTGAGAGAAAAGTATTTCCAGTAAATTGCCTGTACCAATTCCTTATCTTTGCCTACACACATCCAATATTTAGGATATATTTTGGGCATCTTATTCCTCTGGAAATAGTTTAACAGGACAAAACCTCACCAATTTCATAGATTATCTATTTTCATGGTGTTTCCAAAAAGATGCAAAATAATTCTGACAGCTTTTTCTTCTTCTTTCAGAGAGACAGGGACATTTCTGTAATGTGAGATATCACTAAAGCGTAATTTTAAACACGGAGCCCTTTAACCAAGACCCTCAGTGTGAAAATTAGGGTAAATTAAAGGATTGAGTTTGCATGTAGAAAAGGGGAAAATTGAGGAAAGGGCCAAAATGCTTTTAGCACATCTATGCACATTTATACTCTGAGCTCTCTCAACGTTAGATTTTAGTCGGGCTTGCTAACTGTGTGCCTCTGGCTTGTGCCTTTTTCTAAAGCAAATTCTTTCCTGACTCCTGATTTTTTTCTTTGCTTTTAGCCTATTATATGATCACATGAGGCTTTAAAGGTTATACATGAAACATATGATTATGACCGAATATCCTAATAAAGTGCTTTTTACCAAATGAATTATCATCAGTAAAAGTCTTTATAGCCTCCTTTAAAGAGTGTTTTCTTATTTTCAAAGCATGCTAATCAGAGCCTAGATTTGTAACATTTACTTTATTCTTCATTTTTAACAAAGCTATAAAAATGCATGTACGACTGATTACTGTGAGGCACACATTATAGAAACACTGGCGGTTGGCTTCCCCAGCTGTAGGACCACCGGAAATGTATTCTCCCGCTTTGGGTTTTGAGTCTTTGTTGCCTGGAGCTATCCTGTCACCCTCACAGAGCTCAGAGTCTGATCCTGTCATTCTCTCTCATGAAAGCCTTCATTGTTGCTCTATCACCTGCAGGAAAAAGCTCCAGCTTTTTAGCATGACACACACAGCTCCTCATGACTTGCCCATCCCATCCTCCACAGCTCACCCACACACACCCTATGTTCCAGTTGGAACAAATCACTTCCAATTACTGGCATGACTTTCCATTCCTGTGTCTTTGTATATGTTGTTCTTTCTAGAATATTCTCCCCTCTCATAAATCCTTTGGGTAAACTCCTAACTTACAGTGATAAAGCTCAAGGATCAGTTCTTATTTGGAGAACTTCTTGACTACGTTACCTCTGCCCAACCAGAGTAATGTTTTCCCTCTCCAGTGCCTCCAATGCTGCCTGCAACTAATGGAGTACAATTAGTTTCGTACAAGTCTGTTTGCTCCTGCTAAACTAGGAGGTCCAGGAGGTCAAGGATTATGTCATCATTATAAACCCAAGTCTAGCACAGACCTTGTCCAGAGCTGAGCAAACAGTTGAAGCCCAATAAATGTTTATTGCTTAAATAAATCCTCCAGGGAGAGGTCTGATGGTAAACAATAAATATGGGAAGGAGTGAAGGGGAATACACATCCACTGCTCTTTTTCTTTTAGCCAGAGTTCCTTTCTTTCTCCAAGCCTGGCACCATCTCATTTCCTCAATATGTCTAAATTCCTCTTTGGATACTTAGATGATATGCCCAGAATAACCTAGTTCTACACTGTCAATTAATCTCACTTTTTATACCCAGAGAAATCATTTTTAACCTACATGATTTTAAATGAACAGAAAAGCCGAGAGAACTGACAGTTTTCCAATGCCTACTTGTTTTTCATTGTCACATGCTTAGCCAACACGTACCCTGCTAGAATTTCAAACTACAAATTCTCCCAAATTTGACAGATTTTGCAATCCTCAGATGCCCAGCAACTTGAAGGAACAGGACTTGTGGTTCTCTGAATCTCACATATCATTCTGGGAAATGGCTGGGTCTTCCCATTTCTCTCTAATCTGCTCAAAGATGATGCTAATCTTAGATAGTGAACACTAGCAATTCTCTGAAAATTCCATTGTTTGGTATCCATTTTCTTAACAAGATCCTTTCTGGTTATGCCTTGGTAGTTTATTGGAGGAGGTATGCTTGTCTTCCCTCAAATGAAAGTTAATTCATCAAGCATATCAAGGTCCCAGCAAATGTCTGGCCATGTTGGCTTTGGGCTGATTGCACCAGCTTCCAGAGGATGCCTATCTTGGTTTCACATCCCAGGGGTTTCCTCTTCATCACTATCAGAGCTGCTCTCACACCAGGGGCTTTCTTTAGTTAGCTGCTGCTGTTGCTTCCTCTCTTCCTGTCCTTTGAAAAGTAACTGTTGGAGGAAGCTCCCCACCGTGTGTGAGTCCGGGTCACTGCTTCTGCACTACAGGCGGTCACCCAAGGAGCCAAATCCCAGTGCCATTTAGACAGTTCTGTTTATAAGTTTGTTTTTTTATAACCAGCCTCCCAGCTCACTTGCTGATACCACCAAAATTATTCATTGCCTACGACCCATTCGAAGACTCTTAAGTGCCTTTGCCATGCGAAGAAGGGGGAGCTGGTCCCAAGGGTTACACTTGCAGGGCCAGTCTTATGGGAGAATTCAGCTTGCAGCCGACAAGCATGAAGTGGGGATGTTTATCCTGAAAGTTTTCATTTCTTTCCACCCGAGTTTACACAGTCTCAAACCTATTAGCTATTATAGGCCTCATGACACCCTTAAGATGTCTTTAAGTATTTACCTATTTTCTTTTGGACTGCACTTTTAAAATTACTTATAGATTATCTAGTAATGACCTAACACATCTCTTGTTTCTAATTCTGTCCAGGAAGGCCTGATAATTTTGCCACCTCTTGTCTACTTGAGCTTTACTGAAAAGAATGCACAAAATTCTAACTGTACTGGAGGTTAACACTTGACTCTCTGTTAGGGCAGGGAATATGGCTCTGTTTTGATAGCGGCAGTGTCTGACTGAGACTCAAAAGCAGGTTGTGTCCCTCCTGCAGATCTGGAGATTGGGAAGTCCAAGGTTAAGGCATTGATAGAGTCAGTGTCTGATGAGAATTTACTTCCTAGTTCACACAGAGTTGTCTTTTCACTGCATTCGCACATGGTGGCAAGGGGAGGAAGCTCTCCAGACATTAATCCCACTCATGAGGCCTCCACCTCATGACCTGATCACCCCCAAAGGCCCCATTTCCAAATATGATCACATTGAGTGTTAGGATTTAACGTAAGAATTTAGGGGAGATACAAACATTCAGTCTGTAGCATGATCTAATGGCATGAATGTCCCATGAATGTCCTAACACCCTTCACTCAACTGACCACCCTGGGCAGAACCTGGACTTTTCCTGTCTTGTGGTGGAGGTGAGGATCTGGTCTGTAACTCACCATCAAGGGCAGTTTCTCACAAGTCATACAGCCAGGTGGTAGACTTACCTTTTTCCTTCCTCATCTATGCACGGCTCTGCCCAGTCACTGACTAGGGACTTCTTTCCTGCTGAAAGTTCCAAAATTCTTTAGGCATAAATAATTTAATATGATTATCTTCATGTAAAGAATCACAGCTGTTTAAATACAAAAGGAAGGGAGAGCAGAGAAGCTGTGATTTAACTTCCCAAAGACAGCCAGGTATTTCTACTAAAATTCAAGTCTTCAATTTAACCTAGGAAGTTTCTATATCCTTAAACAAACTTTGTTTTTGATGAGAATTCAAGGGACTGTATTTACATTAGAGATGCTTTTGGAGAACAATTCTATTCTGCTCAATGTGAGACAAAATTATTTCCTAAAATTAAATGAAGGTATTATATGCATTTTATATTTAGATTCTTTTGCCTTTTCTTAGGCAATTAAAACATTGATTGAATGGTCATTCTTTCTATGAACTATGTAAATTAGGGTGTATCCCAAATAAGCATAAATGAAGAGGGTCTTAAATGAATTCATATCTCTACCTCTATAGCTCTAACTGGCCAGATTTCTATATGAAAATGCTCCTGTGGTTGCATTCTGATTGTATCTAATTAAAATATAGTAATAATAAAATAAAATAAATGAAATAAAAAAGTCCACCTGGTTAAACATAAATGAACTGGGGCTCCTGGGTGACTCAGTCAGTTAAGCGTCCAACTTTGGCTCAGGTCATGATCTCATGGTTCGTGAGTTCGAGCCCTGCATTAGGCTCTGTGCTAACAGCTCAGAGCCTGGGGCCTCCTTCAGATTCTGTCGCCTCTCTCTCTGCCCATCTCCAGTTTGTGCTGTGTCTCTCTCTCTCAAATATAACTAAACATTAAAAAAAATAAACATAAATGAATTAAAAAGAACCTGCTATAAAAAATTATTTTGGGGGTGTCTGGCTGGCTCAGCCAGTAGACCATATGATTCTCGATCTCCAGGTTGTAAGTTTGAGCCTCACGTTGAGTGTAGAGATTACTTAAAAATTAAATTTTTAAAAAAACATTATTTTCTTGATGTATCATTTTAAGGAAAAAGAGGAAACATAGTACTTGAAAACAAGTTGAAAATTAGAAATTAAATTTAGAAAATTGCAGAATATATCCCACACTCCAAGCACATAAAATACATAATTTCTTACCTCTCTCTCTCTCTCTGTTCCTATCTACCTGTAATTTTTCTGGAAGTGAGATTAGATTATAGAAACAATACCTCACTTTTAAAATAGTATTGTCTGAATTCGGGGTCTAAGCAGGAAAACAGGAAGCACCCCAATTCTTTACAGCAGCATGAATTTAATGAAAGGAATGAAGGGGGCTTGGTGTGGTAATGGAGTTGCTGAGAAACCATCACAAGGCTAGAGATGAAGCAGGAGACGGTAGCCCCCACAACCACTGTGGGGCTGGAGAGGCAAAGGAGGAGACAGCTTTCTGAGCCCAAGGCAGAGTTCCAGGTAGAATCTGGATCTTTACCAGATCTTTAGGGAAGGAACTAGAGCCATCGAAGAGGGTCAGCTGCTGCCTTAGAAGATGCAAAGGACAGATACCCTGGCTACTCCTTCCCACCCCTATCCTCCAATCTCCTGCCAATGATTCCATTGTCCAAACTGGCAGAAAATCAGATGACAGGCCAGCCTGGGAAACGCAGCCCATAACCAGACTGGGACCCAGGGTTTTCCCCCCAAAGCTGGGCTCTAACTACCTCACTGTAGTTCATTGCTAAGATCCGTCCTGGCCTAAGATGTTATGACCTAGATTCAGAGCTGTTATTTTGTTGACTGACTCCAGTCCTCCCCCTAAAAGCAGAAAATTACATTTGATCAGAATTAGAATCCCAGTAGTGAGACTGATGGGTCCTCTCTGGGTGGCTGCACCGTGTGTCACGTCACCCTGTATTTTGAAACATCACAAGCATATCAACCTTCCTACCTTAAGGATGGAAGGAAAGTTGGATCTTCTTCTAGGGCAGGCTCAAGGCTTTTCAGTTTCTGTGCATTTCAATCCATTGTACATTGAAAATAAGTTAAAGAACCAAAATATCTGTTTTGTCAGAGTGAGGGAAAAATGCTAAATATGAAGCTACATTATAAAGATGTCCAATTAGATTCGATGATTGTAAAATGTTCCACTTGTATGAAATGGGCACAGAGTGTAATAAAAGCTGGTCCCTGGGGCTTCTAAGCCTCATGGTAACTAAGTGCTAGTGAGAGGCTCTTAATTAGAATAAATCATTTCGGAGTTGTATCCTTCAACAGATCATTGAGAATACCATTAGTAATAAATTAAAGCATATTTTAAGGGCAGGTGAGTATATGTAAAACCAAGTTGCCTTTAAAAATGAACATGGCTCCACAATTAGTGCAGTTGCTCATGACCCTCTAGTTGCAGGAGTTTTTCTTTGTTTCTGTTTTTTGTTGTTGTTTTGTTCTTTGTTTTTTTTATTACAGTAATGAAAGTCTATAGCTAAACATGTCGGAGCCTGGCTGCTAGTTATAAATTTAAATAAAGAAAAAAATTCTTATGTTTAAAGGGGAATATAAGATGGCAGATGAGGGTTTGGCAATAAAATGAAAATATACAATGTGTGCTTTGAATTAAACACAAGAAAGAACATAGTCGTACCATTATGGATGTCATTAACATGGATAGTTAGACTACTGTTTTAAAATTTGTTTGACAACTTGATGTCCCTAGCACTAATGAGATCTTATGATAATGGTGTATTTACAGTTGTAGGGTAAAGCCTTCACAACACAGTGTCTTACCCTCTGAGACGAGTCACTATGGGATCAATGGGGGTTGGTTTTCATTATGAGAAAACAAGGCTTAGATGTGAAAGAGCTGAAGAAACATTCCTTGAAATATCCCTCAAAACATTTGCTGGTTTCATAAATACAAACAAAATTGTCTGCAGGAATAAAGGTAAAGTCAGTGACAAAAGCTGAAAGCAAAAATTAGTCTTAAATATATTTTCCTTTCTTCTCGTCTCCATTCCTTCTTTCTTTCCTCGAAATTTTATCTAGTTCTTCTATTGAGTGAGGTAGTTTCATACTGGGAATAGATTTAATACTTGGTTCTTTTTTCCTCCAAAAAGATCTCACAGTTAAGGAAGGAAGTTAGAGTAATAAAGAAATAACTGAACTCTCAGGATCTCAGGTTTCTATATATTTATGTACTTTTTCCCCCTATTTTCAAGATGCCTAAGGTTATCGCTTGTATTGTGCTTTATCTGATCTAACTGCTACTAGAAATAAGTGTTAATTCTCTTGGTCACACCTGTGCTATTCACACTAAGGAGGAACACACCAATGGCTTACTCTCTTCAACCATAAGTGAATCTCCTTTCCTCAGGCCTAATTCTTTCTGAACTATGTCCTAAATTATTTTAAATTTATATACTTTTGAGAGAGAAAGAGAGAGTGTGTGCGTGACAGAGAGCAAGCAGGGAAAGGGGCAGAGAGAGGGAGAGAGAGAATCCCAAGCAGGGTTTGTATTGTCAGCATGGAGCCAGAAGCAAGACTTAAACCCATGAACTGAGAGATCACGGCCTGAGATGAAACCAAGAATCTAATGCTCAACCGACTGAGCCACCCACACGCCCCTCTGAACTATTTTTTTAAGGAGATATAAACAATGTCATTGGGTTACCTTTGTTCCTAAAATGCTCATTTAGAGCACTCTTTTTTTTAAAATTTTTAAATGTTTATTTATTTTTGAGAGACTGAGAGAGACCGAGCATGGACAGGGAGGAGGCAGAGAGAGAGGGAGTCCGAATCCAAAGCAGACTCCAGGCTCTGAGCTGTCAGCACAGAGCACCTACACAAGGCTCCAACTCAAAAACCTCGAGATCATGACTCAAGCCCAAGTCGGATGCTTAACCAACTGAGCCACCCAGATGCCCCCCCCTTTTTAACATTTATTTATTTTGAGAGAGAGAACATGAGCAAGGGAGGGGCAGAGAGAGAGAGAGAGAGAGAATCCCAGTCACTGACAGCACAGAGCAGGATGCAGGGCTCAATCCCAGGAACTGTGAGATCATGACCTGAGCTGAAATCAAAAGTAGGATGATTAACTGAGTGAGCCACCCAGGCGCCCCTAGAGCATTCTTTTTATAAAAGGCAAGATGGTAATATTTTAGGCTTTTGCAGGACATATGGCTTCTGGTACAACCACTCAACTTTGTTGTTGTAGTGCAAAAACAGCCCTAGATAATCCAAAATGAATAAGATGACTATAATCCCACAAAAATTCAGTGTTCATAAATAAATAAAATTATTTATGGACACTGAAATTTGAATTTCATAGAATATTATTTGTTGAGAAACATTCTTATTTTTTTTTTCCTAACCATTTGAACATGTAAATATTCTTTTAAGATCTCAAACAATATACAAACAGGAAATGCTGTATTTGACCTGTGGGTAATAGTTTGCCAGAGACCATTCAGAGGGACCATTCTTTGTGTAATCAACTCACAGTGTTAACCATTGTTTCCCTGTGGAAGAGTTTGAAGCCATTACCAACACTTTAAAAACAAAACATTACCTCAATACCGTTAAACATATTTCATCACACATTTTGTAATTCTTGACTGTGGGAAATGTACATCCTGGGAAAAAGAGAAGAGGGGACCCTCTGTATCCCAGCTCATCTACGTCTATTTCACTACTGTCCTCTCCACTATTACCAGTTGCCTGGTGTCAGTGGGCATCTAATAGATGGAAGGGGGTGAGCTGATTGCCCTGGTTATTGTCTACTATTTACATAATTTTGGAACAGGGGGTGGGGGAAGGATGTATAACATGCCAAGCACTGTGCTAAATGTGGGAAGGCAGAGATTAAAGGTAGTGGTCCTTGTTCTTAGTGACTTCTAGGAGGGAGAGAGAAAACACAGGACGTAACAATGAAGTGTTATAACTACCATGATAGATACGATTGTGGGATTCCTCGAGAGTTGAGTGTACTTGAGAAATAGTTCCAAAAGGAGGCAAGATTTGAACTGAATCTAGGAGATTAAAAAGGAGTTCGCCAAACAATAAAGAGAAAGAATGTGTTGTGAGGAAGCTTTCAGGCAATTACCAGCACAGGAGTGTTCTTACGAGTAGGTGGGGCCAAGTCCCCGTCTATGATGATATTGGAATAACTTTCTGATAAATGTCTCTCATGCTCTTTGAATGACTTAAATCCCACAATTAGAGGCTAATTCTGCCTAAGAATTCTTGTCTTTGCTAAAATACAACTATTCTTGAGAGTGATAACACATTAAGCCTTTGAACTCATGAGTATCTCTTTGGGATTGAATTTATACATCAAATTATTTTCTTGAAGGCAGGTTTTAATGGGGAGAGGTTGGCAAAGTCACATTCAAAGCAGGGAAGAGGGCCCAGAAATGAAGCCTGCAGCACTGAAATGCAAACTTGGACCGTTTAAAAGTTTTACCCAGGGCTAGGTTGTGCCTAGAAAAAGCTTTCCTCGTGAACTGACTTTTAAAAGGGCATTTGTTTGTCTAGCAAGAGTGAATGGAGCCAGCCATTATGCCTTAGAGACCCTGTATTGATCTTCACAGACAAGCCACTAAATAGGACTTGACTGCTACACCATGGAGGATTAATTCTCTTTTCCACATAAGCCTACAGTGGGCATGTCAATGCGCATTTATGAAACCTTCCTCTGTGTGGAGAAGGGAGCACAGAATCTAATAAGCAAATTAATGTAGGGAAGTCAAAAGGGGAATGTGACCAACAGGTTTTGTTTTTCTTACATTAAACTCTATTAAATGAAGTCAGACGAAAAACAAGTTTTTATACAACTTTCTAACTTTATTCATTTTTTTATTTACTGTGTATGCATAGTATGTTGCTAATTATTTTATATTTTAGAAAGAATAAAATGTAAAAAAAAACACTTTTTTTTTTGCCTGAGTGAGGCTTTCTTGTTGAAACATCTCAAAAGATTCTAGATTTGAAATGAGTGAATCATTTCAAATATGAGCTCTCTCTATCCTAGAAACATGTTAATTTTGAGTGGAAATTTGCTTAGTCTTACTAAAGTGAGAAAGTAAGAAATTTCTCTTAGCTAATTATTTTTCTGAATGAACACAAACAAATTTCACATTTAAAAAAAAGTACAGCTTTTTTTTTTAAAAAAAAATAGACTGAACTGATTAGGTATGAATACAAGTTTAGCTCCCTAACTATTAATTAATGACAAAAGTCAAATGAATCTAGAAGTGGTTTTTAGGAAAGATAGCAAGTAGAGAACATAGATAGAAAGTTACATGTTCAGGGGTGCCTGGGTGGCTCATTTGGTTAAGCGTCTGACTTCAGCTCAGGTCATGACCTCACAGTTCCTGAGTTCGAGCCTTGCGTGGGGTTCTGTGCTGACCGCTCAGAACCTGGAGCCTGCTTTGGATTCTGTGTCTCCCTCTCTCTCTACCCCTCCCCCACTTGCACTCTCTCTCTCAAAAATAAATAAACATTAAAAAAAGAAAGTTATATGTTGAATTTAATATAAAGTCAGAATATTCTGGTTCCTATGAAGCACTGTCACTCTACACCTACTGAAATATGGTGCCATTAATGAAAGAGGATTTTAAGTCCTATCATCAGGGCACCTGGGTGGCTCAGTCGGTTAAGCGTCGACTTCGGCTCAGGTCATGATCTTGCGGTCCGTGAGTTTGAGCCCCGCGTCGGGCTCTGTGCAGACAGCTCAGAGCCTGGAGCTTGTTTCAGATTCTGTGTCTCCCTCTCTCTCTGCCCGTCCCCTGCTCATGCTCTGTCTCTCTCTCTGTCTCAGAAATAAATAAACGCTAAAAAATTAAAAAAAAAAAGTCCTATGATCATTATCATGATGTGTGCTGTGCTGTTTTAATTTGTTTTCCTTCTCAAAAGCAAAAGTAATCTTGCACTATAATTATAAATCTAGGGTACTAACATTGTAAGTAAGTGACTTTGAGGATAATTTAAGAAAGTTTGTTTTTGCTGTTTTGCACCTTGGTATATAGAACATCCACCCTTCACCTGGCAATGTCTTCTACTGAGAGCAGGAACATCTCACTCTCACTCTCACAGAGTAAGGGACTCAGATAAGAAATGCAGCCAGCAGTTAAGGTTATTAACTGGAAGCAAAGACAGAAGTATAGAAATATTTTCTATGCTTTCATAACTTAGGTATGTAAAGTCTGAGTAGTTTTAAAGAAGCAAAATCACTCTTCAACAAGTTTGCCCGTTATACAATTATCATTTTTCTTTTTTTTTTCAAAACTAATCTTAACATCTCTAAAACAAAATAAAACAAAACAAACCTTGGGGACATCAGAGATGATCTTATTTTAGGCACCCTGCCAAATCCCTGCCATGTGCAAGCCAAGAGATGTGTGTCACCCACAGCAACGCCTCTACCAACAAAAATCCTTTTTAATAAGTCAAGTTTGATCACCAATGATAGTGTCCTATCTCCAATGCCTCAGAGGATGAATGCCAAGGGAAGGCAGGGAAATGTATGGAGGTATATTGGGTATATTTGGTCTGCACTATCTTCAGGCTCTAAACTCTTGGTTCACAATGATCAATTGCTAGTATCTCAATAAGACTCTAATTATCTCAAGGGCTATTTACTATTTCCAAAAAGCTTTTTCATGATCTAATTTATATTTAATTCACTTGAAAAGTATGTGTGTGTGTGTGTGTGTGTGTGTGTGCATATATATATATATATATATATATATATATGGAATTCTCCTCTCTAATTAAAAATGTGTGCATGTTATAAAATCAAAACATGAAGAGAAGGACATCTCAATTCCCAAAGGCTAGGGATGGCTACTGTAATGAGATTTTCCATTCTTATGCTCTATTTCATTATGCCGTATTGCCCCCCATGGGAAGGTAAATGTCATAAATATTAAATGTGAGCAAACAGGATGATACAGAAAGAACAGACAAAATGTATCTGAACATTGCTAAATTCTTATGATACCAGATTAATATACAATTCTGGGAACAAGAATTCAAAGATCAGAAATAACAACTGGTTAATGACACCCACGTGATCAGTTGTATCTACGGATAGTTATTTGAAAGCACAATGTTGGCTCATCCTGTGTTGTAGTACAAACAAATCTATGAATTCTAGGCGAACATTTTTTATATGTTAATTACACTGCATTCTATAACCAACATGTTTTTACTTACATAATCAGATAAAAACAGTAATTTATTTTCTTTGTCAGAACTTCCTTATCATCTAAAGAAAGCTTTATCTTATCAACTTAAATGGTAAATTAAAATTCTCAATGATTGAACATGTTAGTACCATTTTCAATGGGAGCATGTATGGGAGGAAATGACTTTTTTTAAGGATGAGAACAAGTGAGCTTGTTTAGGGAAACTGAAGGACCATAGGGCTCAGAATTACATATTAAATGTTTCATTTTCTTGTGTTAATTACATATCTATTACCATTAGAGATTAAATAATAATTGATGTGCTCAAGAGAACAGTATAACAGATGTACCACCCCCCCAAATATGAGCAAAAACCTCTTTTTATTCTATAGCTTTCCCGGAATAAGCTACTGCACAGACAAAAATGCTTGCCATCGAGTCACTATTATTACTGCTATGTCAGAATTTGCTTCTGATTTTCCCAAAACACTAAACCAAACCCAAACAAGAATAGTATGTAACACAATCCAGACCTTCCGAAGTCCTTATCCTCACATTTAAAACTGTGCAGTTCAGATAATTAATAGCATGACAGCAAAACCTCCCAATGACAATGAGGTCTGCAAATCCCCGTGGCACATTAGTGGGTTTCAGAAAAAAAAAAATGACGCAACTAAATTTCAGATTAGCAAGAGATGACAGGATCATTTGAATGAGGGCTTTATGTGGAGGCACTTGTCACTACTCATGTCCATCTTTGATGGCACATTTGCCCAGATTTGTGACCTGCTTAAATAAAAAAAGGCTACTGTTAGTGATTGTCAAATGCTAATGTATTATACCCCTTGTTACTGTTTGCTGGTTGATGGCATAATATCTGCAGCAACATGATAGTGAGTTATTTCATTTTAATCTTGGCAAGACATGAAGTCAGAACACCTGCCGTCAAGTTCAGCTCTATGTCCTACCAGCCTTGTGCTGTTGAGTAAAGAATCTAACCTGAGACTGTTTGCTTATGTATCAAACATGGGATGAGCATAGCCATTCTTTCTACTTCCCAGTTTACCAGGGAAGTTTTTACTCCTAATTGTCTTATTCAGGTGGACTCCTTGCCGTTGAGATGAGTTGGTGCCTGGAGTCCCCATAGACTCCCAAGGAACCTCCCTTACAAGGGTCTGAGTGTCCATGAGCCCGGTCATTTCTAGTCTACCTTGGCTGAAATAGCAAATTCATTTACTAGACACTATTGTAAGAAACTTATACGGAAAAACACATTTATAGTGAGCTCATAACCCCACAATGAGGGAGATACCGTGACTCCCTCTATTTTACAAATAGGAGAAAGGAGTCTTCATGGGACTAAGTGCCTGGAAGGACAATCACAGGAGAGGCAAGAAGGGCTAGGTGGGCCGAACCTCACATTCTTCAAAGGGTTCACACGTGGTCAAAAGATTTACAAATGATACTGTACAGACAGATGCTGTGCATGATTAACGTCAGAGCCAAAATCTGAGCCCAGGCATCCAGGGCCTTGCAGATGAAATACAAGTCTTCCAAAGAACAAACAGGGATCAATCCTCAATCTTTTCAGGAAATTTAGGTTCAGCCCTCACTTCAGGGACCTGTAGCTGGTTTTTGAACTTCCAATTTAAGATGACTATTTCTTTTAGTTTCCTTCTGTTTTAAAATCAAATTAAATTTATTTTCTTAGATGGAAATGCTTTCCTCTTTTCATTATGGACTTCTGGTAGCTATCCTTACCTAATACCTCTTTTATTCATTTATATTCTTCTTAGACTATAAAGCTAAGTTAAAAAATTCAGAAATCCAAAATTCAAAAGGAAACCACAAAACTGAAGTGTTAAAAAACTAAAAAGGCTCCATGGATACAAGTACAAATTGGGGCGCCTGGGTGGCGCAGTCGGTTAGGCGTCCGACTTCAGCCAGGTCACGATCTCGCGGTCCGTGGGTTCGAGCCCCGCGTCGGGTTCTGGGCTGATGGCTCAGAGCCTGGAGCCTGTTTCCGATTCTGTGTCTCCCTCTCTCTCTGCCCCTCCCCCGTTCATGCTCTGTCTCTCTCTGTCCCAAAAATGAATAAACGTTGAAAAAAAAATTAAAAAAAAAAAAAAACAAGTACAAATTAGCCCTACCAGACCAAAAAGATACAGTTTTCTTATCTCATTTGTTTTATGGTCCATGTTGACAAGGAGGAGAGGCAAGAAGCATCAGCTGAGCCTGTTCACATCAACTTTTAATCTTTTAAATTGGGAGGAAGTATCTGAGGCATCAACTATCACTCAGAGCATAGATACTCAGTCTTCTTAATTTTCCTTAACATTATTTAGAGTCTCTGTTACACAATAAGGTCTTTTACTGTCCACTTGTGTATTTTGATTTGTTCATTTATTGAGTTGCCTGATTATAACCTGGAACTTAAAAAGAATTATGATCCTAACCATAAATACAGACTTTGATGTACCCTCATATTAACATGAACCCAAATAAAAAATAATCTCACTCCTACAAATCTGTACCAAGCTGCTTTTGCTGAGAAACCAAAGCCTCAAGGAATAAAACTAGCATATTCTCTGCGCTCACTTTGAACAGAATTTGTACAAAACATAAACACCGTTTGAAATCTTTTACTTATTCCAGAAATACAAAGAATTCATGTCAAATCCTCAGTGACAAGAACGGCTATTTCCTTGGGGCATCTGGGTGGCTCGGTCGGTTAAGTGTCCGACTTTGGCTCAGGTTACGATTTCACAGGTCATGAGTTTGAGCCCCATATTGGACTCTGCTGTCAGCACAGAGCTCACTTCATTTTGGATCCTCTGTCCCCCTCTCTCTGGCCTCCCCTTTCTCTTTCAAAATAAATAAATAAACTTAAAAAAAAAAAGAATGGCTATTTCCTTAGTGTGGTCTAACTTAGGGAACCCTACTGGGCTCCTTTTCACGGCATGACCCTCTCTCCACAGCCTATCTGGCTCTGGTTGTTTTCATAAGAGAACATGATTTCCTTCAGTGCAGGTGTTTGATGCCTTTCAAGTTAAGTTTGACAAAGAACATCTTCATAACCATCAGACATTGAACTGTTTTACGCATCCCAGTAAAGCGAATGCAAGTCCTTCAAATACAATGTTGAATTCACTGCTTTGCGTATACTAACCTTTGATTATACCGAGTAAGTAGTAAATGTTATACAGAATGTGGAACATAAACTTAGAGATCTAAATGTACCTTTGGCAATATAATGATGAGATCATTGTTTTTGAGTCTTTAATCAAATGCCAAAATCAGTATTTTCTTTTCTTTTTTTTTTTGTTTTTTTAAAAAAAAGTTTATTTATGGGGCGCCTGGGTGGCGCAGTCGGTTAAGCGTCCGACTTCAGCCAGGTCACGATCTCGCGGTCCGGGAGTTCGAGCCCCGCGTCAGGCTCTGGGCTGATGGCTCAGAGCCTGGAGCCTGTTTCCGATTCTGTGTCTCCCTCTCTCTCTGCCCCTCCCCCGTTCATGCTCTGTCTCTCTCTGTCCCAAAAATGAATAAACGTTGAAAAAAAAATTAAAAAAAAAAAGTTTATTTATTTTGAGAGAGAGAGACAGCACACATGAGCTAGCAGGGGAGGGGCAGAGAGAGAAGGAGAAAATCCAAGCAGGTTGGGCACTGTTAGCATGCAGCCTGACGTGGGGCTCGATCTCACAAACCCTTGAGATCATGACCTGAGCTGAAATCAAGAGTCAGATGTTATAAGACTGAGCCACCCAGAAGTCCCTAAAATCAGTATTTTCGGTGAGAGGGTATGACATCTCTCACACAATTAAGGACTCTACTTTGTCATTTACATTGAATCATTTGTAAATCATATGTAATATGTATTAATGCATATAAAATGTGATATATATTCTACATTTTAATATATTTTTTTATGACATATATGAATGACTAAGGAAAAAGTTTAGTACAAAATTTTCGAATTGTAGTGAGGTTTAAGGAGATATGCTGTGTATTTATATCTTCAGATAAATAGTGGCAGAAATGTTTAAAAAAATGTGCGAGAAACAGTGTAGACAGACAAAAAATGTGTACCTCAGGGCATAAGAACGTAACAAAGCTAAGTGATGAATGTAAATGCAAACAGTCAGACAGAGTGGGGGAAAAGGATACAATAGCTCTAGCTCAGGAGAAGCACACAGGTATTATCATCCGGGTATCTCTGATTTTAGTGAGCTTTCTGAGAATGAATGGGCTAAGAACGCATGCTCTGCTAGCCCTGGGTACAGATTCTAATGCTGCCATTTACTAGCTGTGTCAATTACTCGACTTTTCTGAGACTACATTTTCTCATCTGCTGAACAGATCAGATAACCTCAGTTTGTTAATTTTCTTGATACGGTCTGAGTAATGGCTCCTTAATCCAGGGCAGTCTCAAGTCATGATGGCAAATATGAAAAACTGTCTTTGGTAGGGTTGCTAGAGCACATGGGCTCAGAGCTAGGGTTCATGGCAGGGAAAACTGGGGAAAAATGCAAAATCAGCCCAGACCCAAAGAACTGTGAGGATGGTTGACCTTGTCTGTAATTGGCTCTCTCTTCAACAAACACTAAAGAGTACCATGTCCTCCTGGCTCAAATACTTGCAATTGCATAATTGTATAATTTAACTTTTATTCAATTTTAATAATGAAGCAGAGGAGAAAATATTGCTGCACTAAATTACCTGCTCCCTGCTCAGATTTGAATATTTAATAGCTCATTCAATGGCAAAGCAATTATAAATGTCTGCAAATAAAAATAATTCCTTATTCCTGGTGTGCAAGCATATGTATCTGCCTCCTTTACTAGTTACAACAGAAGTCTGAAAAAGACTTGGGAGCTATTTGTCATCCTTCGTCGTCCTCACAGTGCACTGAAATCAGGTATCTTTACCTTATTATTATATGTTTCATTGCTGTGAATTTGGAGTTTGTACATGGCACCATCAGGTACAGAGCGGTGACACACAGTACATTAAGACAGTATACAGGGCGGCCTCATCGGAGTGTGACCTGTGCAGCAGCACAAGACCAAGTGCTCACCGGGGCCCCTCGCCTGTTTTAACGCTCTGCTACTTAAGTTCTTAATAATCCTGTCTTCGATTTTTGTTTTGCAAGTGGCATCCTGTGGGAAAATGGTGCACGTGTGTGAGCAGAGGAGATGCACACAACATTTGGGTCAGCTGTTCCTTGCTGCTGCATTTGCATATGGCACTCCACATGTCATCCGCGCACAGAATACTGGGGGCTTCTCCATACGCGAGAGTTCTGTATACAAGGTGAATGTTCATATTTGAATATAAGACTGTTATTACACCATATAAAGATAACAGTAAAATTCATGGTAATAATTTAAAGTTTTAAGTTTTCTTTACTTAGAATCACATTCAATAGCAAATAAAAAATATGTCAAGTGAAAGGGAGCTGTGGAAGAAAGGCTAAAGCTTTACAGTTTAATACCATTAATGACACTTCCCTACTGCTTTTTAAATAAGGGATTGCATTAAAAAAATTGTTTGAGAAAGAGAGAGAGACCGAGTGAGAGGGGTAGAGGGAGAGGGAGGATCTCAAGCAGGCTCCCAGCTCAGCACAGAGCCCCATGTGGGGCTTGATCTCACTATGGTGAGATCAGTACCTGAGCCGAAATCAAGAGTCGGACGCTTAACTGACTGAGCCACCTACACCTAGGTGTCCCAGGGCTTGCATTTTAATTTTGCATTGAGCCCTGAAAATAATGCAGCCTGGCTGGCTGGATAGGGTAATGCATTGGTTCATTCCGAAGGCTTTGAAGATCCTGAGAGCTTGATTGGAATCATATTCTGCTTCTTAGCCATGGCTCCACTTTTCTCATCATTTGGTTATGTAGTCAACTTACATTCACTGAGCCCACTGCGTATACTCTGAGGAACACAACAGACTCTCTGCACCATCATGGACCTTACATGGTAAAGTGGAAGATGGAAAGTAACCCAATAAACAAAAAATAATTGCATGATTCCACATTATGATAAGTGCTGTGAAGAAAGTCCAGGATATTTGGGGAAAAAAAAGTTGGGGAGGGTGTTGAGACAATGTATTTTGGGTGGTGAAATATTTAAGTTGAGACACAGAAGATGAGTAGGAGATAACTGGGAAGAGAATCGGGAACGGGAAGAAGTGAAAATACCTACCTCACAAGAAGTCTGTGAAGCCTACGTGATCCATATGGAAAACAGCACAGTCCTGGCTAATAATGAATGCGTGAGCAGCTTTTGTCATTACTAGAAGGCTGATATTAGTCAGTCGTAAAGTGAATTTTAGCCTTATCCTCACCATATTAGGCAATGTGTGTGTAAATATTTTTCTAGAAGGTTCATTAGCAACATAATCACTCATTTAATGGTATTAGCAACAAAATCACTCATTTAATGATATTTAGCTGACCTTTAAGTACCTAATACAATTGCATTCTGTTAGTTCTCTTTCCTTGGAAGACGTCCTTCGTAGACACATACATAAGTTTCTAATAAATTTACCTAGGAAGCCTGTAGTTCATGGTGTGAATGTAAATGTTGTCAGACTCAGTCTTATTTCAGTGTATTGTGATCGTACACTTCCCCTTGGGCATAATAGCATTTCACTTAAAAAAGCTAATGAAGGTCTTTGCTTCTCATCTTTAGTTTTTTCTTACTTGTCATTGATTTTTAACAACTGTTATGAAAATGAAAAAAAAATGTCTTTCTTCTCTACGAGTTGTCACTTTCGTCTCTCCCTTTCTGCCAGTCATGGAATTGGTGTCTCCCATAGGCCTCTTTTCTCTGAAAACAGCCTCTTTTGTCATCTTAACTGATGGAATCCCAGGCCTGAGGTCAAGTTAACTAGTTTCTTTTTAGAGCAGAGGCATGTGGGAGATGCTAGCAAATGTAAATCGACCCCTGGGGAAAATACTGTAATCAGTGAAGTTGGTCTTTGCTGTAACTTCATGTACCTCGTCAGGAGCTTTCTTACAGCCTTCTTTCCTTGAACACCCAGACCCCTTAAGGTGACTGAATAGTGTCCTTCTACATCAGCCTGGCTTGTTTTCTCCCAGTAGCATCCAAATGCTTGATAATCCCTTGTTTATCCTAACAAAGCATCAACTTCAGGCGCTGAGAGGATGTCTGCTAATGTGTCCACAGAGTCATGCATATATATGTTTAATTCTCCAAAGTAAGGTATTGTAACCAGTCCAGATTAATGCTGCTGTCTCTTTCCATTTCAACTTTCTCTCTTTCATACACACACACACACACACACACACACACACACACACAATTCCATTCATCAGTGGACACTTGTGCTGCTTCTTTATCTTGGCTATTGTAAATATTGCTGCTATAAACATCAGGGTGCATGTATCTTTTTGAATTAGTGTTTTTGTATTTTTGAGTAAATACCTAGTAGTGTGATTACTGGATCATAGGGTATTCTGGATTTAGTTCTATTTTTAACTTAAAATTTTTTTAATGTTTATTTATTTTTGAGACAGAGAGAGAGAGAGAGAGCACAAGTGAGGGAGGGGCAGAGTGATAGGGAGACAGAAGCCGAAACAGGCTCTAGGCTCTGAGCTGTCAGCACAGAGCCTGACATGGGGCTCGAACCCACGAGCTGTGAGATCATGATTTGAGCTGAAGTCAGATGCTTAACCGACTGAACCCCCCAGGCGCCCCTATTTTTAACTTTTTGAGGAACTGCCATACTGTTTTTCACAGTGGCTGCACAAATTTGCATTCCCACCAACAGTGCAATAAGTTTCCTTTTTCTCCACATCCTTGCCAACACTTGTTGTTTCTTGTAAATAATTATTATTGTTATAGCTTTCCTGGTGTAGGGACTATTTCCAAGAATACACCTACCACCCTCTGTGCCTGTCTCCCTGTACCTGACACAAAGGCACAAGGTTAGAATCTGTATCGATATATAAATGTGTTGGAAATCACCTGGCACTGGAGGTAGGTAGGTTTCTCCCAGACTAGTCAGAAGCTCGTCTGAGGAAAATTCTTGCAATCCTTATCTGTGTAAACTAGTAAGCAAAAAACTTCGGTTCTAATTAATGCCAGGTCAAAAGACAAATTCTCTCCTGTCAGGGATAGAATTGATAATTCAGGGTTCACTGCATCATTCACTTTTAATAGAAAATTTAAAGTAGAATTAAACTTAAATACATTCTAGAAAGGCAGAATACTTTGTCTTTTAGGAAACAAACCTGTAATTGCACAACAAAAAAAATAAGTATGTCTGTTATATGCATCTCAACTATCAATGAGATAAAACCAAATTTCGGTCAACCTTGCAATAGGAAAACTGTTTACATTGTCTCTGAAGAAATGTTCCAAATGTTATTACACAAAGAAGTGATATAAGTAAGTATGCAACCGAAATATGTAGGGAAAAAGTACTAGATATGTGTGATAAGCAATGAATTCATAGAAATATCTTCTGAACTTTGTGACATCTTTGTTACTGTTCAACTTCCTTAAAGTGTATAATTTGTTGTACTTTCTTTTCTAATTCTAAAAAAATTACTTTTCGATACAATTTTGCATTCATAACTTTGCTTTTTTGTCTTAAAGACAGGCCTCATAATGATATTGGCTTCAGGATCCATAAAAGCTATACCCATCCCCAGCTCTAGCTCCGTACATCTTATCAGCAGAAAACAAATGTTAGGGTGGCAATAAGCATTTATGTTGTCCTTTGTGCTAGTGCTACGTTGGGGTACTAACCTCTGCTATGTACCCATTCCAAAGGGTCTTCCTACAACCTAACTCTGTGAAGTGGACAGGGGACTACATGTCTCCACCCTCTGGTTGTAGCATCTCTAGCTGAAAGCAAAGTAGAAGTTACTAAATCAGGGACCCCGTGTGGGGATGAGAGAGATGGAGGGGGAAGTTCCAGGCAGCTGTGAGCATTAAAGCTGGAAAGAGAAAAATGATCTCCCAGAAGAATATACATCACATGAGCAGAGGGAACTTTATTTCTGTTTGACTCCCACTTCCACACCTTCTGTCTTGAGATCCATGGAACGATCTATAACCTTGTAACCCCATGATTCACATCTTTCATTTATTGGGATTTGAGTGACTCTCTTTTCATGGCAATCAAAAATGTCCTGAAAAGTCAACATTCCCAATGATGTTGCATTTTACTGGAGGATTCTGGAAAATAGCTATGATTAATTGAATGCTGGCCAGATTAACTGAATAGCTACACCATCTCTAATCTTTACAACATTGCCAGCAGGTAGCTAACATCAACATTTTGTAAGTGAGAAGACAGCCCCAGTGAAGGTGAGTGGCTTACTAAAGGTCATGTAACTGGAAAACCAACCTGGATTGGAATTCAGTTTTGTCTGATTCCAAAATGTGCATTATTTCTATTATACCATACTGCCTGCCAATGTCTAAAACCAAAGGAATTAATTTCTGCTGATGGAACTCTATACATGATTTTGAACACATGGTTGTTGGATGTTAGAAGCCGTACGGATAATCTAATCTAATCCCTCAGTTTTGCCTTAAGGTCACTAAGGTTTTATATGCGATGTCGTTCAAGGTTCCAGAGTTAAGTGTCCAAGCTGAACCAAGAACAGGAATCTTGTGGATTCCTTCCATTAAAATTGACCTATTCCAAAAATTAATGAGAATAGTCTAATACTATTTCTGCTTGAATAAAACTATTTGCCTTTGGTAGATTCACACCTAATAATTTACATTTTTTTATTTCAAAAAAAGAACCCTAATAGGCAATATTAAAGGAACTGAAATACGAATTCCTTTAAAAAGGGTTTAAGTTTTATTCCACATGTTTATTCATATTGAAGGCTTTACTCTATATGTCATCTAGTTTATTTAAAAACTAGAACAATGACAATAATATTTGCTATCTATAGCACCTGCTGTATCAATACCTCATAGTGTAGTATTGTAATAAACTTAGATAAATTAACTAATACAGGGCCACCCAAATGGTAAGAGACAAAAGAGGATTTAGCCCAGGTCTTAGTTGACTACAAATAACAAATATTTTACCAATTTGTTAAAGTTTAACATATATAGGGGTGCCTGGGTGGCGCAGTCGGTTAAGCATCCGACTTCAGCCAGGTCACGATCTCGCGGTCCGTGAGTTCGAGCCCCGGGTCAGGCTCTGGGCTGATGGCTCAGAGCCTGGAGCCTGTTTCCGATTCTGTGTCTCCCTCTCTCTCTGCCCCTCCCCCGTTCATGCTCTGTCTCTCTCTGTCCCAAAAATAAATAAACGTTGAAAAAAAAAGTTTAACATATATAAAATTAAAAATATGGGCATTTGGACATGGCTTATAGTATGCCCTTATTATTTTGTGTTTCTTTTCTTGCTATCTGTGAAATGATTATGGCTTGGCATTGGAATCAACGATCTGGTCAATGGCTTTTAAATATTCCTACCATAGAAACCTTGGTGCATAAATATTCAGGGCTGTGAATTTTCTCATTGAGCAGGAATAGCCTTTGCAAAAAAAGATACTTTATAAGAAAAATAACTCACCTGACCAGGGTTTTAAGATTTAAGAATCATTTCTATATTTTAAACTGAAGTTCAAGGATTTAGAAGATTTACTTAAGCCCCTTGAAAAAAATGTGTTGGGAATTCTACTGTCCTGCATAATGCAGTCTCCCAAAATAAATCAGAATTTATTATGAAATTCTGATATTTTGGAAATGCCTCTTCTAAAATTTGCTTCTTGGGTATGTTATGGGTGATTACACTGATATTGATTTTTGTTTTTCTTGAATAAACAGATAGAGGTTATGAAAGGTAATATTCCTTATGTAGACATTTTCACTCAGGATTCTATTAGAAGGAAAGTAGATAGAGCTGGATAGTATTCGGCCAATAGCCATTATAATGTGAGATGAAATGAAAATAAATTTAGCATAGTGCCTGGCATACAGTAAAAGCTCAATAAGTGCTAGCTATTGCTATTTTTATTATCGGCTATAGAAAGATGCCAGGGAAACCATCAGAGATGTGGATGACTTCCTAAAACGAACATAGCATTCTGTCAAATGTTTCATGAGACATGTGAGTGTGCTAGGCTACTGGTGAAATAAAGGGCTTTATGTAGCTATAAGATGGGATTTGGTTTGTACCTGGCTTTGTGCCAGCCACGTCAGAGCCCTTGTCGATTACTGTGGAAGTTTGACCTGACCTGCTGATGTGACATTGCTGACACCACAGTGCGGCCAGTGCCACCTGCAATGTATCAGCAATTTTCCTCCAGAAAGTGCCACAGACCTCTAATAAATATCCAATTTCCCAACTGGATACATTTCCCAAAAATTCCAATCTCCCTCTTCTTGAACTGAGGGCCCCCATTTCGGTTCTAGCATGACAACTGTTCTGAACGTTACAGCAGATGAGCAGGCTCATGTCACTTTCCACATGTAGTTATATCAAAGGAGAAATTGGCAGCCAAATACACTCTGTCAACATAGCTCACAATTGCTCTCAACTGCTTTAACTATGAAGGGTGAAAAAATCAGTTCAACATCCAGGTAATTATTCACTACTAGGATTCACAACCTTTGACAAGCAGTTTGCCAAAGGTCTTGAATATCACCATCTGGAGGGTGATGGCTAAATGCTGACTCCTGTCATGAGAAGTAAGAATGGATGAGCACTGACCTTGGATAATTCCTGAAGGAAGTTGCTAATGAAGGGTAGGGGAAGCTGTGATTTTGTTGTTAATTTAATAGGCAGTTAGTTGCAGCGATGTATCCAGTTGTAGTTGCATCCAGTTAACATGCCAGTGAAAATTGGCATGAGTGAAAATTTGACTCATGTTCAGATACCTTCTGTCTTTTGACAGCAGCCATTTAAGTGTTCCTCAATAATGCCAATTTAGCCCCCCCTCCCCCATTATCACTAGACAGATTAGGACATCTAGATTATATATTCCACATTTGAGGCTAAGTTTTCTACTCTTTTCATGGACATACTGGAATTGTATAAATGGAGCAAAGACATTGAACAATCACGAAGTGAACTAATGCAGCAACTTCCTAGGCAGCTGATTTAGGAAGATGAACAGTCCTTTCAGTCCCTTAGGACATGACCAATAAGTCATCCTAGTTTCCATCCTAAATTCATCTAGAACCTATTTCACTTCTTTTTCCATTCCCTACCAGGCAGAAAGGGAGCTTGGGAAACTTTAAATCTTCATGGTGAATGGAACCCTGTGGCGGAAATTGCTACCATATCTCATAAATTGCTATATACTTGATATAGTGAATATATGTTTTCCTTAGGATAGAACTAGAACCCTAATTTTTAGCTATACACTGCAGTCATCCATCTAGGTATTAATTCAGCTAGGTATTACCATGTGACTAAGATCTGGCCAGTGAAATATACACAGAAATGTTGGAAAGAACTTTGGGAACTTTCCTTAAAAAGGAAAGTTTATTTCCCCCCTTTCTACCATCCATTGCCTGGAACATAAATGTAGTAGGTGGAAGGAAGTCTGTCAGCCTTCTTTGTCATGAGGAGAAGGGCCACATTCTAAGGATAGGAGAGCAATGATCTGGAAGGAGTCTAGGTCCCTCAACACTTTGTGAAATGTTCATATTTTAGAGAGAGAGCATGAGCAGGGGAGAAGGGCAGAGGGAGAGAGAGACAGAATCTTAAGCAAGGTCCACGCTCAGTGCAGAGCCTGACGCAGGGCTGGATCCCATGACTCTGGGATCATAACCTGATCTGAAATCAAGAGTTGGACACTCAACTGACTAAACCACCCAGGAACCCCTGTTGTCTTAACTTTTAAAACAAAAATTTTTCTATTTTAAGTGCTCAAAAGTTTGCATGTTGACAGGGATCATAATGTGTTAACTATGATTTATATCATGGTAGTAAGATCACATCTAAATGGAATAGTGACTTGATGTGAAGAAAAAAAACAAGAAACAGCTTATTTATCATGTCATAGTTTCATCTGATGGCCACAAATAAAAATGTGGCTTTGTAAATTGAATAGGCTATCACTCATTTTGAGATAATGTCTCATATAGCTTCAGTAAGGCACACTGATACTAGGTGGAAACTTAATATGGATACAGGTAGCATTGCAAGTGTTCTTTTCTAAAGTGTAATTTGCCTTATATGAATTAGCCATTTCTTTTTTTTTTTTTTTTAAGTTTACTTATTTAGGGGCACATGGATGGCTCAATCGGTTAAGCGTCCAACTTTGGCTCAGGTCATGATCTCACGGCTGGCGGGGTTGGTGGGTTTGAGCCCTGCGTCACCGCTGTCCGGACAGCTCAGAGTCTGGAGCCTGGTTGGGATTCTGAGTCTCCCTTTCTCTCTGCACCTCCTCCTCCCCCACCGTGTCTCTCTGTCTCTCTCTTTCAAGAATAAATAACATTAAAAAATTAAAAAAGAAGTGTACTTACTTATTTTAAAAGAGAGAGGAAATGTGAGTGGGGGAGAGGAAAAGAGAGGGGAGAGAGAGGGAATCTCTGCACTGTCATTGCAGAGCCCAATGTGGCGCTCAAACTCACCAATCACAAGATCATGACCCGAGCTGAAATCAAGAGTCGGATGCTTCTATCCGGGTGCCCCAAAGTTTCTCCCTATCTACTGGCTCTTTATCTGCAGGGAATATACATGATTAAATTATTTTCATTAAAAAATGACCCTCTTGTTATTAGTCAATATCTATCTATTTTACTGTCTTATTTATCTCCTTTTCTTTAGAGAGAAACTTCAGGAAAGATTAGTCTAAACTCACTCTATATTCTCACTTTCATGAAGCTTTTCTGATCTGTTTTTTCTTGACCAACCTTTGGCATTTGCCACTGTTTCACACATCATCACTGAAACTGTCTTGATTCTCAGCTTCCATGGGATTTCTTGTCCTGGATCTCCCAGTTTAGTAGCCACCCCTCATTCTCATTCACTTGTGTCTTTTCTTCCACGATGCCTAAAATATTGGTGTTTTGTTTTCTGGTTTTTTTTAGGATTCTATCTTGAGTTTCTTTCTTTCTCACTTCAAATACCACCTATTTTCTGATGACTCATGAGTGTACGTTTTATTTCCTGAAATTTAGAGTTGTATTTCTGTAATCGTTAAGAAGAAATCCACAAATCTAAGGCTGAATTCACCCACCTTAAATGTCAAGCTGTTGCCTCCACCTTCTCATCCAACAGTATTTTCTTTTGGGTGATGGCATCATCGTTTTCCTTGTCTATCTCTCTTTGCCTTGGAAAGCTCATTCATCTTTTAAGATTAATTTCAAGTCTCATCTCTGCTTGGAAATGTCCCTGACCTTAATGAGAGGTTTTCCTCTTCTGTGCTCCTGCTCTTTGTCCCTGTAACACCAAGGTCTTGCTTCTGTTTAATATTTTCACCCTGAGTTGTCATTTTTTTTAAAAAAATTCAATGTTTATTTATTTTTGAGAGAGAGACAGAGCGTGAGCAGGGGAGGGGCAGAGAGAGAAGAAGACACAGCATCCAAAGCAGGCTCCAGCCTCTGAGCTGTCCACACAGAGACCGATGTGGGGCTTGAACTCATGAGCCATGAGATCATAACGTGAGTAAAGTCGGATGCTTAACCGACTGAGCCACCCAGGTGCCCCTGAGTTGTCATTTTTAAATTACCTATAAATCAACCTCACTTCACTGTTAGTTCCTTTTGAGCTGAGCTTTGAGTTGTTTATCTCTGTGTCTTTAGGATCTACTATAGTGATCCACATAAACGAGCTCAAAAAATCCTTTTAAATAAATAAATGAATGTTTCCTCAACCTTTGCAAGTAGAGCCATAATTTGGACCCGTTATTCACTGATTTCATCCCATTTTTCATTTGTGAGGCTTTAACCATCTCTCATCCCAACTAGTCTTCTTCTTTTTATAAATTAAGTCCTATTAATTTAGAGACATTTTTACGTAAAAAAATACCTATGTGTATAGGAAAGAACTGCAAAAGGATGATAGTTGATTTTTTTTTGCTTCCTCATCTTTTGAACCCAGAGAACATGGCCATTTTCTTGGTCGTAAGGGAGAAATACATGTCAGATTCCAATCCCAAATTCCTTCTACAGGGTAATAATTGTGATTAGAAACCTGGCTTACTGATGGGGTCTGACATTGGGATTTACTCTAAACTCTTGTCAATCTATAGCGTGGTACTCACTAATATTTGTTGAATGATTTTATGCACAAATAACTTTATCCACTTTTCAAGTTGAGATATGATATGCACATGGGCTCATACCTCATGTTGATCACGAAAAGTTGACGTTTACTGAGAACACAATATGTGCCAGGCACTCTTTCTTACGTTTTTTTTAATGTACTATCTCATTTAATCCCCATAACTGCCTTATTAGATAGATTTATTATTATTTTATCCTTTAATAAATTGGGAGAGTGAGCTACAGAAAGATTTAGTAAATTGTTTAGAATATTACCAATAACAAATGGTGGAATTGAAACTAAGCCCAGCAGTGTGGTTGGTTCCAGCATGCATGCTCTTAAGTATTCCGTAATAGCTGTTCTGCAATAGACAAAGGGGCTCCAAATATATATTTAAAGTAAATTTATATAGCCAGATATGCTTCCCTAAAATATGAGGATTATGGGTAATCTGCATAATTATTCCTTGACATTTTTTCAGGGTATAAATATAACGATATTTAAAAATCCACAACCACAATTGGGTGAACAATAAATAAAGGCTCCTTATTATTTTCTAAAATGTCCAGTAATTTTATTTGAGAGCAGCTGATGTAGGATGTTAAAAATATTTCTTCCATCTGAGGCCCTGCTGAGTGTATTTCATTGTTTAGTGGCAGGCTACTTTCACTTTAACTGTATTTCACAGCTTTGTTGATTGTTGTTCTTGCCATTATCCTGTCATTAGCCTCTCAGCTTCTAGTTTTCACTCTCTTACAGTTGGTCCACTGGGGTAAATCTACTGCTTCCTCACTCTTTTGAATTTTACATGCTCTCACGTTTTTATGAAACCTCTCTGAAGGATAATCTGTATATCCCTGCATGCATGACTTACATATTAGAGTATACAGAAAAATTTATACTCTGCAAAAGCTCTTAAAACCTGTTTAGCATATCAGACTGGGGACTCTTTATCATGAGGTATCTTGGTGTTCTTTTTAAATATCCTCAAGCTCTTCTTTAGCTTCAAAAACAAATAATTATAATAAAAAATTCCTCTCACACCCAGATAAATCTAAAAGGGAATTATTTTACCCATCTAAGCAGAAAAAATATTAACTTTTTAGGGGTTGGCATTCTAAAAATCAACACTAGAAAGATGCTTCGTTAAGTAATGCGAAAATTATCAGCTGCAGTATAAAAAGTTATCCACTGATTACTTTACCTCTTACTAATCTCATTTGAAAGGAGAAAACACATAAACCATATCTGTAATTAGAATGCTAACTCACTCATTTATCAGTGTTTAGGGAAGACTGATCCCCACAATACACTCTCTTCTTATGTGAAAATGGTAACACTTTCACTGACTTAGCAGTTCAAAGCTGTATAAAATAGAATGCATTCAAGATTTTAAAAAGGATAATGTTATTATTTTCAAATGTATGTAACTCTAAGTTTTTCAAACACTTAAGTCATTATATTTGCTTGATAATCTGTAAGGATTTTACTTATTTGGTCAAACAAGGTAATTTAGGGTTTAGGTTCAATTCACACAGTGTTGTAATATGACCACTTAAATACGGAAAGATGACCCAAGAGGTCACAATATACTTCCATCAAAGTAATACATTTTGGGTGGGGTCCTAGCAGGCCACTCCTAATTAGTGATGGGAATGGCTAAATTAAACTTGGCTCTGGCATTCTTACAAAATGCCAACGTGGCCTTCAGTTCAGCAAAAATGTTTTTCAGTTAAGAAAAAAATGTATATAGTGAAATGATTTCCTTTTACCCATTCAGTACCAACAAAGAATATCTGTAACGTATATGTAAAATAACTTCATATTGGATTGTCCCAGAAAATAAAACCAGATTTTTCTCAAAGTAAATTACAATTGGAGTTAGGTAGCTTTACGCAACAGAAATGTTGCTTGGGATAATGACATTTCTGGCTGGTTGCCTTGTGTGATGCTCCCAGAAGTGGTTTCCATTGAGACTATTAAATAAAAGGATTGATGTGATATGGAACTCCAGTCAGTGGTGCCCCTTGTATGAGGATTAGTTGACTCTTTGATTTATTTTGGCATTTCATTTTACACCTCTTTTTGAAATCAACTCATGGCAGTGTGGCCAATCAATCAACTTCCATCTGCAAACTACTCAGTGTACTTCTACTTTGAGATACTTTATATGTATTCTGATTAGTCTTATATCATCTCAAACTTTACTAAAAATAAATGAATCAAGGGTTCTAAATGCAGAGGGGAAAAAGTGGAGGGCTGTGTGGGTAAGCAGAGGAAAATGAAATTTCCATTTCTACTGTTGTCATCATCATCATCATCAATAAATATATTTATTAAGTTCACACATGCACTTGCCATTTTCTGTTTTTTCTTCATTATTGTTTCACTTGAAGGCATACACATCTGAGAATTATTAAAACATGTTAATTTAGAGAGTGTCATCAATAAATGGCCCTGGGAAAATTGGATATTCACATGCAGAAGAATGAAACAAGACCTCTATCTTTTACCACTCAACAAAAATTAACTGAAATGTAAGACCTGAAATCATAAAACCTCTAGAAAAAAACCTTGACAAACATCTTGGCAGTGATCTTTTTTTGGATACGACACCTAAAGCATAAGTCACAAAATTAAAAAAAAAGAAACCAAAACAAGTGGGAGTACATAACATTGAAAGCTTCTGCACAGAAAAACAAATAATGGGCAAAATAAAGAGGCAACGTATGGAATGAGAGAAAATATTTGCAAACTACACATCTCATAAGGGATTAATATCCAGAATACATAAGGAACTCTTACAACTCAATAGCTCAAAGACAAATAATGCAATTAAAAATGGGCAAAGGACCCAAATAGACATTTTTTTCCAAAAATGACAGTCAAATGGCTACCAGGTATATAAAAAGATGCTCAACATCACTAATCACTAAGGACATATAAATCAAAACCACAAGCTATCACTTCATAACTGTTAGAATGGTTATCATCAAAAAGACAAGATAACAAGTGTTGGTGAAGATGGAGAAGAGGAAACTCCTGTGCTGTGTTGGTTAGAAGGTAGATTGGTACAGCCACGATGGAAAATGGTATAGATGTTCCTCAAAAAACTCAAAATAGAACTATCATATGATCTATCAATTCCACTTCCGAGTGTATAGCCAAAGAAAAGTGAACTCACTATGTCCAAGAGATATCTGCACCCTCATGTTCACTATAGCATTATTTACAATAGCCAGGGTATGGGAATAACTTAAGTGTCCATTTATGGATAAATGGATAAAGAAAATGTATATACACACACACACACACACACACACATAACAAATATTATATTTATTATATATAATATTATAACATACAATGTTACTCATATCTATAGTTGAGTACCCTTCAGCCATAATAAAGAAGGAAATCCTGCCATTTGTGACAACATGGATGAAACGTGAGGGAATTATGCAAAATTAAACAAGTCAGAGAAAGACAAATATTGTATGATCTCATTACATGTGGAATCTAAAAAAACCCGAAACTCTTTTTTTTTAATTTTTTTTTTAACGTTTATTTATTTTTGAGACAGAGAGAGAGATACAGCATGAACGGGGGAGGGGCAGAGAGAGAGGGAGACACAGAATCGGAAACAGGCTCCAGGCTCTGAGCCATCAGCCCAGAGCCCGACGCGGGGCTCGAACTCGCGGACCGCGAAATCGTGACCTGAGCCGAAGCCGGACGCTTAACCGACTGAGCCACCCAGGTGCCCCCCTAAAAAACCCGAAACTCTTAGAAGCAGAGATCATATTGGTGGTTGCAAGAATCAGGGTATGTGGGTTGGGGATTTGGTTCCAGTTGTAAGATAAATAATTTCAGGTATATATTGTACTACATGATGATTATAGTGAACAATACTGTATTATATCTTTGAAAGTTACTAAGAGTAGATCTTAAAAGCTCTTATCACAAGGAAAACTTTTGGTAACTATGTGAGATGATGGATGTTAACTAAACTTATCGTGGTAATCATTTCACAATATATACCTATTACCAAATCATTACATTGTACACCTTAAATGTACACAAGGTCATATGTCAATTATATATCAAGAACTCTAGAAAAAGAATTGTTCTTTTTATTACAAATAACTTTAAATGTAAGTATTCAAGAGTGTTGTATTTTACCCCTTCCCAGTTATTTCTACCTATAAATGAATACTATCTTCACCACTTTTTATCACTCTGATATCACCAACTTTGAGAGATTTGGATTTCTAGGCAACATATTTTAATTAAACAATCTTCACTGGAAAAGAATGTGCTAATTTAAATCTAGCCTGATTTCTCTCCTAGTTAAGAAGTAGCAGATAGTGTGGTAGACGACACTGTCACTCTCTCATAAAAGACGTGACATAAAGTGGGAAATCTCATTGTCTCATCAACAAAGAAAATAAAAAAAAACATTAAATTTAGCATGTTTTCTATTGTCAAATGTTCTTGTCTTTATAATTAGAGTGGAACATACTTTTTCTGCATATGCTTGCTGTTTCTTGAAATCAAAGTAAACCAATAAGGCAGAAAACTTCTAGGATATGTATGGTTTGAACTGATCTTTTTTTCCCCTGTTTTTATTGCTATAAAACAAAATTATGCTTTATCATGTGTTCAGCATCATGGCACTCAATAATAGGTTAAAACTAAATCCCTGAGGAATTTGTAAACACTGTTGAGAAGCAAGAATCTGGTCATCAACCCAGTTTACAATAAATGCTAAAATGTGTTGGGGAGACCAAAAGTGTTATAGAAAATTAGTGGAAAGAAATCAGATTTAGACTAGGCCTTGAAGGTTAAGTAGGGTTTGAGAATGATGACAGAGATCCTAAATGGTATTCTATCCTGGAGGAAAATCTTGAACAAAGGTAGAGAAACACAGTGGAACACAGGCCAGTTGGTATAATTGCAGAAACAGGTGGTTTCGGATCATTGGTAATCTAGGTCATATATTAAAGCTGTATTTTGTAGAGATTTTCTTACTTGGAATAGTAAGTTATGTGACTTCAGAGCATGCCCAATACTGAGGATTAACTATATGTCATCAATTAACCAGCACAGGGCAAGGGCAAACATCTCAGAGCATTGTAGCCATCACAGTGGATAGTAATACCAACATGAAATAGAATTGCAGTGGTACATTTAACTCAGTTTAGATTTAATATTTTTTATAATTGGAGGCTGCACAACATGGTTAAGGAAAAATTACCCATAGTTCCATGGGAGCAGAGGGCAGCTGAATTTGAACTTGTCATTGTTTGAAAGAATTTGTCATTCTTGAGATAGTTGTCCTTGAGATAGTTGTCCTCCAACTTAAGTATGTATCTGGCCATTTCCAGTAGAAGAAAGGATTTCAAAGTCATACTTATTTACTTCTAGATTGTGCCTGACTTAACTAACCACAAACACCAGACTGTGTAGCCCATATGAACATGACAATGCTTTGTAAAGGTCACTTGTGAGTAATAGATGTCCAACGTGAAGGGCTGTTCCCGAAAATAACAAGCTGGGATGGGCCTGCCCCACAAATGTGTAGAGATGGGAAATGGAGACAACGTTTTTAAAGTTTTGAGAAATGTAGACAATAACTGCATCAAGCTGGAGGCACTAGCACAAATGGGCTTGGGAAAGGAAGCGTCAACATGGGTGGCCAAGAGTTGGTTCTGAGTCTACATCCTAGAAAGAAAAATATTTTTCTTCTATTTTAAAATGTTTATATTTTTCATCTTCTTTCAGGCCTTTCTCCACCATAATTGCTACTCCTATTGTCCCAGCATAGTAGGAGGGAAAGGTACAGATACACTGGATATTCAGACTGGATGGTGTTCTAGCTGCCATTTGTCAGTTGTATGACCTTAACCTCTCTGAGTGTCATTTTTTTCTTCTGTAAAATAGGAATGATAATACTTAGTTTTTTGGTGAGGATTAATTGAAACAGCAAATATGAAATAGCTAACACAGAGACAGACAGGACATAATCACATACTGGAAGTTATTTTAGTTCCCTACTTCTCTCCTTCATTCCCTCTTCCATTATCTCTCCTTCTCCCCATCCCTCCTTTTTTGCCTCCTTCCTCTCATTCTTTATTGAATATTTATTGAAAATATTTTAACCACTTTCCATTTGCTAAATATTATGTATGGCACTGAGGATAAGTTGGAAAACAATCCCTGTTCTCATCAGCTTACAATCTAATAAGAGAGACAAACATTAATCAAAGTAGGACATAGTGAATATAAAAAAATATAACTGTATGAAACAGAAGTATATGGCGCTATGAGAGTGAATAATTGTAATGTTAATATCTTTTCCTTTTCCCCTTCTACTAGGGGAGATTGGAACACAGAAAATGAATAGCTAATATAAACATCTAGATGCTGATTGATTGGTCTTGAAAATGTATGACTGTTGGTACTTCTGTATTTTGATATTCTGGAATAAGGAAGGTAAATAAGAGAGAGCACAACCTAAAATATTTCTATTTCATGTTTGCATCTTATGCTTCTTTTGTTCTTTTTATTTTTGGATAAGTAGTTGTTTTAGTGGACTTCCATAGGTTTATTCTTCCTCTGATTAAATGAGTAGGAATTCCTTTGTTCTTAGGGAGAAAAATGAAGTTTGGAATTCAAAACAGTGGGTTTCTCCAAAACTCTATGTTCAATCACATTACAACCACTCAATAGAAAAAAAAGCTTCTTTCCTCATAGGAGTTTGATCATAATGAATAGAGCTGAGACAGCTTCACAGTATGGAATGCCCTGTAGGCCTAAAGCCTCTCCCAAGCCCTGTGGCTTAGACAGAATAGAGAACTCAAAGTCCCCATCTACGTAAGAACTCTTGCCATGAAGAGACAAAAGTCAGCAGTCACAAACAGCAAGACACTCTCTTATTGGGTAATAATTCTTTTTCTTGTTAATCCTAGAAGGGATGGGTTCTTTGCAGGGGGCCTTGGAGTCTGGGATAAAATTAACTTTTTATTAAAGGACTTTGCCTGGGAAACCTCCTTTCTTCTCTTGTCCTGCCTGCCAAGGCTGCAGAATTTGGGCCCTCTCAGTGTGTTTATGTCATATTAATATAATCTAGTGTAACATTTCCTGTCATTATAGTAAGTGACTATTTTATGGACAAAACTAGAAGAGAAAAATAGAAGATAGTTACCAACAGTCTGTAATAGAGAATTTGGAGTTAAATGATCCATGAAGTACCATAGTCAAGGACTGTCATTTCAGAAGTGCCAATCAGCGATGGTTATTGTTGCACTTGGCGATGGCCTTCATGTAATATACTACACCACCTGCATGCACATGCACATGCGTGTGCACACACACACATACACACACACACACACACACACACTTGTTATTTCTCCTCCCACTGCGCATCACCAAATAAATAAAAACTTTTGATTCCACTTCCTTCTCCAGCTACCTCCTCATTTCTTTCCTCTTCACAGCAACATTCCTCAAAAGAATTGCCATCTTGATCACCTTTCATTGTGTCTCTATCATGTTCCAATTGGAAACTTCACCAAAACTGCTCCTTTGAAGGGCCTCTAAATTGCTATATCTGAAGGTCAATTCACGGTGTTTATGTTACTTGGCCCATTTGACATACCTGACAACAAGCTCCTCTTTTACACATTTTCTTCACTTGGCTTTAGGATCCTGCCTTCCTTGGTGTTCCTCCTACCTAATTGGCCTCTGCTTCTTACTCTCCAGGCTACATCATCCCCTTTGCACTGGAGCCACCCAGTTCTCACTCCCTTGGTGATCATATTCAGTGACTGGCTTTCTAACATTTATACTCGGGTTACACCCATATGTGTCGCTCCAGGCTAGATCTTTGCCTTGGATTTCAAATTCACATATCCAACTTCCCATGGGTCATGTCCATTCAATGTCTAGTAAGCATCTCAGCATTAACATCACCCAAACTCCACTCCTAATCCTCCCCTCCAGCTCTGTTGCCCCCTATCTCCCTGCAGTTTATTTAAGGTTCATCATTCCTCAAGTTGTTCAGGCCAAGAACCTCTGAGCCATCGTAGACTTCTTTCTCTTACATTCTCTGCCCAATCTGTCAGAAAACTGTGTCAGCTCAACATCTGAGATATACTGTCCGTCCAATCTCTTGTCTACATTTCCTCTGCCAACACCATGGTTCCAGCCACAATCTTCTCCTCCTGGATTACTGTAATGGCTTTCTGATTCATCTCCCTGCTTGTCTTTGTCCCTCACAGACCCATTTAGTCTAGTAAGAGATCCTAATAAAGTAGACATTAGAAATGTGGTATACTTGTTACTTCTTTGCTTAATATCCTGCGTTGGCTTCTAATATTACTGTGGATAAAACCATAGTCACTGAAATGGCCCACAAGGCCATGCACTATCTGATACCCAGCTAACTCCCTCACCTCATTCCATACTAGCACCAATCACAGGCCTCCTTGGTGCCCCTCACAGACCCCAGACATGCTCCTGCCTCTCTGCTTTTGTACTTGCCTGGAGTTCTCTTTCCCAAGAAATTTCCCAAGACCTGTAGGTCTTCATTTAAATGTCATCTTCTCAGCGTGGAATTTCCTGATGCCACTACTTAACATTTCAACATCCACACTTCTTTCCAACACTCTTCATATTCATTCGTTTTCTTTTTCTCTATAGCCTGCCCCATCCTTTAACATGCCTCATATTTTACTTATTCATTTTGCCTAGATCTGCCTTCACCACCCCCTCCTCCTACTAAAATGTAAGTTCCATGAAGGCAAAGGATTTTGTTTCTTTTATTCACTGCTGTATTCTCATTGCTTATAACAGGGCTTGACCAATACAAGTAGTCAACAAATATTTCTTAATTGGACAAATGTGATTGTCAGAAATAGGATTTATTATTTATGACTCTAAAATTCATCATCACCCTGTTTAATGTATCTGTACTTTCCTATTCTTATCTACTTCTCATGCACTGTTTCAATGACCGCACCCTCACTGGCTAGATGGATAGGCAAAAGTGATGGTGTGAATGATGCAAACAGGATTATGTCACTGTATGGGGTAGTAGATCTGGTGTCTCTGCATGTCTGTGCAAGCACATGGTTCTCTCTACTACCCTGAGGCCACCTTTTCAATGATACCTGGAAACAATAAATGTTATAGTGTCACAAATACGAAAAGATACATGCATCCTTAGAGTATTGGATTATTATTTACAACAGCCAAGATATGAAAGCAATCTGTGTCCATCAATAGATGAATGATAAGGAAAGTGTGAGACACACACACACACACACACACAGACACACACACTAGAATATTATACAGCGTTAAAAAGATGAGATCATGTCATTTGAGACAACATGGATGGACCTAGAGGGTATTATGCTAAGTGAAATAAGTCAGATTGAGAAACACAAATACCATCTGATTTCACTTATATGTGGAGCTAAAAAAAAGAACATGAATAAACAAACAAAAAGCAGAATCAGACCTATACAGACAGAGAACAAATTCCTGGTTGCCAGAGGGGAAGGAGTTGAGGAGATGGGAAAAATAGGTGAAGGGGAGAGAGAGATACAGACTTTTAGTTATGGAGTGAATAAATTAGGGCAGTAAAAGGCACAGCATAAGGAATACAGTCAATGATACCTTAATAGTGATGTAATGAGGTAGATGGTAGCTGTATTGTGGTGAACATAACATAGTGTATAAACTTGTCAAATCACTAAGCTGTACACCTGAAACTAATGTGACATTGTGTGTCAACTATACTCAAATATAAACAAAAAAATAAATAAATGCTGAGTGTCAAGATCTCTCAAAGTTATTTGTGAATTTTTTTTTCCATTACAATAAGTACTACATGCAAAGGTAATATAACTATCTTTGTGAGTATACATGATTTATTTTTATTTTTTTACGTATTATTCATTTTTTTGAAAGAGAGAGAGAGAGATAGAGTGCTAGTGGAGGAGGGGCAGAGAGAGAGGGAGACACAGAATCCAAAGCAGCCTCCAGGCTCTGAGGTTTCAGCACAGAGCCCAATGTGGGACTAAACCCACGAACCATGAGATCATGACCGGAATTGAAGTCAGATGCTTAACCGAATAAAAAAAGAATAAAAGGAATTTATTCTTTTTAAAAAAGAATAAAAAATCTTTCAAAGTCATTTTAAAGAAGGTCCATGCCTTATACCTGCATAATATATTAGCTCTTCATGGGCAAGTTCCAAGGCACATATTTGTTTATTGAATATCTATCACTGACATCATATTTCCATTTTTTACTCAAAAATTATCATTGGAAAAAGAAACCTTTTCTAATGCCAGAATCACATAGAAAGATTTGTGCTATAATTTATAAGGTGCCAAAGAGAAGATGAGGAAGTATCGAACAGTATTGTTGATTTGATTAGAACTACACACCCCATGGCAGATGGTTAAAAGGGTTTAAGAGATGAGTACTCATAAATACCCTCTCAGCTCTCCCACTCTCCTCCACTGCTGCAGAGGCCCAATAACCCTGCTGGTAACCAGAGGATGCTCTGGGGTGTTATGTAATGGAGAATATTCCCAAGACACAAAGTTTTTTAGTCTCCTACCCTCATTTTATTTATTTGTCTCTGAGGAGAAAAAAATAGAATTGCAAAATGAAGTCGACCTACACAAACTCCATGCTACAAAGAAGCACATTATTGCAATTTTCAAGTGTATTATCCAAGTAGTTTTTGAAAGAAGCCTAGGGATGATTTATGACCAAGTTTTTATATAAATCATAATTACTAAAACAGAATATTGATCCAAAAATAAAATGAGGGCCAATGCGCATTATAAATTTTATGATTTTGGATTTATTATATATATTTCAAGTAAATATTAGGTCCAAATGATACAGATGGTGACTTTAACTCACTTTTTTTTTAAACTTACTCTTTATAAACAAAAATCTAGCAAACTACGAAATTGGATTACTGAGCTGGAAACATTTCAGTTCAAAGAAAAAATTAAACCCCTATTTCAATGTATGTATCTGAAGCATAAACATTTAAAAAATTATTTGCAGTATTATTCACTGTGACTCAAAATTGGTGACAAGAAAAAAGCAAAGAATGCCAATGTTTCCTGGTATTCTGAATGGTGCTTGTTCAGTATTTTACTTTTGTGTCCTGTGTTGCATTTTTCTCTCCCAGAAAGTGAAAATTCAGTGTGATATTGCAAGTTAGGCCATGAGTTAGGCCCACTACTGTGCATTTTTCAACCCATAGTATTATTTTTCATAAGACTGCAACATAGTGACATTATGTGTGTACTGTAAGTATGATAAGGTTCTCTAAAACATCTCGAGGGATGGTGAAACAGAGGGGGGCACCAGTTGGAAGAGAGGATTGATTACGTGGAGTCTGCTTTTGGATACATTACTGAGTTATCCCATCTGCAAAAAAAAAAACACCAAAACTTCTTTTCCCCTTCATATTCAGAAGCTAGCTATTGGCATACAGGAGGTAAGACTTCCCTTCCTTGTGTTCAGTCATATATAAAAGATCTTTTTTGAGAGCAGTAACACTGGGAAATAGGGACAAAAGTATTTTCAGAGCAGTGCAGGTAGCTTTATTTTTAAAACCATAACAGGCCTGAGTCTTAGTCTTAAATTTTTTTTTCTTCAAGGATTATGTTCCAGAATCAAGATGGAGTCTTGAAACAAAGAATGAGGAAGAAAAACATGGTTTTCAGAAGCTCAAAGATGAGGACAATGAATTATTCATTGCTGTGTGTAGCATCTTCAGGATCTAGGAAGACCTCCATCTATACAGCAAGGTTGGGCAAATTGCAGCCCATGGGCAAATTTGGTCTGCCTCATGTTCTTGCCTAGCTTGGAAGCTAAGAATAACTCTTAAAGGTTTAAATGGCTGAAAAAATCAAAAGGATATTTTATGACACATAAAAATGGTATGAAATTCAAATTTCAGTACCTATAAAGAAAGTTTTATTGGAACTCACACATGTTCGTTTGTTTGTATATTTTCTGTGATTGCTTTCACATTACAACAGCAGAGCTGAATAGACAGCCCATGGACTGCAAAGCTGGAAATATTTACTCTCTGGTGCTTTACAGAAAAAGGCTTGTGGACTCCTGGTACAAGTTATGCAACTCTTCCCTAAACTGACATGTAGATCATTTGCAATTTTTTACATTAGATATAAACTCAGGGATAAACATATCTGTTACATAGTATATAGCTTTAGTTTTTGAAGTCCTAACTATTAAGAAAGCCACATTCATCCACATACTTGATTGAATCTGAGATCCAGGAACGTGTTCTCCAGATTACAGTAGGGCTTCAGACGCATAGTCCAGACTAGATGCCGAATGTGTTCCATACTTGCAATATTGCCTTGTCTACCCTTATCTTCCTATTAAAAGTACAATGGAATAGCTGAACCTCAATAACAAAAGAGATACTTTCGACAGAAATGAACTTTTTAAAAGGTAGAATGTTTTAAAAGGCAAATTTCAATCCCTATTTCACTAACTGTAAGGATTATGTATTTACGCACCCTTAATCTCATAGGAAACCTTGATTAGAATATGGCTAATTGTGATTCACCATTTAATCTTAATTTAGAATCAAGATATTCCTAAGTGGGGCTCCAGAAATGCAAGCATGTTTGATGTAAAGATCCTCCATATATCCCTCAGGGACCAATGTCCTGACATCTTCTAGAGTTTTCTAATTGCTTTCTGCTTAGTGTACAGAAGAGCATGTGGGGAGAAGGGGAATGATTAATCTTTTCAGTCTCTTGAATATGCTCCCTGAGACCTAGGAATTCTTGCTTCTTTTCCCTATAAAAGATTCAGTGGAGAAGCAGAAACAGATTCTAGTAAAACAACTCCTGATCACCAGGGGCGTGGGGGGAAGCACGAGGTTTTCATCTCATCGGAATGCTATCAGTTTCTACTTTTTCTTAGTGAGAGAGACTTCTTTAAAACCTGCCTTGACCAGAATGTTCCTTTGAAACTGCTTTTTCAAAGAGCTTTCTCTCTTATGCAGAACAAAACCTACTTTATCAGGATTCAAATAAAGCTGTAGGGTAGAAATTTAACTGCTTTTGTGACAGCAGATATGGAGTTGACACCGAAATGCTGAATGGAAACTAGATTCTGCAATGACAAACGGCTCATAGAACAGGTGTTGGCTATGCTTGAATTCGGATATTTCTGTCTTCAGCTGTGTGATCCTGCATTTATCTCAGAATTCCAGATTCTGCCAACCGACACCGTGGCATCTGATACCATCCTATCAACTTGCTAGTAGCACCGTGTTCCTCACACATTGTCAGATGGTTGTCCCTATACAGGTATTCTGATGGGAAAGAAGTGTTTGTGAGAACCTGGGTGGATTCCTGGGCCATGACAGGTCTAACAACTCTGTAGAATCCTTGGAGTTTATATGACCTTGGTGCTTAGATAACTACCAAGTCTGTAGGGGGAATCCTCTTTCTCCTAGTCTTGGTGGAGACATACACAGAGACACTACCTTTATGCACTCATCGACGTCGCTACCTCTGGGCCTTGCTGTAAACTTCTTCTGACTCTGAAGGTCTGCCATATTGTCTATAGGAGTCTACCCAGGGTAATTGCCCTGGGGCACTTGGTCTAACCAGGGTGTGTAACTTCCTTTGTATCTGAAAATAGTCTAGGAGTGCAGACTGACTTAAATTACAAGCTGGTGAGAATAAGATGAACAATATTAACCAATCTGCCATAGTCCTTATTATCTAAGGAGAAATTCACATACCCTATTATCATATTCCAGGAGTGCTTCTTGTAATTTTTTTTTATTATTAATCTTTGCCTCCTTGAAAATAACTTCTACTTACATGGAGTTGCTTAAGCCGTGAGGCCTGAGGCATTGAAATGCAGTGTGCTAACTTGAACTTTATGAAATGTATTTTAGCAAAGATGAACTTGCTATTTTTGAAGGCCCCAGGTGTAAGGCTACTCCACGCTAGCATGCACACAGAGTTCAATCCTTTGTACAAAATTAGGCCTTGTCTTGGGAGAGGCTTTCTAGTTGATCAGCAGCATCCCTTTTGCTTTTAGGTGATGATGAAGTACTCCATTTTCTTATTACAACTATTTTACTACACAAAGGCTCTATTTGGAGATGGCCCCTATTATCCCAATGGCTCATGTAGGAAGCCAGAAAAACATTAAAAAGAGAGAGAGCGAGAGAGAGCGAGAGAGAACAAGATGATTTTATACAAGCTTCAGTGGAATCATCTGTGTTTACTCCACCATAGCTACCATTGCTCTATCTGTATTTAAGCTCTCAGACCTCAAGTCTTCTGAGTATCTGAAGCACTATTTCCACTTCTGATTTATTTTTCTTCTTAAGGAAAAATGAAAGGGATTTAACTTTTTGATTATTTAGAATTCTCTTCCTCTATTTTACTTAAGTTTCTGAACTAGAACTTGCTTTTGTCATAACTATGCCAATCTGATCTGGTCATTGATTCTAGTGCTGTTTTCATTCTCCCTAATTTTCTTTTTTTCCTGAACATGAAATGTCCTAATTGTGTTACAATATTCAAGTTGTACATATATTAAATGCTAGTGTAATATTATTTTAATAATTATTCCTTTTGCTAAATATCTTAGAGAATAGAACTTTCACATTTGTTTTGGGTGTTTGCTTCTTGCACTGACTATAAAGATGTGACCAATATCTTTCCAATTAGTTCTTTTGATGTTATCCTTTTTCACAGAGGATAAAGCATTTCTGAGTTTCACTGACAACTTCCAACACTGTACCCTACAGAGTCTCTAGGAAACTCATTATTAGTGTGTCCTCTTTCTGACTTGTTTAAGAGATGTCAACCAGTACGTCACTATGGACTAAAGTTCCTCCTCCATCTCTCCTCACAGTGTCACCATCAGAGAAAGCAAATCAATAATTGTAGGACTTCTTCATTTACTCATCAAACATGCACTGAATGACAGGCACCATGCTTGGTGCTTGGTATAGAGGTTGGCTCCGATGGCTAGGAGGAGGAAATAATTAACTCTGGATGGCTTCTCTACTATCAGGATTGGTAAAAAGTCAGGATTTAACCAGATTGTTTTGGTGAAAAATTGCACTCCTATTAAATTTTGGGCGTAGTTATTGGTGTTTTCTTTTCCCACAGTCATACTCCTTTCTTCTTTCCTAAAAGAAGTCCAATTTTGCTCAGGTGTGGGCTAGTGTTTTCCTCTGAAAAAAATAAGATCCACCCAGTGTTTTGTGAGATAAACCATATGTTGTCCAAGTCCATCATGGCAATCCCATTTGTCTTTGCCAAGGATTGGTTTGACAACGACTGGACATAATGAAGCAGTTTTTGCCAACAGGCCAGTTGGGTAGTCTGTAGGAAGTCCCTGACACAAGGGAAAGCTGACACTCCTTTATTCATTTGGAAGTCGTTCTATGAAGATATGATACAGCTGCTGTAGTCATCTTAAAGCCCAAAGTGGGAATATTACCAACACACCAAATGAAGACAGAGCAGAAAAAATGGAACAAACATTATTAAGCTACTGAGTCAACCATGAAACTGCCTAACTCCAGATTTCTTGTTAAGAGAGATAATAAATGACTATTTCTCAAAGTACTTTTAGCTGAGCATTGTGTTATATATAGCTAAAGAATCTTAACTGATATATGTTACCACCATGTTTAGCATTCAAATAATCTGGAGTCATTGCTTCCTTTCTGAAGCCTTCCCTCAGCTTTAGCTGTGTAATGCTGTTATAATAGAGTGCTATGTCTTTCAATAATAATTAGAATGGCTGATCAGTAGGATGGGTTTTTAATACTATTAGTGAAGCCCTGGGGTAATTTTTGGCTGGTTCCATGGAGTCTTTGTGCTTTTTGGATATATTGGTGTCTTATGGAAAGAATAGCGCACCATATGAATCTTAACTCATTTTACATTCTATTTTAATTCACAGTCCTAGATTTTAATTTACTCTGTACTCTATCAATTAGGAAAAGTGACCATTACTGAAAATGTATTGAAAAGATTGTTGACTTTAATTTTTAAATATTCCAATAATATAATTTATTGTGTGCATCAACAGATGTATTATTGCTCTAATATTTGTTAATATTATCTTTCATTCCTCCACATATCTCTGAGGGAAATAACTGATATAATGAAAACAACCTTCACTTAGAGAAAACATACAGAAATTTTGTGAAATTGTGTTTATGTCCTTAATTTGGAAAAAGGAAAACCAGGAAAGGTTACTATTGCATTGATGAAATGAATTGCTTGAAGTTATGATAACTTATGTTCTAGCAGAGTTTGAGATTGTGTTTTTGAAAATGAGACGATAAACTACAATTAAAGTTAATTTATATTCATTACATTATGTTGGATTTTATCATTTGCTTTTAAGCAGAGTCTTTTCTATTGCACTATTATCTACTTAAAGTTTAACTGTGCCTTTTTGGGAGTTTCATTTAATTATCTCTAAGTCAGTATTAGCTGCTTAGTTATTCTAATTATGTTATTAAGTGATAAATAAAATTTTTATATATGGACATTCAGCATAGGATATTTCTATGTATGCTATTAAAAATAACTCTCAATCTTTGATATGAAACCAGCATTCACATACTCTGTTTTTTCTTAGAAATATTGCTGACAAGTAGGCTTCTTGATATTCAACAATGAAAATATGAATAATTATGACCAAAAGATAGAGGGAAATTATGAAGCCCAAAACTCATTTACGTAGCCACTCTAGTTTGAATGCAAGTAAATGGAAAGAAGGTTTGTACCTTTCTACCAAAATCATAATGCTTACTCCTTCATTTTATAGAGATGGATATAGAAATTATTTGTTACTGATGCATTTTAAATATTTCTAAGAGAAATGTCACCAGATGTCAGCGCAGGTGAAGAATGATGCTTGCAGAATGAATGTGTTTAGTTAGAACATGTTGGTCTTGTTTTTTCCTTCATCTTCCCCATTCCTCTCACTACCAAAACCTTCCCCACTGACGATCATAGAATCTGGAAGCATTACAGCTGGAAGGGATTTTATAATCCATGTACACCAACTCTATACCCCCCATACCTCTATCCAGGGAGGAAGAAACTAAGACACATAAATCCAAGGCTCCTAAATTATTTGGTAGCAGCAGAGGTCCTGAACTCCTAATTTCAGTCCAGTTCTCTGAAATAAATATTCTTGGGCAGTCTCAACTCCTTAGAGGCCACGTATCCCATCCAAATGCCGGTGTGAAATGTCTCCTTTGGATAATTGCATGTTTATACAGCTTGAGACGCACTACGTATGAATAAGTTGTTCAAAACAACTCAGTGCTTGGATATGAACTATGGGATATCTCCTGAAAACACTAATTAGCATGGTATTACTGATAGTCCAATAGCTACACCAACATGTAGTACCACATTAGCCTGTCAGTCAGGGCCCTCAGGACCATTGGAGACTTGTGTCTTTTGATCTGGTGTTGGGTGTTTATTAACTCTACCTGGATGACTTGCCAGTGCCTAAATCCTTTTTATCTAAAATTAAAGTCGTTACCATTTCCTACAACTGTGTTTCTTCATTTCTTTATTCAACAAGTATTTATTGAGTACTTCTTTGTGTTAGGTAGTGCTCTAAAATGAAGGATTTTCACAGCACTGAATAAAATAAACAAATTCCCTTTTCCTTCTTCCAGGGAGCTTACCTAATATTGGATTAGACTAAAAATAAATCAATATTTAATATAATAAAAGGTAGCAATAAAAACTTTGCCCATGAAGAAGCGTGAGTGGTCAGACAGGTGGTGGGCTAGGGAAAAATATGCACTGGGTGGCCAGAGAAGGCCTCTCTAGTATGACAGTTAATTGAAGATCCTATGTATGTGGCACTTGGCATGTGTTGTTTTGCCTTGTAATTTGTTTTATCCCTTCATTATTAGGTACCTTTTTGTTGTGAGGCGAGCTGCCTGGTATTACACTGGATGAAACAGTCACAGGTTGTTGAACTCACAGGGATCACACTCTAGAATCAGAGATCACATGTGTACACAGGAATAGCTAAAACAAGGAAGATAATGGTAAATGAAGGAGATAAATATTGGTAAAGTGCCAGGGGGTTCAGAAGATGGAAAGAAAATGGAGAGAGTGCTTATTTGTATTAATCTTGTCTTCCCAAACACATATTAAGGAGGTGGGCATGATACATTTTTCTTCTTTTTACTTCACCTTCCTAGCACAGTACCTTCCCCGTTTGTGCTTTGTTTGGACTATAGAAGTTTGTTGTAGGTGATGAGTATTGTTTTAGTGGCTGCTCTCATTTAAATTGCCCTATAGGAGGCAAGTATTCACATGTAAATGAATCATGTCTAAAACGAAAGGCAGCTTTTTCTTTTAATTCTCTTATCTGAGTCTACCCAAATTTAAACCATCTCCTGACTTCTTCCTCTGTCTTAACCTATCAGTAGGTGCAGTGTGAAGAGACTTCTCTGTGTCCTGTCAATCTACGCAGGTATTAGGGGCACATGCGCAACACATGTATAAGTGAATAAATGAAAGGACTTCTTTTTGGGAATTGAGTTCGGCATTATTCAAATAACTTATAAAATGGACTTTTTATGACTGAAGGGAACAGAGAAATGGAGAAAATTTTAAGTCTAAAAAGAAGCTCTTAAAGGCGATATACAACTGGACTCCATGGTTATTTTTATTGGAGCAATAGACATCTGCTTCTAGTGTTTGATTAGGTCACCATTTTTTAAGCAGGTAAAATCTTAATAATAATTAAAAGAACATAAGTATGTATATGCATAAAATATGCTGCCTATGCATTTAAAGACAGCAGGACTGTCTCTTTTGTGATCTCTTTCGAATCCCAAGTGTCTCATTTTAAGAAGGATCATTTTAGTTCCTTTTTCAGTCAAAAAATTAAACCGTTTTAATTTTCTGTGGGAAGAAGCCCCCAAAGCCACATAGAAGTTTTTAATCCTGCCCTAATATAAGCTGAATTCTCCAAAATGCCTGCCTCTGAGGTAAACAGAATCCATTAAAAAGTAGTTATTAAGCCCTGTGAACAGAAAACAATATTAGAAGCCTAAAAGTGATAGCTTTGGGGCAATGAAACTCATTGGAAGTAGAGTACAAAGGCAGGAACAGGAAAGGGAGAGGGATCCTTCAGTATAAAAAAAGATTATGATGAAAAATATAACTAATTTGCATTTTCATTGTTTCTTTCAATAAAAATCTCAAGAAACTTTACAGGACAAGTAGGGTGATAAAATGAAGCCTCAGGGTAGGCTACCAGATGGAATAATATAGACAGGAGGGAAATGTATACAAATCTGGAAACTTCACTGCTTATGTAAGCTATGTAACTGCTTAAGCATGTTTTCTGTCTATATTCCCTAGCACATTTAGTGCTTTTCAAGGGCTACTGTTTAACAACAATATACATATTTTAGAAAGAACTGTTACCTTAGAAGTGTAACTCAAAAGTCAAGTACAATTGGGTCAAGTTTCTATGTTGTGAACTAAAACTTACACACATACCAAAAGCTGGACTTTTGTTTCAGAGTATGTCCTTGTTGAGAGAAAATATAAATATATATAAAATATATAAAATAAGTATGAGAAAATGAAATATACGTATTATACAAACACATACACATATGTGTGTGTGTCTTAAGAGCTCTAGGAAATAATATATATATATGTACACACATATATATACACACACACACATATATATACACACACACATATATATACACACACATATATACACATATATACACACATATATATACATACATATAGATATACACACACATATAGATATACACACATACACACACACACACATATATATAAATATATATATATACACACACATATATACACGTTTTTTTTGTGGTACTAAGTCCTATGCAATTGAATACAATACAGAATCAGAAATTCACAATTCTTATTTAGCTTCTGGTATAAATGTAGGTGATGTTCTTGCTAAGGTTAGATTCCCCTAACTGTCTTACAGTTAATATTCAGAAATCATAATGAAGTTAAATGTAACCCATGCTAACACAGTGCATGTGTTCTGTTCAGATAAGGCTTATTTTCAATAAATGGCATAAAGGATCAGCCTCAGTCTCAATTCATTACAGCCCTCTATTGCACTGACAATTCAACAAAAATGGCTCATAAATTAATGATTATATTTCCAATAAAATATATAGATGGAACACAGATTAAGCTATATGGACTACTGATTAGTTTCATGAACCCTAAAATAACACTTGCTATACATATTCTTACTGACCCAGAAAATAAGCTTTAATCTCCTTTCAAAACATAAGCCAAACTTAGTCAACTTAGAAATTAAAGAACTCATTCATATTGCAATCTTTTTCTACTGAAACTAGTCTTTGGAGTATCTTAGCATTTAGAAAGCAAAAATGAAAGTACTAACATCACATCTAACAATCGGAGATGATGTTTCAAGGACTAAAGAACCTCATCTAATTTATGCTCTTAATGTCTCTGAAAGTAAGTGTTCCAACATCCTATCTTCTAGATATTAAAATTTTTCTTACATTTAGATCAGCATTGGATCTTTTATATATACTTGGCCTTCTCACCACCAATTATAGATGGTCATGGAAGTTCAATTCAATAGCAGACCCACCTCTGTCCTTAACTATTTCACAAAAATTAGCTGAATAGGGAGTATGGGGGACTGGCAAATGGTCTCTCTCATCTTATTTTCATCAGTCTTTCCTAGATCTTATGAGTTTCTTGGCTTATTGGCTTACTCTTCCCTGGAACTGATTCATTCCAAGGTGACTGACTACCACAGGCACTCTGATGTCACTCATGTAAATGTTGTATATTCCCATTTACTCATAGTATCTTTATGGTAGCTCTGTCTCTATTGCCATCAATTCTTAAAAAAAGAATAGGCCCATTGCCTATAATTTCTGCCTTTAGTCAGTTTCAAGGGCTTTGTTATAGTCATCCTCTGATCCTGACAGTCTGATCGCTGCCAGGGTCTCCAATATATGAATAACAGTTTTTACCTTACTGTGATCATGCACTTGTTTGATTTTTCCATAGTGATTGGCCACTGAATCAACAGAATGCTTATTTAATCAGGACCAAATTGCACTATTTATGATTTTATGATCTCAGGTTTCTGTCTTTCAACAACAGAGCAAATTTGATTGCTTCACGTAAGTCTTTTTAAAAAGATACTATTCTTAGTTCTTATGTAGACTGTAGTCACCCAGATTTCTTTTTTCCTTTCTATCCTGAATCATCAAACAATTGGATTTGTAAGCATTTTAGTCATTGTACTTTGAAACAGCCAGAGACACAGGGGAAGAAATATTGTAAGAAAACTGGAAAATAAGTCTGGTACCATGGTAAATATATGTACAGTATTTCTCAAGAGAGATGTAAATCATTGATCAGGATTTTTGCTCACTTCTTAACTCATCTTTGTTATCTTGAAGTATATCTATCTTCAAATGAATCAGATTATAGTATTCAATGCATTATTAAAGAAATATGAGTTTGTGACCAATATAGAATTCCTGTATTCTAAAATGCATGAATGTAGTGGTAAACCAGAGACAGAAAATATTCCAGGTAATGCTACAACCCATACAATTTAAAGTCATCCAGAAACTAAAGTTAGTGCAGTTAAATTCAATGATGCAGAGCTGATCACAGTAGGACTACATGATGCCTAAACTGCAATTCAACAAAGTGAAATTCATTAAAAATGCATTTTCAGTTAATGATAAAATTCTCTTTAACTGCAAAAAAGAAAGGGAAGCATTTTTAAAAAGACCACACACACACACACACACACACACACACACACACAGTCATAGAAAATCCTTTCAATATTGGCAATTGAAATCTATCTAGCCAAAACAATTCAATACAACAACCATTTATTGAGCATCTCTAAGAGCTAGTGCTTTGGTGCTGGGAATAAAAAAAAATGAGTCAGTGGATACAAACTGGCCAAGGGGTCAACAGCCATATAGCTCATTATTATACCATGATAAGTGAGATCATTGAGGAATAAGCAAAGTGTCATGAGAGCATAATAACATTTGGGGTCATTCTCATTCCTGACATCCACGTTCTGGCTGAATGCATATAGGCCTGAGATGGAAATAGGTATGTGGCAGATGGGTAGTCTCTCTACGATTCATTCTTATACATATTCCAGAAACTCAGACATATGCTGCACATAAGCATGCATTCACCATATAAAAACAGGGGAAACTCAATAAAGAATCATAAAGTTAAAAACCCACAGAGTTACTAAACTTCAGTAGTGTGAACAGAGTTCAACAATTTGTATTGATTCTAAATAACTAGATAGATGAATAAGTTGTCATTTGATGAAAGGCTTATAGGAAGAACAGGTAAATAAAGCCATATTTCCAAAAAAAAAAAAAAAAAAAAAAAACTTCAGATAAGAAAAGTTTGTTTTTTTTTAACTTTTTTAAAACAAATTTTATTTTTTTAAGTATTTTTAAAATATTTATTTATTTTTGAGAGAGACACAGAGTGCGAGCAGGGGAGAGGAGAGAGAGAGGGAGACACAGAATCTGAAGCAGGCTCCAGGCTCTGAGCTGTCAGCACAGAACCCAACATGGGGCTTGAACCCACAAACAGTGAGATCGTGACCTGAGCCAAAGTCGGACGCTTAACTGACTGAGCCACCCAGGCACCCTGTTTTTTTAACTTTTAATCAAGGCTGGGATAAGATGAAGTTTTAGTAAATGGTCATCATAAAAATTCTGTAAAAATCAAGGAATTACTTTATAAAGCAATGTACACTGAAGGTATATTTATTTTGAAATCAGTTTTGTTTTAAAGGCATACTTTACTATTTAACTTTTTTTGAGAAAAGAACACTCCCCCCACATATATACTCTGGGTGAAATACAAGTAGAATGCAGCAATATTAATTTGAGGGCCTTGGGGCTTATGGGCATATGTGGTTGACCATGAAGCCAGAAGGTTTACGAAACTGTAGAACTGGGAAGACATACCAATAAATTACTTTTAGAATGTGGTTCTAATTTTTTCATTGGAGAAGGGAAAATTTAATAACTGGAAGGATTAGGGTATTTATCTGAAAATATTTATCTACAAAAATTCTCAGACACATAGAATATAACCGGGTCTACTAATGGCTTTCTCTCAGGAAATTCTAGATACAATTTAACATGTCTAAACCTACACTCATTCCTCAATTTATTCTTCCATCAATTTACATTTATTGAACTCATATGAGACCCTTAGGATGCAAAGACAAGGCTTTTCAAAGACGTTAAATCTAGTGCCTTAGATCCATAGGTAAAGCATCTATTATTGGACTAATGTATATAAAATGCTATTGGAACTCATTAGAGGTGCACGTAGATTAGGCTTGCCTGCAGTAGGCCATTTAAGTAAGGCTTTTTACAAGGGTCATCTGTGTTGACTTTTGAAAAAAAAATAGAGTTAGGTAGGTGAAGAAGGGACAAAGGCATGGAAGGAGGAGCAGTTAACATGCAAACACTCCATGTTGTTTAGGAAGTCTGGAGTGCAGACTAGGGAGGCCAGTGACACTGATGTGTCCCTAGGTCATGGAGGGCATTTTACGCCATAATGAGAATTTGGATTTTATTTTGTAGGCTATGAGGAAGCATCAGAAGATTTATAGCAAGGTCACGACGTAATAAGATTTGCATATTGGTAAGCTCATTCTGGCTGCAGTGCAAAGGATTGATTAGAGCAGGGCAAGACCAGACAGGAGACCAGTTAAGAGTCTGCTGAAGCATTTAAGTGAAAAATAACGGCATGGATAAGGAGGATGGGCTTGACATCTGTAGGATTAACATGATCTGGTAACTGAATAAGAATGGTGGTGAAGAAACTGAATGTACCAAAGAAGACTCCCAGATTTCTGGTTCAGCAACTGGTTAGATGTAGATGCCTACCATCAGTGTGGGACTAAAAGAAGAGAAGCAGATTTTGAGAGAGATAAAGTGAATTTAATTTTAAACATGTTAGGTTTTGGGAAGTTATGAAGCATACAGTTTGAGATAACTAGAATGCTGTTATATTTATGGATCTGGAGCTGAAGAGAAGAATCTTGTACTAGTTTGCTAGGGTTACCATAACAAAATGCCACAGAGTGGATAATTTAAAGAACACAAATTTGTTTCTTGTAGTTCTGGAGGCTAGAAGTCCAAGATCAAGGGGTTGACAGATTTGGTTTCTTCTGAGGCCAATTCAGCCCATAACAGATCTGATCTACAGATAGATTTGAGACTCACTGACAATTGCTGCTAATTTAAGAACCATAACAATAGATGGATCACCCAGGGAGAATGTAAAAATTATATTTGGCTCTCAGGATTGACCTGGAAGATGAAGTCCAGGGAACTCTATATATAGATCATGAAAAATGATACAATAGTCCGGATGGAAGAGCAAATTGGAAATTTTTACGTCAAAATGCAATTTTATCTATGACTTTCAAAGCTCCAGAGGCCTATGGCTCTACAGAAATCCTTATATACTATTAACCTCTCTTCATTTTTTTTTTTAATTTTTTTTTTCAACGTTTATTCATTTTGGGGACAGAGAGAGACAGAGCATGAACGGGGGAGGGGCAGAGAGAGAGGGAGACACAGAATCAGAAACAGGCTCCAGGCTCTGAGCCATCAGCCCAGAGCCTGACGCGGGGCTCGAACTCACGGACCGCGAGATCGTGACCTGGCTGAAGCCGGACGCTTAACCGACTGCACCACCCAGGCGCCCCAACCTCTCTTCATTTTTATAGACAGTAGAGTCATCTTTTGAAACAAATTTCATTGAGGGTGTATGTGAACTTTTTCCTTCATATTTCATTATCATTGCCGTTATTACATGTGTTAGTGTATATGAGACTGGTTACTATGGAAAAACAGATGATTAAAAGGAGATTTAGTATGGGATTAGTATGGGATAAGATCTGAAAGGTTTCTCTTAGCTTCTTATTAGTGCTGTAGACTTCTTAACTCATGCAAGCCAATGGTGAAAAGACTCTGCTTCTGGCAGTTGCCATTTCTATATTCCAGTTAGAGAGGCTCAGGGTTTGGGAAATCGTGGAATTTTTTTTGTCCTTTTCAAGTTGGAGACAGCAGTCCTAGACAGCGTTCCAGTGGGGTGTCTCATGGTATCTCTTTACCTATGCAGAAGCCTAGTAACCAAATGGAGTCAAACTGCTTGTTTTCCTTTAGCTGGAAAACAAACTGTAGTTAGCAAACTGTAGAAACAGTGTTTCATCATATCCATTATTTTCTCTTCTAGTTCTCTGAATTTATCTAAAGTCCATTGGCAATGACATTCTAGGAGGTTAGGAAAAAAATCACAGAGTTACTTCAGAAGCCAAATAAATGTAAGCTCTATACTCCTGTTTGTATGATACTTTGGGTGACCTTGGAAAAGGACATGGTTGAAACTCAAGAGATTTGTTTGTACCCTATATAGAATACTACTCTTGGATAATTCATTGCTATTTGGACCTCAGTTTTACACATGGGAGATAATGAGGCTAGACCATCATTATTTTTTTCCTCATGGAAATAAAACTCTGTTTATTAAATCCTGTTCACTTGGTTCTGCTAAGATCCATTTTCAACGTCTTAATATTTTACAATTATTATGGCTTCCCTAAAAGGAAAGAGATTTACCAATCCATTTATGCACTGAATTAGGAAGAATGGACTGTTAAAGTTCCCTGAGAACAGCTGTTTAGAAACAAGATCATCATAAAATACTTTTAGAAGAAACCAATCAAATTTGCAACTGGTCCTGGATAACAAAGAAAAACGTCAATGTAGTGAAAGATAAAAATGAAATGATTTGGTACCTCTATCATCATAAATATCAATGAGCACTGTAATTTTATGTTGCTGAAATTGGCACTAGGGCATTATTGATTTTCTGTATCATCTAATGGTTTCCTGCAAATATCTTTTATAAAAGTGCATTATATGTCTTCTTAATAATCTTTTCTTGAGTCATATACTATCAAATCTTGCAGAATACTATTCATTCAGCAGTAAGTTAAAGCCATCAAACACATTTCTATTAAAATTTTATTAGACTTGAACTAATACCCTGAAACTGATACAATGTAATTTTACTATTCATGCAGCCATCTTGATTATTTTATGTAAGAAACATTTTAAAAATCAGAAACACTTTTTAAAAGGACTATTCAAATTTATTATAATTTTACTTTTTGGCATTTTTAGTGCAGGGATAATTATTTTAAAGGCCTATTATGACACCTTTCCTTTCTCAGGAAAGCCCCCTTCTCTTCTCCCACCTCCCCCAGGGCTTTCACTTGGGCAAAAAAGATATTCTCAGATCATGACCAAAGTGAAATGTGTGTGTTAATTTTGTTCAATCCCCTGCTTTATATCATGACATAGAAGAATCACTGCATCACACAATGTTGGAAATATAGAAGATAGAAGATAATTACTGAACTTTATGTTACCATTGATGTGTGAAATTTTTCAAGGAAGAAAATCCATTCATTTGGATAACAGGCACACTGGTTAAATGCACAACTTTCTCCCATGAAAAATTTATTCTTAACACTTTTTTTTTCTCTAGTAAGCCATTGTTTGAGAGTGCTTCAGTGAATTTTGATTTCATTTGGAGGATATGAGACACTCATATTTTAATATGTATATTTTTTCGGTCTCTCAGAAATGGTAATAAACTTTTTAGTTGCGGAAGTATTTAAAGGTGCCTTGTGCTTCTATTTGGGGCAGTCAGTGTGTAATCAGTTTACTCTGGTCTTACATGTCGTCTTTACCTTCTTACTCTTGGGAAGAGGATTTGTGTTACTTGTGAGGGAAAGAAGCTGAGGTCAAGTGGAGGGATGTGTCTGGCCCAGTTGTCTCTCTTCACTTTTTCTTTCTTTCTCCTTTTTCTGAAGTTCAAGAAAGAGACAAGTTTGGGTATATTCACGTCTGCTGAGTGGAGACAGAAATTGGATTACTAAGAGGAGGTTAGATATATTTAGTTGAAGAACTCTAATATTTTTAGATAAAATGAGAATCATGAGGTATTTCTCATGCTCTCCAGTTTTTCTTAAGACCACTCAGAAACTGAATATGGGGCTGCAGGCCCATTAATCTCATCCATTGTGTAGTTTCTTCCATTCTTATTACATACATGAGTTACTCTGGCCCAGAATATGTTGCTTCTTAGTTTTTGATCTACATACAGCATAAAGTTCACATTTTTCTTCGTCATTACTATAATTAACTAGCAATGCAACTAAGACAATGTGTTAACCCAAACTTGGATTTATGGATGGCTGCATGGATTCTGGGACCACCTTGAAGTTGTATGCAAACGACTTTGTATACATGCACAGAGCCTTTACTAGAATTTTAAATGTCTCCCCAAATTAAGAATCTTTGTAAATGGATCACACTGCTCTAACTAAAAGCCATGCCAGGTTTTCCTTATCAAATTTAAAATGAGAAATCATAGCCTATTCTCTTTGCTATAGTAAGTCTTGCTCTACTAGGGAGAAAGGAGTCTAAGTTTATAGTCTGCTGCTTTCTGCCTAAACCATAGATTGTAGATTGATGTCCAGTTTGCGATATATTTTCTTTTATACAGTCTTTTGTAGGACTTACATAGTCTTCTCTCTTTTTCTCTATTTCTTTCTGTTTTTTCCTCTCTCTCCTCCCACTCTTCTCTCACTTGTCCTTTGTCTCTTCTCTGTGTAGCAGAAAAGGACAAATTAGAGAACTGAGACCTAGTGTGTAAAAATTTGGCCCTAAAATTTCTTTACTGCTAATGTCTTAAGTGTTGAGGGATTCCCCTCACCCCCTTGAATTGCCTAGAGAACTACCTGTCAGTGGTAGGTAAAAAGGGGCAGGTTGAAGCATTATCCTTTGCTGCAGTTTGGTTTTGGGTGTAGTGGAGGAACCTAGTGGTTAAGGCTAGGCTATCTGTGGTGACTTAGCTTAGCAAACTCTGGGGTGGGTCCAGATGGTATGCATTGGAGATGCTTCTACAAGAACTTACACATATCTCACAATTGGACAAAAAACAAGAAAATGGGGACGTTCTCACTTGCACATATGTTAATTTATCCTTGAATAAATACGGATGCAAAACTCCAATCTGAATTTCCTAAGAGTAACCTACGATAACACGTACATTTCATGGCCTGGTTTTATCAGAATGGCACTATTCTAGTGTGTACTAGATTGCACATTCTTTAAGTCAAATAACTGCATCTTTTACAGTAGTATTTTTAGAAACTAGTTGGCGTGGGCACCTGGGTGGCTCAGTTGGTTAAGCATCCAACTCCTGATTTGTGCTCAGGTCATGATCTCATGGTTCCTGAGTTTGAACCCCGCTGATCTCCCAGTTCATGATTTCGAGCCCCACATTGGGTTCTGCACTGACAGTGCAGAGCCTGCTTGGGATTCTCTTTCTTCTTTTCTCTCTGCCCCTCCCCCGCTTGCATGCATGTGTTCCCTCTCTCTCTCTCTATCTCAAAAATAAATAAATAAACTTAAAAAAGAAAAAACAAAAAGAAACTATTTGCATACCTGGCACATATTAGGTATTAAAAACTGACTACTTTCTTTTTTGTTTTAATTTTTTTATTAACACTTATTTTTTTGAGAGTCAGAGAGAGACAGAGCACAAGCAGGGGAGGTGCAGAGACAGGGAGACAGAATCGGAAGCAGGCTCCAGGCTCTGAGCTGTCAGCACAGAGCCCGATGCGGGGCTCGAACCCACAAGCCGTGAGATCATGACCCAAGCCGAAGTCAGTCGCCCAAAGGACTGAGCCACCCTGGTGCCCCTACATTTCTTAATCCTATGTGGTAGGAATTCACTTTTTCTCCTTGCTGATTATGGTTTTTCTGTTCATTCCTCATTTTCAAGGTCATGAATCACAATGTTCTTTAAATCTCATTTGTCCCTCCCCTTTCCCCAAAACTGTTATACTTAGAAAAATGGCTGACAATTTATCAGATTGTTCCAATTAGAAATATTTTACAATATAATGTGGGATGGCATGATGAACTCACGTGTGAATACTTATCAAACCTGCTTGAGTTTTTATTTTTATTTTTTTAATGTTTATCTTTGAGAGAGAGAGAGAGAGAGAGAGAGAGAGAGAGCATGAATAGGGGAGGGGCAGAGAGAGAGGGAGACACGGAATCTGAAGCAGGCTCCAGGCTCTGAACTGTCAGCACAGAGCCCCTACACGAGGCTCCAACTCATAAACTGAGATCATGACTTAAGCTGAAGTTGGATGCTTAACTGACTGAGCCACCCAGGTGCCCCAAACCTGCTTGAATTTTTAAAATAAAATCCTTTCAAATTTCTGAAAGACTTGTACTCAATCATAGTTTTCTTAATAATTCTGTTCTCTCCTCCAATATTCTCTTCTGATTGATTTGGGATTCTGTCCAATCAAGAACTTAACATTTAGTATGTTCAGGTATTCACAAAAATATTGACCATAATTGAAATACTACCTATAATTACTAATGGAGCAATTGTAGATTTATCCTTGATTGGGTGTGCATGCTTATGGATAACTTTCCCATTTGTTATCTGAATAACTGTACTTGTAAAATAAAAGATACAACCACAGAAAGATCCAATCTAGTTTGATCATTGCAAAACTATTGGAAGAAAAAGAGATGGGTTGTGTGAGTCAATTATCGTAAAGAGAATGGAAAGTAAATGACTCCAGTGATTTCTTTTAGATTAGTAAAGCAGTACAGAAAGCCTCCCAATTCCCCGTCTTCCTCCTTAACTAATTTTATGTTGGCTTTATTGCTAGCAAGTCCAGAGGCATACACAACACCTCTCCTCCATACCCTGAAGGAATTAAAGCTGTTGACAAGATTTGGAAGAAAACAGAGAACTTGAATCTCTTTTGGTGCTATACAGGCATGTGACTCAGTAAAATAAAACTAGCTAATGAGGAATTAACTCAATTTAAGATAATGAAAAGTGCACTGATATATCAAGGAAAGGTGTACATGTAAAACACATTGAGCTTGGGATTGCCTAAGAGAGAAGTAGATGTGTCTTATTCAACTTAAATATCTGGTGTGTTTTTTAAATGTAGAGCTACAAAAAGACATAAATGATTATCAACTCGTCAACCAACTAACTCATAAAATCAGATTATTTCAGCAATTTCTCAATAGTTTGTTTTATAATGATGTTACACAAAGATTATTTCCCTCCACCTATCATCCCCTTAAATATCTACTTGTTTGCATTATAACCAAGTGGCAATAAGTAATTAAGTTTATAAACTGGAGTGCCACTGCCATCCACACAAAACTCAACTTTTCTGGAAATATTATCAGTATTTGAGTCCCTGGGTTTTAAAATATGGATAATTAAAACAAACATGGCTTCATGGATCTTGTAAAATAAAAAGTAATAATCCAGAAAAAATTACATGAAATATTATATTCAGCTTCTCTGTAGACAGATACCCTTTTATTTTTCTGGGTATGAGGCCTGGGACTGTAAGATGAAAATTTGGTAAATATTCTGATACTATTTGGTTTGAAAGTTATGGCAGAGTTTACCTATTTCCAAATACCCTTTATGGGTATCAGATTCTAGTGTTGCTACTTATCTTTGAGGTTTTGTTTTCTATGTGTAAATCAACTTGATTCTGAATTCTAGTTTCCTTGGGTACAACTCTCCAAACTTCCAATTTTTTATGACTTTTGAGTCGGAATAACTAAGAAAAAAAATCGTCCTTTTCCCGAAGTCCTGCAAACTTACTGTGAATGACTTGATATAAACATCAGAGAAATTGCCACAATAACTCATGTTTAGACAATCTTCATGCCTGTTGCTATGTGGGCTACTCAGAGAATTTGCCTGAATCTTGATGATATTTTCAGAGACATTCAAACCATAAAAGATGCTTCAACCCTGATATATAGAAATCTTCACTGGCTGCTCCCTGGGCTCAAAAACTAATTTATGATTTGTTCCAATAATTAACCATCCTTTCCTTCTGTTTTTGTAGAAATGCTTTATTAAATACTTGACTTCTTGTACAATAGAAGCCTAACTTGAAAGGCCAGGTTCATCACCACCTCCTAAAATAAGACACAACTTTTAACTGAACTGACCTATATTCAAGACTAGCAGACTAATCAGTGAAATAATGGAGCAATCTACCAGCTCAGGTTTTAGTATATGAAACTTCCAGGGAAGTTTCAAAGAAGGGAACTGATGGGGTTCAGAGCAGGCTGCCCCATTGCCTGACACTTTGGCATGTGGATTATTTTGAGCTGAAGATAATCAAGGCCAGAAAGACCCAGGAAGAGCTTTTCAGCTCCCCTTTAAGTGCCTAAAAGAATTTAGGTAAAGGGCCTGATCTTGGAAGAGAGCTATCACCAGAGACAGCTACAAACAGTAGGGGCTAGGTGTGGTAGTAAGCTGGGGCAGTTCAGCCTATTTATTCAAATTCCTCTCTGTGTCCAGTTGTCTCTGCATGGCATGCCAAACATTTGCTTACCAAACATTTGGTCTTCCCATTTTCCTGTGATTTATCCTCCTTCCTTTTGATGTCCCAGATTCCTACCTTCTTCTTAGCTCAAGATGGCATACACACTTCAATTGCCTGACTCAAATTTGCTTTTCTTTGGTTAATCTGTCCTATGTCAGTTTAATTAATAGACTAGCCAAAAGAACCTAAAAAGGTAGAGAAAAAATTTTTTCTCCCCTAATATGTAAACATATTTTTGTGAGCATAGGAAAAAGTGAGGAAATATAAATAATACATAGATTAGTATCAGTTACATCAGGGAAATGAAACTGGAGAATGTTAGGGGTAAATGATTACATTGTTTTCTTTATTCTTTTTTTTTTTTTTTTCAACGTTTATTTATTTTTGGGACAGAGAGAGACAGAGCATGAACGGGGGAGGGGCAGAGAGAGAGGGAGACACAGAATCGGAAACAGGCTCCAGGCTCTGAGCCATCAGCCCAGAGCCCGACGCGGGGCTCGAACTCACGGATCGCGAGATCGTAACCTGGCTGAAGTCGGACGCTTAACCGACTGCGCCACCCAGGCGCCCCTGTTTTCTTTATTCTTTATTGTAATTTTATTGTTATAGCTAGCTGTTTTGCTCTTAGAATAAAAAAACTGAATAAGAAAGTAAAAGTTTATAAAAATTTGCAGTCATTCTTAAAGTTTCATTTATTATAAATTAGCAAAATCATTATGAAATTGGAAGACTATCATGGAGTTGTCATCTTTTAAACTGTCCCATTATTTCGTAAAATAAAAACATTTAAATATCATGCATGTAGGGAAGGCATAAAATCACTTAATCAAAAATCACATTTTTATTTTGCACTTCTTATTGCTGATTGATGAAATCTGATCAAAAACTGACCTCGTTTGTATCCTCTCCTTTTTGTTAAAATGGTCAATGTGGACTGAAAGTGGATTCCAATATTAAGAAAAGTGATGTTATTATTTCCCTAAGACAAGTAGTTAGAAAGTTCTCTAAGACATTAGAAGAGGAAATTAAATTACTTTCAACATACCGTTTACCATCATATGCACAAATATACCTTCCCCAGTCATTTTACTTAATAGGTATCCTCTAGAGAAACCTGCTCTTTCACATACTGAGGCTCGGCCCAGATTGTTTGGAGCACTCCAAAGGATTTCTGATTACACTAAAATAGTTCTAGTTATATACCTGGGTAGTCATCCTTATAAACAAACAAAGCTGGGCCACATGTTAAAAGTTCTTCCTAGCCTAAAAGCATTCGGATAAATCAGTCAATGTGTTGGCAGTCGCTGCAAGCGAAAAGTCTTTGGAATCCATTGATGAAAATGAATAGGTGTCAGAAATCAGGATCAGGTTCAGATCTTATTGTACCCTTATCTGCTGGTCTCATATCTTTTCTTGTGGGTCTTTTGTTTTAGTGGATCATCTGGCGCATAGGTGCATTTTATTTAGATGGTTGAGTTATTTGGAGCAGGAAGGTTAAGAGAATTTGAAGGATAATTTCATCTTCATTTAAGAACAAAGTAAAAGAACACAGGGTGTCTGGGTGGCTCAGTTGGTTAAGCGTCCAACTCTTCATTTCAGCTCAGGTCATGATCTCACGGTTCATAAGATCGAGCTCTGTGCTAACACCATCTCTGAATTTTAGATTTTCCTAGAGCTCTCTCTCTGCCCTTCCCCTGCTTGTGCGCTCTCTCTCTCTCTCTCTTTGTCTATCTCAAATTTCTCAAAATAAGTAAATAAACATTTTTAAAAAAAGAGAACAAAAGAACAAATATTTCTATTTTATATGTCAGCTCAGTTTGCCTCCACTGGCATGTTATAAATAGCATCCTTTTTTTTGTAAAGCAATAGAAAAAGCCAACAACAGTAAGAGAGAGAGAGAGAGAAAGAGAGAGAGAGAGGGAGAGGAAGCCATTACAAATTGTATTGTAAGGAAAGCAATATAATCAGGTCACTGAATCATTCTTTATTTGGGAGGTATGCTGGGATATAGATACAGCTTAGTTATACAGAATTTTCTGATACCCCGAATAATAATTGTTATAACAAGACTTTTACATGACTAAAAGCAACACTCTTTAAAATGCTTAGAGATATTTAGAAGATTATAATGCTTATTCGATTAAATTTAATGAAAACAATGTATGAAGTACCCACCAATTCTGTCTAGAGCAAACACTGTAGTAACACAGAATGAACACTCTATAGAAAGTGTCCAAACAACAGGCAAAAGCCTAAAGCCCAGTCATGGGATAGGTTGGCATTAAGAAGCCTTTCATCATATTATTTTACTTTCTCAGGTATCACTCATTATAATAATTGGAAGCGCCATCCACCAACAGCTTGTGCAGATCCATAGACCCTGCTTCCCTCTTTTCTTTTACTTTTCCTGCTTTGTGTTCTTCACTCCAAGCCTCAGCCCCCTGTGGCCATGAGTATCACTACTAATGGCACCTTAGAATATCGTGTGTTTAAAAGAATAACAAACTGCTTCTTGACAGCAAATGTTTAGACACAAGAGAGGTTTATGCCTCGGCTTCTAGAAGCAGCACAGATGACTCATTTTGGGGTTTAGGAGAGTCAATCCCTCCCCAGTCTTACCATTCAGGTTCAGGTATTTTGAGCCCACTTGCGTTTATAAACTATATTAAGGTTAAAAAGCCTTATCTAAATATCATTTGAGAAAGTTTCCATATAAAATAGGATTTACAGAAAATGATACTCAACGCTCTCAGTTTCTAGGAAAAAGGCTTGTGGGATGGTTCCTTTTTAAATGCTGGGTGGAAAAAAGCTATATGATATGAATACATTTTTTTATAAATACATCATTAAATCAAACTCAAGAGCACTCTAAGTTCTTCATTGGAACTACAAGCCTGTTACAACATACTCTTCCTAAAAATCTTTAATGACTATACTAATACCATCGACACTTTGGTATGCAAGCAAGCCTTAGTTCATATTATAACGGTCTGTGTTTGCACATTTGCATATAATGGTTTTCCAAGGCCATGCTGGCAGTCTTATTCTAATCAATAATAATGGCACAGTTTGTGTTTTCATAGCAAATTAAGGTTAAACAAACTTAACATAACAGTTATTTCCATTGAAATCCAACCAACTGGAAAGAAATAGGAGGTCATGATGTATAGGGAAAATAAATGATCCGTTCTTAATTGAAGATTCCTTTTTACATTTACTTTTGTTTTACTTCAGGAAAAGACATTTTTCTTGATTAGGAGCCTTCTTCACATGACCAGTCATTGTTTCCCTTTTGAAAATTAAAAAAAGAAAGGATGTATACATTTTACTCAGAAGACTGAATGTACAATGGTCAGTGCTTTTAATTGGAAGAAAGACTTCTGAACTGATATCAAAACTTGCTTTCCTCTTGCATACCAGTTACCAAGTTTTTAAAAAGTTAATTGAATCTGAATAATATAAGTAAAGTTATGACATACTCATATGTTGCAGTAGGGGTAAGTATCTATAACAACAGGTTATATTCCTTATAACAGACCAACCATGACCACCCATAATATCTCACTCACATGTAAACCTACAGAATTCTGAAGGGTGGTAATTTTTCCTTGTGATCTCTGAAGGAACTAGAAAATCTCAAAGTAATCTTTCTTGCTATATTTGCCTTGTGGAAATCAGTTTTCTGTTTAAATATAAATGACTCATTGGATTGACGTGTAAGGACAGTTGCAAATTTACTTACTATTTTCTCCTCATGGTATGCAATCAAAACTACAACATCTTAATCAAAGAAAAGTTTCACAATTGCAATTTAAATATATGAGGCAACCATGCATTTGCCAGTCATTTTCCACCATTGTATATATAGAATTTAAATATGTCACATAATCCCACACACAAATACTTCTTTGCAGGTGGTGTCTTTGATATTATTGCCATGTGCGTTGGACTAAGGTCTCTGATCAAGGAAACCACGTGGTTATGTCATCTATATCAGTAGTTGTGACTCAGATTCAAGGTAGTACAGAGTTTTTAAGAGGGAGTTGGCTCGTATCAGCTCTAGTGTAGGATATATGGTAGTTCAGATCCACTCATGCTAGAGCTATAGTCCAAAGATATACCATCTACATACCTTTGCACAGATGAAGACATGACAAATTCAGAGTAAAACTGTGAAATCTCTACAATTTGAATGATCATTTTTCTTTCCTCCTCTTTCCTCCAGGTGGCATATTTTTTTCTCCCTTTCCACCATCTAAATTCACCATCTCTGAATTTTAGGTCTTCCTAGGGTTTTCCTGTTTTATAAAAATCCAATCCTGGTAAGAACTATTGCAAGAGAATGAATGTTTATGTCCGCCCAAAATTCATATGTGGAAACCAAATACCCCATGTGATGGATGGTATTTGGAAGTGGGGCCTGGATGGGTGATTAGGTTATAAGGGTAAAGTCCTCATGAATGGGATTAGTGTTATGACAGAAGACACCCCAGAGAGCTCTCCAGTCTCTTCTGCCATATATGGCAACAGGAAAAGATGGCCATCTATGAAAGAGGAAGGAGCTCTCAGCAGACACCAAATCTGCTGGTACCTTGATCTTGGATTTCTCAGCCTCCAGAACTGCAAGAAATAAATTTCTATTGTTTAGAAGCCATCCAATTTACTGTATTTTTATTATAGCAGCCTAAATGGACTAAGACACTACTCATTCTGTTAGTCACACATGTAGGATTTTTTCATACAAAGTCAGGAAGGTTTCAATCCATGCATATATTTTAACTCTCTTACTGGTATTTAGTTTGAAGGAAGGGTTCAGTTGTATTCCTCTTTGTATTTTTCTAATACTCAACACATTCTTGCTGGGTCTTATAGACCCATCCCACAATGCCTATCAAGTGCTCTACAACTGTGGAAGGAATGTGTCTAAGAAGCATACCTTAAGTTAAAGCATTTTAGTGAGTAGTTGAACAGTATTTTAATGTGAAGCAGTAAAAAGATTATAATAATGATGAAAAAGAGTGAATACCAGAGCAAAGTCCCTGGGGCTAGGACCCTGTCAAGTAACCACTCTCTGTTTGGAGGTAAGAAATCAGGACTTTTTCTTTTAAAATTTGAATATTGGGATGCATGATGGTGCTACTGATATGGATAAGGGCATCTTTTTTATACCATATTAGGAAATAAAGCCAAAGTTGAAAAACTCCCCAAAACAGGTCAAAATGAGTGGAAGAATAACACCAAGAAAAAAAACCTGAGATGCTTGTTGAAAATAATAATTTCAATCACATATGTGATGAACTGTTTATTACTTATGCCTATCAGCCTGCAGACATTATGCATATGGTAAGTATTGGACAGATTAAATTTGTTTGAATAAAATAATAACATCACTTTTACGATGAGCACTGGGTGTTATATGTAAGTGATGAATCATTAAATTCTACTCCTGAAACGAATATTATACTACATGTTAACTAACTAGAATCTAAATAATAATTTGAAACAAACAAACAAACGCACAAAATAATGAAGTCACTCATATGGCTTCATGTTTTGGGGACCATTCTGCATAGTGGTTGCATCTAAACCATGAAAGAGTACAAATACAGGAAATATTCTAGATGTTGGGAATATAGCAGGAACAGAACAGACTCAATTTCAGGCCTGTTTGGAGCTTACACATATCACTACTGATAACTCTTCCTCTTGAAAAAAATTTGTCCCTGTCTAAAATATCAAGAACACATGTGCAATTTCTTTGAGGTTGATTAGGGAGATTGATCCCATTCTGATGGAAATATGGATTAGGTATGAGGTTAGCCAGTGTCCAGGCTAGTTATCTTTCTTAGTTCTATAACAAGCTTAAGCATGAATATTAGTAAAATCCTTCAGAATGTGTTTTACTGCTTAGGAGTAAACCCAAGTAACATAAGCCTACATAAATCTGTCCACTACTGAAAATCAGCCACAAGGCAAACACATGCCTGAAGAACATAAATTAAGAATAAAATCTTCCTACCTACCAAGTCAGCTATAGACTCAAATGAGGGACAATATCATAATAGCAGAGAAAATTTGATATATGTGTTTATCAACACCTGTTTGGTATCTGTTATGGGTAGAAACAATCTAATAACATAAGCTCAAATTATTTACTTTTTTTTGATGGCAGCTTACTCAATTTTTTCAATGGCCTTTGTATATCAGAATTGGACAATCTTCCCAGAATTAGCACTAAGAATACATGGAATTGAACTCCATTCCTAAGCATATTTGGTCCAGAAAAAATAACTCTCTCGTCACATGGCTATAGCTGCTTATTTCTCTGACGTGACAAACTCCCGGAAAACACAATGTTATTTCCCTCTGTGCAAGCTCTTTTAAAGAGCTATTTCCCTCTGCCTTTTTGGCAGAAAGTTTTCTTGGGATGTGAGTTTGCTGCATTTGCATGTGTGGCCCAGAGGTCCCATACAGTCTCAGCTGGATAGGTCCCTTGGAAAGGGAAATAGCTAACATATCACATTTTATGATGAGGCTGCCAGATTGTTGTTCCTCTGTATACACCTCCTAGTTGTTCTGCACGAGAGACTCCCTAGGGTGGATGGGAGAGATAAATGAGGTGTTGAGGGGAATAATAATTTTGCACAAGGTGAAAGGATAAAGGAAAAGTGAAAAACATTCCTGCTTAGCCACAGGATAAGTCATATTAATTAGTCTGCATAGGACACAACTCTACAAGTGGAAATGAAATTTATGAAAAGAGAACTATTAAATGGATACACCTCATAGATAAATATCACTTGAATGCTACACTTCACAGCTTTTCCACATTGTGTAAAATTACTTCATTATTCATGACCTTATTAAAACACGTTATAGATACACTTGGATATGAATTCTAAATACTTAATCTCAGTATGCTCTGTGTATTTAAAAATATAATAAACGATCCATTTCTACCATTTCAGATTTAGACATTCGCTTTACAGTGACAAATTATGAAAGGAAATAGTTTTCTATGGTTCATTTGGTTAAATACCTATGAGTCAAGTCTAGTCCACAGTAATGTAAAGAGGCAGTGATGTGCATAATCTAAAAAGCACGAACACACATTTGCCTCTAGAATATACCCTTAAGTACTTTCTGCATGTTCACCTTCTGAATTTTGTTTGGCTTAGGATATTACTAAAATCTGTATTTATAAATGTACCTCAACTGATGACCAGGAAAGCCAGACCATGAAAAGAGATACAGGTTAGTATGGAATGCCATTTAGTATTAAATACATGATACAGATAATCCATAAGAATATTAAAAGTTCTCTTTCTTTATTAGCAAAAGCATGAACTAAATATAATTTTAAACAGAAAACCAAGAAAGTTTCTGGTTTTTAAAAATTTTTTTAATGTTTTCATTCATTTTTTGGGGGGGGAGAGTGAACATGACGGGGGGAAGGGCAGAGAGAGACGGAGACACAGAATCTGAAGCAGGCTCCAGCCTCTGAGCTTCAGCACAGAGCCTGACTCGGGGTTTGATCCCAAGGACCTGTAAGATCATGACCTGAGCTGAAGTCCAACACTTAACCGAAGGAGTCACCCAGGCAACCAGGAAAGTTTCAGATTTTAAGTATATGCAATCAAGACATAGCCTTGCTTCATTAATCTTGTTTTGTATAATTATATTGATTAGATTAGATTGACATACCTTTATAGATAACCCCAATTGTAATTGTAGGCAAATAATAATGCTTATGTTTTCAACTTTTTGTAAATAGAATGTAGATAATTATTCACATTAAAGAGGCAGATTTTTCCTTGCCTTTTTCTTTCTCCTAACCCTCCATTAGTTATTTTTTTAATATTGTGGTTAAAAAACTAACATAAAATTTCCTATCTTAATCATTTTTAACCGTATAGTTCAGTAGTGTCTTCTCCACTAGTTTGTAAGGAATGTTTGTAAGAAAGCTGATAGGTCATTAACAACCTAGAATTTATTATTAAATTGACTTTATTTATCCACATTTTTCTAGAAATACTTGAGTACAAGTTTACTGGAGATCTGAATGCTCCTTTAAGAGATGTGTTTGGCTATTAATATATTCCCCTTAAAATATTGTATATAAATGAATTTTTCAACAGACTAAAGTTATATTTCTTTAAGATGTGCCTATATCAGCATTGTTTCTCTTGTATGATGAAAGGAGTAATCACTATAGTATAATAATTATCTTTTTTTTCCAAGCAGTAATTAGGAATGCAACCCTGAATAAGTAATGGTGTGTAAATTACGGCTGGTGTCCCAAGGATCCAGTAGCTCACACATTCTTCTTTTCAGAAGTTTTTTCTTTGATTATTATGCCTCATTTATGCTATTAAATATAGGATTCATCCCTTTTTTATAGCTGACGCTGCTTGTTTTGGAGTAAAGTAATTGAAGTTTATCGACTTCCTGGGGGGGAAAAGTAATTTAAAGATTTTAAAAAATATTCTCCCTCCAGAAAAAATTCAAACTTTCCTCTACATAAATATAAAAGTGGATTAACAAGTATAACTCTTGTGAATTTACAGAGAAAATTCCCAACATGACAGTTATTACAAACATGGTTTGAAGACCTTCTGTGTTTTAGGCATTTTTGTTAACTCATTTAATGCATTTTTAAAAATTGAGGGACAGCTGATGTACAATGTTCTCTTAATTTTCAGGTGTACAACATAGTGATTCAACAATTCTATACACTACACTATGCTCACCACAATTAAGTGTAGCTACCATCTGTCACCACATAACATCATCACAATACAATTAACTATGTTCCCTATGTTGTACTTCTCATCCCTGTGATCTGTTTATTTTACAAATGGAAGTTTGTACTTCTTAATCCCCTTCACTTATTTTGCCCAGCCCTGCAACCCCCTCCCCTCTAGCAAGAACCGGTTTATTTTCTGTATTTATGAATGTTTCTGTTCGTTTGTTCATTGGCTTGTTTTATTTTTTAGATTTCACATATAAGTGAAATCAAAGGATATTTGTCTTTCTCTAACTTGTTTTACTTAGCATAATACTGTTGGGTACTTTGGTTGCTTCCATATCTTAGATATTGTAAATAATGCTGCAATAACATAGGGTTGCATGTATCTTTCCAAATTAGAGTTTTTATTTTCTTTGAGTAAATACTCAAAAATGGAATTATTGGGTTGTATGGTACTTATATTTTTAATGTTTTGAGGAACCTCCATACTGTTTTCCACAGTGGTTGCACCAATCTACGTTCTCACCAACTGTGCATGAGGGTTCGCTTTTCTCTACCTCCTCACCAACACTTGTTATTTCTTGCCTTTTTGATACTAGCCATTCTGACAAGTGTAAGGTGATATCTCATTGTGGTTTTGATTTACTTTGCCCTGATGATTAGTGATGCTGAGCATCTTTTCATGTGTCTTTGGCTTGTTTAGTAAATTTTTAATAGGAATCCCACATAATATCATGTTCAAAAAGGACAAAGGTGTATGTAATAATAAGTGGATATTTCTATTTCACCTCTTTCCCCTGTAACCATTGTGACTATTTCTTGTATATCCACTTAGGGATATTCATACACAAGATTATATAAATGTATGTGTGTGTATCCATATCCACATCCGAAGCGACATTTATATTTACAACCATATACCTACCTCTTTTTGCACTGATGACTTTATACTACACTTACAATAGGGAACGTGGCAGTTTTGCTTATTATATTAGTATATATTGTGCTGTCTCTTTCTTTTTAACCATTGCATAGTATTCCATTGTATAAAACTGTTTGAATATATACTACATAAAATACCTGAAATTATCTAATAATTCATTAACCCAATCCCTACTTTGTTGAACATTTATGTGGTTTCTGATCTTTTGCTACTATAGCCACTACAGTAAAAATCCCTTTACATATGTCACTTCATAAATGGTCAATATGTCTGCAGAAAACATTCCTAGAATTAGTGTTGTTGAAATATAGATCATGATTGCTATTTTCAAATCACTCTCCATATTAATTGTACCATTTAACATACCAACCAGCAAAGAATAGGAGTGTCTAATACTCCTCACATTCACTAACAGAGTGTTTTATGCTGGAAGTACAACAAATACCTTCTTAATTCAACATGAATATGATGTTTTGCATTCTGTAAAAAAACTTCTTTCTTATTAAAAATATCAAATATCTTGAATTCTTGGGGTGATCCTAGGATATGGAAGAAACAATCAAGCACAACTTACTATTGAACTCAATAGTAAGTTGAGTTCTGCCTTCTCTGCCTTCCCCTGCCTTCTCTGTAATACAACAATATAATTCAATGTAATGGAAAAGGAAATTAAAAGAATTTTTAATAATAAACATCTGTTGAGCACTAACCATACAAGAAGTACTGTAAACAGAACTCAGACTTGGACATGATCTGCGTACACTTAAGCCACAATTTAAAGATGGGTAGAGAGAATGTATACAAACACACGTCTTTCGTTTGTTTGCTTGCTTCAAGCTTTTATTTAAATTCCAGTTAGTTAACATGCAGTGTAAGATTAGTTTCAGGTGTGAATTTAGTTTTTGAACACTTACATGTGATACTCGGTGCTCATCACAACAAGTGCTCCCCTTAATCTTCCTCATCTATTTCCCCCATGTCCTACCCACCTCCCCTCTGGGAATCATCAATTTGTTCTCTATAGCTAAGAGTCTGTTTCTTGGTTCTCCTCTCCTCTCTTTTTTTTTTTTTTTTTTTTACCCTCTACAAAAACATGTCTTTTTAAAGTCTATTGCTGGGGCGCCTGGGTGGCTCAGTCGGTTAAGCGTCCGACTACAACTCAGGTCACGATCTCACGGTCCCTGAGTTCGAGCCCAGCGTCGGGCTCTGGGCTGATGGCTCAGAGCCTGGAGCCTGCTTCCGATTCTGTGTCTCCCTCTCTCTCTGCCTCTCTCCCGTTCATGCTCTGTCTCTCTCTGTCTCAAAAATAAATAAAAACGTTAAAAAAAATTTAAAGTCTATTGCTTGTTAACTTTCCCCAAGCAAAGTTAATGGCTTCTTCTTCTATATTCTCATTGTGTTGTATTTATATGGCTCCTCTTCTCACTGTGTATTGATTGTATTTGTCCATTGACTTCTCAGCACCCTTTCTGGACTCTGAGACATTGAGGTCAGGAATGTGAGTTTTTGTGTATCCTCAATATTTTGTGTAACAGTTGGTACATAGCAGGCCTCTAACTATGGTTTGTTTTATGACTACATAGACATTGAGCAACATCTCTTTTTATTCTCACAATAAATCTATGATATAAATAATATTCTTGTTTTAGACGAGCTAATTGACATCTATAAAGAATAGCTTGTTCTATGTTACATATTAGGTAGTTGCAAAGGCAGAACTCATGTCTTAAGACTTTCCAATACTAAATTCAGACTTTGGATGAAAGGTGAGATACAGCCTGCTCGGGAGCAAATGAATTAATGAAGGCATCCCTTGGGCCAAATTTAGATCACTAAGTGGCCTGTTATTTAGGTTTACAAAGTCACTGAGATTTGGTCTCAAATCTTTCCTCTAATGAGCTTTGGCTATTCCACTGTCCCCAGGGGTTCTTTTCTATGAAGGAGGATTGTAGAGAAAGTGAGTTTCTCCAGTCATCTCTGTTCTTGCTATCATCAAAAATACATCCTCTATATACTAAAAGTTTTCCTGCTTATCACCAAGAGATAAAAGATGGGGTAAACAACATAATAACAAAATGAAGAAATTATGAAAGATCTGAAAACCTTACAAGATACTTTTCTTTTATGGTATCTATATATCTCAGGTTCTTTTTTTCTCCAAACTCAACCCATGGCAGATTTCCTCTCTCCAACAGAAAGAACCAAAGTTAGAGCTATGATGGACAAAGTTCCAAGCATCAACTTAAGAGGTAGCTCATGGAACAACAGAGATAAATTTCATCTCCATTTACTGCCACCATAATCCATTTAAGATCATTTTCAGAAGTCTTCATAGTTTTCAAGGGCCATACTCCCAGACTACACAAGGAAACCTGAGCTTCTGATCAGTTATGTCCACTCTCACAGTCTCCGCGTTAAAGTTAATTATGGGTCCCTCCATTATTTTTTAGTTTTTATTTTTTTTAATCACTGAAACATACAGACAGCTGAAGTCAAGAGGTATGAAGGCATCTAAAGCAGAATCACATTCTTTCTTTTTTCATATTTTTTAAAATGTTTATTTGTTTTTGAGAGAGAGAGAAAGAGGGTGCGAGTGGGGGAGGGGCAGAGTGAGATGGAGACACAGACTGAAGTAGGCTCTCAGCTCTGAGCTGTCAGCACAGAGCTAGATGTGGGGCTCGAACCCACAGCAGTGAGATCATGACCTGAACTGAAGTCGGATGCTTAACTGACTGAAACACCCAGGTGCCCCACATTGTCTTTCTACTCTTTTAGTTCTTCTTTTTTCTACTCTGACCCATGTCCCATTACATTTATTGTACTATCTGCGATAGAGGGCTTTTGGATAATTTGGGCGCAGCCAGGCAATTCCCCTTACACTAAAATGAACAGATTTCCATTAGCTTTGATAAGCTGGATTGAAACATATTATTCACCAAAAATAGGTAGAATTGTTAGTATATTGATAAAGTCAGAAATGTGTAAGGTGTTCGTAGGGGACTAAATGCTTTCCTTTTGGGAAGACAAACAAAGATATGCTTGTTTATTTTAAGGTGGAGGATAATGTGCTTTGAATAATTATCTTAAAATGATTTATGAACTCAAATTTAAAATTTAGAAAAAGGAAATGGGATAACAATGAGAAGAAGAATGATGTAAATTTATCACTCATTAATTCAACAAGAACTTTTTAAATACCTACAATGTGCCCAGCAGTTTGGTGGAGATATAGAAGTAATCAAATCAGACAAAAATTCCTGTCATCTTGGGATATATTTTCTTGAGGATGAAAGAAGATCTAAGCTAGGAATTAGGTTAACTGGATTCTAATCATAACTTCAAGACAGACTCACTATATGAATTTAAGCAAATCACTTCACCTATGTCTAACCTAATTTTAAAACCTGAGATTTATTCTACTTGTCTCACACATTATTGTATAAAAATAGATAGTGAATGTGAAAGCACCATATAAAGCCTATCAAGCTATACCAAAGTAACTGAATGATACTTATTTTGTATTATTCATTATAGGCCTGTACATCACAGCACTATGAGATATTTGAATCAACTACTGATTTGGAATTCTTACCCACATTGGTAATCCATTTTGATCAAAATGTCTAGTTGAGTGACCATCAAAATAATCAAGAAGCCAGATCCACTATGAAATGGTGGTTTTCATCACTCTTTGTAAAATGCATACTCAATGTATGAAACCTTAGGTGTAGTTCTGGTGATCTATTTCTATTTGATTTTTACGAACTCATAAACATGAGACTTAATTCAATCTAAGTCCAGTGTTAATTAATTTCCTTTATTTCTCAATAAAATATTCTTGCCCTGTGGAGAAAAGATAGTTTATTAGGTCTCTCTCTCTCTCTTTCTCTCCCTGTCTCATTGTCTCTGTCTCTCTCCTCCTGCCACTTCTTTCTAACTATTTACTTTAAGCAGACATTCTTGAAATATTCTAGTTTTCATCCATGGAACATTATTGTTTTACTTATCTTAGAAGATTCTTTTTTCTTCTCTGTAATGAATTTCAATTTTTCACTATCTCCATATTATAAAACTATGCCGTAGGATTAAAAAAATTCTATCAGTGCTAATGTGCAAGTAATGATGCATTTCTTAGATAATAATATAGACCTACATGAAAAAAAAAAACCCACAAGACTACAGATCTGGATTATAACTGGGAAAAGAACTGTTATTTTGAATTCTTGTCCATAATTCTGCCACTAATTACTTATATGTCCTTGGGAGTGTCCCTTAACAATTGTAGGCTCACATTCCTCAACATTTAAATGAGAGGTTAGGATTAGTCTATCTTTAAGATCTTTACTTCCAGTGTCAACCAGTCTATGAAATGACTTGCTTTTATAATAGGTGCATTTCAATTTGCTAAGCAAAACCTTCATTAATGTGATTAGATGGCTTATGAGTTTTTAATTACATTAATGTCATATAATAAAAATTGACTTCTGAGAAATCAGAATATAATTTGCAGTGACTTTGTAGTATTACTAAGAGTTATAAGTTATAAGAACCACAGTAACCATTTATAAGAAATGCTATTCCATTTGGAATACACGGAGTGAGTTATGTTTTGGGGGTTCCATAGTAGACTGCATATACAGTCTGCATGGAAGTCTAATTCTTCAGGGTGTTCAAGTGTCTTGTTTTGTTTGTTTGTTTGTTTGTTTTTGAGAGAGAGAGAGAGGGGGTGGGGAGCGCTAGTGGAGGAGAGGCAGAAGGAGAGGGAGAGAGAGAATCTTCAGGCTCCACACTCAGCACTGAGCCTGATTCAGGGCTCAATTCCACGCCAGTGAGATCACAACCTGAGCCGAAATCAAGAATCGGACACTCAAGTGACTGAGCCATCCAGGGGCCCCAGGGTTATCAAGTCTTCTAATCTACATGGATTATTATTTTAAAAAGCTTAAGGAAAATTTAAATTTGAAATTCAAAATCGACCAAAATTCATTAATGCATATGGAGGCACAGAGCTAATACAGTGGTCCAGCTCACCTCCTCTTGCATTGAGATGTTCCTTCCTTTTTCCCACTGTTCAGATCCCTCTCTGCCCATGTCTGCTAACCTGTGCTGCTGGGCCTTACCTGCTCTTTTCAGGATCCCTCTTCTTTCTCTCACATCTCGCTACAACTGTGCTCTTCCTTTTTACCTCCTTGTCTATCTTCTCATACTGTTCTTCTCTAGTTTGATGTCTTTATATTAACATATATTCTTTCATTTTATTCTCTTTTTCTTCCATTTGCTTACCCTGCATTTACTTTTCACTTCCATTTCTATGACACCCCAGAGTTGGGCCCCTATTTTCCTATTACTATCTTTTTAAAAAAAATTTTTTTTAAGATTTATTTATTTTGAGAGAGAGACAGAGTGTAAGCAGGGGAAGAGCTGAGGGGAGAGAGACACAGAATCCGAAGCAGGCTCCATGCCCTGAGCTGTCAGCACAGAGCCCGACATGGGGCTCGAACCCACAAACTGTGAGATCATGACCTGAGCTGAAGTCAGACGCTTAACCAACTGAGCCACCCAGGCACCCCCTATTACTAGCTTTTTTTTTTAAATTCTTCTTCTGTCTTCTACTTTTTTTAAATTTGCACTATATAAAACTCATTCATCCCAATCTGTGATTATCATTACCTTTACTTATTCATTCGTTTACAAAATTTTTTTCAATTTTAATTTTTTTTTATTTTGTGAGACAGAGCAAGAGCAGAGAAAGAGTCTCAAGCAGGCTCCACACTGTGGAGCCCAATGCAGAGCTCCATCTCATGACTGAGAGATCATGACCTGAGAGGAAACCAAGAGTCGGACACTTAACTGAGGCACCACCGAGATGCTACCCAGGCACCCCTACTTACTCATTCTTTTAATCAAATACTTACTGGGTCTCTGCTATGTGCCGTTAGGCTTTTATGTCTCTCTCCATGGGACTAAATATTAGAGAATAAGACAAGTATTTGTGAGGAAAAAAAAGAGATTAAAAAAGTCATATCCTTTGTTATAAGTATGAAACCATTCATCCACTTACTCATTCAATAAAAAATAAAAAGCAATTTCCATTGCTAATATTAAAGCTGAATATTCAAACAAGCGTGGATGTGACTTCATAAGCAAGGCAATACTTTTGTAAGCACCTATATATAAACACACACAAAAGAACCATATCCATATCTATGTGCATAGCTAAGTCTATAAATATACCATATACGCAACAATAAAATCTATATTTTCTGATCAAGGTTATCACTAAATTTATTAAAAGTTGTGAGTATATTTCCACATTAAGTGAGCATAAAACTATGAATACCATATAGTGTACATATATACACATACACAAATAAACAAACATGAATGTCAAAACTAATGAAAACTTACAACAAAGTTAATCTGACAGATATTTAATGAAGTACATTAATGTATTATACTAAACAACAATTAGACATAAATGGTAAGCTACTCATGTAAACGAAATGGTTATCTTTCTGGGGCGCCTGAGTAGCTCAGTCAGTTAAGCAGCCGACTCTGGCTTATGTCATGATCTCACGGTTCATGAGTTGGAGCCTGCATTGAGTTCTGTGCTGCCAGTTCAGAGCCTGGAACCTGCTTTGGATTCTGTGTCTCCAGCTTTCTCTGCCCATCTCCTTCTCATGTTATGGCTGTCTCTCTCTCAAAAATAAACATTAAAAAAATTAAAAAGAAATAAAATGATTATCTTTTTTCCCATACCCAAATCTGTCAGTAGTTCTTGCCTTCTTAACTTGACTAGAAACAAAAAAAAGTATATTTTCAAAGTGGCAATAAAATAATTACTTTCCTAAAATAATTAATGTGTTTATACAGGAAGAGAGGAAGATGAGAAGAATCTCAGAGTGTAGGATACACAGAAGACAAATGGTTTTATCAGCCATGAAATAAAAATAATGGCATGTGGTCACTGAGTTGTTGTAGAATAGTAGTATAGACAGGGGATGTCCATGGTGATGCATCCTCTACCTCTGCTAAAAGCCATGGCAGCTGTGACTTAACTCTTTGAAGGTACTATCCCCTTACCTCACCAGCCACAGACAGCTGTGTTTAAGGGCAGTCAGGCAGCCTGGGGCTGATCCAGTGAAAGTAAAGTCTATGCTCTGAAGGTTGATATGATGTTTAATGTAAGGCAAATGATGATCACAAGTCTTTGATTTCGGAAATATTTGATCACTGGGGAGAGTCACTGCACACAAGGGTAGAGCTGAAAACAGAAGAAACTTAAATCACACTGGAAGCCAAGTTCAAGTTGCTGTAGTATAGAGACTATTACTTCATAATGTTTCAGATGAAATAAATACTCTCAACCTAACATCTTTTTCAGTGAACACTTTATCGTTTAGGCTGTCTCTTAAAACTTAAAACTCTGAGAAAAGGAACTGAAACTTTAAGAAAAATATGGCCTTTTGAGTCGTTTTTCCGTAAGATCAAACACACGAGTAAATGCAATCAAAAGGAAATGTTCAAAAACCAAGGTGAGGCTTGTATTTTGGTTAACAGAAAGTGTATATTTCTTATCGCTGCCTTTTTAAAGGAATGTGAGTAGCCCTAATTCAGTATTGAATCTCTTTGCTAAGATGAAAACAAAATTACTTCTTTTCTCACTGGTAAGATATCTGTAAATTCCCCTGCATTTTGCTTAAAATAGCTTCTTTGTTTAGAAACTGAGCTCTAGGGTTTTTTTCCTTTTGCCCTCCCACCCCCCATAAAATGAAAGCTCTGTGGCTCTTTATATAATCTCGGAACGGGAAAGGTCTTTCACTGCATGTTGGTTTGGGCAGAAATCAGAAAGAAGACACCTGAGACATCTGACTACCTACAAAACAAAGGTAAAGATGAGAGCTGAGACAGAAAACAAATCACAAATAACAAGACTGCAAGACAGATATCTAATTTTAGATAAATAACTATCAACAAAATCACTAACAGAATTTCTTTTTTTCAATGTCTTTGGGCATGATTATATCTAAGAGTAGAACAAGTCCAAGCTGTGGGAAAGGGAAAAGAGGGAGCCATCGTCACTGGAAGGAGAGGAATGGACAGGAAACAGGCCCAGGGGAGATCAAGAATGCCAAGGCTGTAGCATGGCTTTTGGGAATGCTTTTCAAGTTTTTTCTCATTGCTCATTCAGAAGGAGTGAGCCACTTCCTGGCCTGTGTTAAATGCATCACATATGGTTGGAGGAAGAAAACCTTGGGTCAGATCATCAGAGGGAAATGTCTGAATTGCAAAATAATTCCAGCAGATCTCAGTTTTTAATTTCCTAGTGTCACATTGTCATCCTTCTTAAGTGATCTCATGGTCCAGATGTGCACAAAACATAACAGAGCTACATCCTGGTGGTGGATGCTTACACGATGGTATCTATTTTCTCACCTCACTAAATGTGAAGGCTTCTAATTCTCCCTAAAAGAGAGGGAAAATGGAACTTCATGGCTTTATACAAATGAATCTTAAGATGTCTGGCCATTGGACACATAATCCTAGATTAGCATGCCATTTATCATGTGGCCATCCACTGGAAAGGTAACCCTCTGTAACGTGCCATTTATCTCGTGGCCAGCTGATAGGCAGACTTTTATAGCAATGGAGCCCAAGGCTACAGTTCTGTACAACCTCTTCATTTAGTTGTGAGGACTAGAACTATTTCTAAACTTGTATCTGTTTTACTAAATCAATTTCCTGAGTCATTTAACAACATATAACAAATGCCCTACTGAATGGGGATCATTGCAGTAGGCACAAAGAAAGATTAAAGGCAGATAAAAGGACACATACAAAGTTTGCAGAAGGCAGAACTTCACAGGAAAAAACCCCAGCAACACATTAAAAATAGAATATTTATTCATTGTCTATTACAGTTTAGATACTGTTAGCAGCCATCAGTAAATCATGGCCAAAATACAGTCTGATTCTAGCCTATACACTTAGGATCAAATCCCAACCAGAAAACACAACTATGAGAGTTTAGAAGAATTACTAAGAAAGATTATTTTGAGTTTAGAAGATATTAGGAGAAGGGATAAATATTAAACACATACATAATTTCTGTAGAAGGCCTTGCTCTTAAGTAAAAGTGTTCTTAATTAACTTCCAAAGAGAGGACCCGGCTTCTGATAGTGTTGAGCATTCACCAATAAACAGAACTTAAAGTTATCATGAAATTATTAAGTGAATTTTTGTGATGTGCACTTCCTTATCTTTGTGGAAAAGACAGACATTTTCTGCCCACGAGGAACATTTAATCTAGTTGAGATGAAACTGGATGCTGTCATCTTGACCAGAAATAAAATCTTTGCTAATGATTTCTTTGCTTTGATATATTTTATGCTAACATTATTTAGTATTATAGAAATTAAATATGGCCATTTCCTGGTACTCATTCTTTTCTAGAGGTTTGGAAATTGATTTTTAAATCATTTATCCTAGCAGTTTCCTTGGTAGAGTTAACAGGTCTATCATTTATAGTGTTTACCTCTCTAGAATCATCAGATTTTATTTGGTAATATTGTCTGGCTGGAATCTCTAGGCCTCAGAAATGGAACTAGGTTCAAGTATGTGGCTAATATATTTTCCAGTAGACTTGAAAATAGGAATGTCCCTGAAATGGATGGCTCTCCCAAATATAATGATTATTATTTGACACTCTTCCATTTTCTTTCTCTTTATGGAATATTCTGAAATTCCTGTCCTAGTCTTTAAATATTACCCTAAATTCTCAACTGTGGGAGGTTGCATCCCAATAGAGATTTCATTCAGTTTCTTAAGAACTAGGATGTTAACCTTTAAACATATTTCACTTTAAAAACATATATACTTTCACCAAAGTTCATTTTGAGAGGTTTTTTAGTGAGATAGCATGAGGAAATAAGTCTAGATTACTTGTAGTTTTTGGATGATCTGCCTTAAAATAGCTAATAATGAAATAACATATAAAGCTAATAACATTATATTAAAAACCATACAATTATTTTATTATAAATATCAAAATAAACTTTTTAAAAAAGATTATTATGATCCTTATTTGCCAGTCTCTAAGCAAAATTGGTCTTTAAAAGGACACTGGCTTCCAAAGTATTGAAATGATTTCCCCAAAGTCTGAAATAGCGTTGAGTCATTTATTTTCCTAGAACCCCCCATGGAAATTAAAAATGAAACACTATATAGTTTGAGATATAAATATCTATAATTGTGATCAAATCATATGCACTTGGGGCACAGAATATGCTTTTACAATTGAGTATTATATATTTCTAAGTGAATGGTTTTGAGAAATATATGGAAGTTTCAATAGTGAGTGATAAAGTTAACTTCACAAATTAGAGTATTTCTTATTCTATGTTGACCCTCAACATCTGCAGCCTATCACAGGAAGTCTGCTTTTACATTTTATTCTTATTATGTTAATGTGACTCAAAAGATTAAAACTGCATTTCCCATGGCTAATACTCTTATTTCTTGACTTAAGCCAAAAAAAATATTTATATGTGGAATAAAGAATGGCTTTAGAAGATAGAACCTTACTCCATCAGAGATTTCATTATATGCTGCTCTGAATTTGTCATTCATTTAATTAGTGAACACTTTTTCATGTGTACTGTGTGCAAAGCTAGGTATAGTTGCATCTGGAAGAATTTTTGTGATCGATTTTATAGAATAACATGCTTTGGAAGTTGGAGAGTGCCATGCAATGGAAAGTATTATTATTGCAGAGTTGAAACTTTTTTTAGAGAAATTCTGATCCATACTGTAGAAAAAAGCATGTGACTTTGGTATGACAACATGATTAAAATCCTAGTTATTTTGTTTTCTAGACATGTAATCTTAGCAAATAGCGTGAAGTACTAGTTTTTAAATCTACAATGACTAGTTCAGAGACAATGTTAGATTTAAATAGACAAAGTATGTGAAAATGTTTTGTAAACTCTGATGTAGTTTATAAATATTCGTTAATATGATAAAACATAGTTCTTGCCATAAAGAAGTGAACTTTCTACCGAAAGAGGAAAAAGTCTGTTAAACTACACTGAAGCATCCTTATTTTTCTTTAAAGTATTTCATTATAGCTATGAGGCATATTTTATATAATAAGAAATGTATATAAAAGACACTTTATATATCGAATAGATAGTAAAAATTTGTGTAAGTAACATTATATTTTTTATTATATAAAAAGGCAGATCTGGATATGGATTTCTCTTTGAGGACAAGGTCAATATCTTTGATCCTGAGATGTATTTGTGATATAAGTAGGGAAAAGATTAAAAAAAATGTGGTGATAGCTCTCATAAGGACATAGAGAAAATGAAGCACCTTACAAAGAGAATCTCAATAGCAAACATCCAGAAATATTTTAATTATATTCTGATTCAATAATATTTTTATTGTCTAAACTTAAACTAGGTATCAAAATCCCAGCAACCGTGAGGTCAAAGGTGCTTATCTCATCAGGAAATGACAATGGCTGGTTTTTCAGGCTACGTGTTAGTAGGTGGGTATGAGAGTGCTGTGCTTTTCTTTCTTTTTCATTATCTTTTATCTTTATGCTCCATAACACAGAATACTGGTTACTATTCCCAGGAACTTTTTATGATTGGATTTTTAAGTATCAAATATGAAAAAAAGGAAACTGCTCAGAAAAGTTTTAATAAGATTCTCACTTTAAAAGGAATATCCAATTGAGTGATGTAATAATGACATTAATAATGTCTTATTTCATTTCATGTCATTGCATGGATATTAAGCAGAGACACTTTGAAGTTTTATCCATCAGCCCATTGCATCTGGGGGGCATTTCTCCTGGGGTGCCCACGTAGAAGTCCAATTAAAGCCAGTGGGAGTCAGGTACCCAGAGGAAAAGAGAGGCAGGCACTTGGAGAAAATGTCCATTATCAGTGTGATTTACACAAGGTCATGGATTATTTTGGTCTCTAAAAGCATGCCAGTGGGGGGAAAGCTTGGCTGGAAATCTTCTTGCCTGCCTGTCTCCAGGGAATCTGGAGGGCACAGGGTGTTTTTGAGTAGCCATTCCAGAAAGACTATCTCGTTTCATTTTCCCCATGTGTTCTTCTTAGGTTCAACATTACAGGATTAGCTGGGGGCTGCCCAAATGACAGCCCCTGAATGAGCTGATGCCAGATCTACACGGAGTCTAGGTAATTGGAACTGCTGGGTTAACTAAGTAGCTAGCCTAGATGAAGCCCCGAGGACTTCAATCAGATTCCATTTTAATTCTCTGGATAATTTGACAGCCCACACTGGTTTTGGAAATAGCATTCCTCAGCTATCTCTCTTTCCCTTGTCTTCCTTCGGTAATCCTCCTATGAGAAATGTATCCCATGTAGCAAAAAATGCAAATCATATCACCAACTTGGTCCTCAGCTAGATTTCTCCAACAGTTGAACAATATCTATTGGAGCAAAAAACCAAATGAAGGATTTACACCACGAGCTATTGGTAATAACTAAATTCACAGAACAACTAACATAAAAATTTTCCTCTTATAAGACATTTTTGAAGAATTTGCATTATGATACTAGGCTGTTCTCAATGGAAATATACATTTATACAAATATAAATCATTTAAATATATGGAACTACATAATGCTGATAAACGAGATTTACAATGCCTCTTATGTTTAGGATGTATTTTTATGCAACACAACCATTTAATGAAAGGGTTCAAAAAGCCTATTGACATTTACTTTTCTTCTTACCATATATTTATTAAGCCTGAATATAACATTCACATTAACATCAAACACACGTAAAATATGAAATTGCTGGAGAGGAATGATGACATATTTTAGCACTTTGATGGTGGTGCCAACATTTCATTTAGGATATTTATATGTGTCATCTAAAAAGGACAATAAATTTCAGTGAAGGCTCAATATATTACAAGACTTTTCATCAACACACGCCACAGGGAAGGCTAAAACCACAGAGGGAAAGAAGAAATACTGCTGAATAATCAATCTTTGAAAGCATTCAATGTTATTAAAAAAGCTACATTTAAACTATCCATAAGTCTAAAAAATGGATGTGTCGGAAGTAGTGTGATGCATGTGTGTGGATGTGAGGGTTGTAGGGAGCACCTACCTGCCTTTCTATTTTTCAGTATTAAGATTATTGGGTAAAGGAAAATATTTTTTTTAATAAATGGGATATTGGTGATGCTAAGGCTTTGACACAAACCCCACCCTTGGGGGGTAGAAGAAATCTCTTCGTGTGAAGTGTTTGTCAGTTTCCAGCACCACCTGTGCTTCCTAGCTGGCACAGAACGATTCTCCACATGACCCAAACGCGTAACAAAACAAGGCAGACAAACTTCTCACTTTTAAGAACGGATGAGTTGGATCAGATACATTCATTACTTATATGTGCTGCCTACATTTTCTGTATCCTAAATTTGCACTGACTTTGTGACTAATATCCCAGTATGATAGGCAAGTACTGACAGGAATCCATAAAAATCCACTATGCCCATGCTGCGGTAAGTGACCAACAGCAATGGGAAGAATGGGAGAAATACAGCTTTTCTCCCCAGGGGTGGAGTTACACTGTTCCCTGCTGGAACTGGGAGTATCATATTTTAAAGTGAAGAAGAGGCCCGTGGGCGTGCCCCTCGTATCCTTTGGAAGGAATCATTTTACTCACTATAAAAAGACCAGCTTTACTGTTTCCTAGGCTTTATTCTCTGGTGCTTACAAATCTATCATATTGAAAGGAGAAATTCCCTAAAATCCCACAGCAAAGAAGACCTGATTTCTGTTCTCTTCTGGAGTTATTCTTTTTCACTTGTATTTGCTCTGTGAATAAAGTCTCAAAAGTTGATAAGATTTTCCCTCTTCTAATGCCAAGAAGATCTCTTCCCCAGGATCTCTCCAATACCATCAGAGCTGTTGTAGTATGTCCTTCTCCAGGCTTTAGTCAGTAACACCAAAGTGTGTGTGCCTGCTAGCATCTGAAGCTCTCTCGGGCATATGTGAAGCACCAAAGGAAGACCATCCCAAAAGTCACTCAAGAGGAACCTGGCAAAGGGACAGCCTACAAATTTTTGTTTTTCACTTTTATAAGCCTCTCCCCCTTCACACGCACCCGTGCACGTACACACACACACACACACACGCACGCACACACACACACACGCCCTCTCTCTCAATGATAGTATGATTTTAAATAATTTATGCATCTTCAACACTTTTAATGGTCTCTTTCATGTCTATACAAGCCCAAAGCATGTATGAAGCACCTGCTGGGTACAAACACACTTTTGTGATTTCCAGAGAGAACTTTCCATTTTGAAGTACAGGGAGGTATGTAAGCTTTCTCAGTATGTCAGCACTATTTACAAATAGGACTTTTTATTCTCAAAATCTTAAAAAGGAAATTATTTGTCATCAAACTGAGAACCATACATATATCATTTCTACTCCTCTCCTACAGGGTAGTATCATATTCTATTCAGAGGACTCTTTTAGGATGAAATTTAATACTCAAGAAAATAAACTTAAGAGTTGGTAAATATCTAGTTATTAATTAGGTAGGGTATCTAAATCCCTCCCCAAAATCATCTCTTTTGCAACTTAGTTTTCTATGACATCTATTATGGTACTGGCTACATCCCTAGAGGTGCCCTTAGGGGTTCTCTTAAATTTATGATACTGAATATATCTGTCCTTCAGTCAGATTGTGGTTCAATGTGTCTTACAGATGCCAAATCTCTTGAAGAGTGCTAGTCATGGAAAGCCCACACCGAAGATGTTTTACAACTCTCCACTACTTTGTATTGGGCTTCACACTGGGAAAGATAAAAACAGCTCATGAGCATGAAGGAAATAGCTTCTTTAGCAGCACACAGCTAAGAAATTCTGAGGGAAGACCCTAATCCAAATTTACCTGCTAAACTTTTTGCTCTGACCTTGAATTGACTGCAGCCACTTTCTTTCTCTTCTACTGTGTGAGCCAACACAATCTACTATCTCAATTTTAATGCATTTCTTTGGTTTATCTTTAATGTTTCCCATATCAGTTGTGTTTGTGTCTTTGAAGAATGATTATCTTCCAGTGTCTGCTTTTTATACTTTATTTTAGCTCTGAAGCAGACATTCCGCTGGGTCTTCATTTTCAAACTCTCAGCAAAAGCTACCCAGGAGCTAATCTCTTCGAACTGGGTCCGAGAACTCTGTGATGGCTATCGGACTCTTCAGACTATTGATAGGGACAAAACACTTCAAGCACTGCAATCATCTTAAGAAATTTGGAGAATATATTTCCCAACTCTGACTTCATAAAAATTCACCATAGATAGATTTCTTTTGCACCTAAACAGTGATTAAATCAAGTTAAGCTCCTTATCCACATACAAAATAAGCACTGGAATGGTGAGAGAAATTGTGGCCTTAGGTTAATGCTTATATCAGAAATGGAGAGAAATCGGATCTTCTCTGTGCTTATAGACTATTGTTGATGCTCAATTAAAGTATTACACTACTGTTGTTTCTTATTCCTTAAGTGGACAATTACCCTGAAATACACGAGAGATGCAAAACTTTTGAAGAAAAAATTAAGAAAGAATAGTACTTTCTCAATCCATTACCTATTTTGAGTCTAAGTACAACCTTTTGCCCTGGCAGGACAGGTATTATTATAATCCACGTAATCGGGACTCAAAGTTTTGGATTTATCCGGCAAGTAAGAAGCAGAGGATAAACGTGGTCTTCAGACTTAATGCTGGGATTCTTTTTCTTATGTTCACCAATTTATTTAATACTACTTTTCTTTAGAAGTCTATGAAAAAAAGCTAGATTCCAAGTTATAGAGATTCGATTAGAGAACTCCTGAGACTCAAAATTTGGCAAACATTTATTGGCATTTATTACGTATTTTGAAATGTGATGTAACTATGACTCAAAATTAGATACTCACTTAGTCTGGACTGTATGTTCCTCAAGGGCAGACACCACTTCTTACTCATCTTTGGCTCAGAGAGTAAAGTGCTGGCACAGAATGATACACCATGAATGGCTATTGAATGAAATTACACAGTGGACCTTGTGTTTGGATGAACTGCCTTCTCTCTCTGGTTGGTTTCCATGATGGAGCCACAAAGATGGACTTTGTAAGTGCCAGTTTTCCTGCTTAGAGTTCTGCAAATCCCTAACTGTAGAGTATTTGGTTGTCGATTTGTCAGAGGGGAGATAGGCATAGGGTAGAAGGACTGAGCTACGATAGATTTGGTGGGTGGTGGAAAAAGAAGTTGCCAATTTAGGGATCCTGCAAAATGCTTATTCTTCTACGTGTGTTTTTAAACCTAAACGACAGTCTTAATAGTTTACTTCACAAGTCTTCATAGCCAGCTCCTCAGCACATGCTTTCATGTCACCAACACATTTTGTTAAGACTCATCTCATTATATTATTATATGGGCGAAACTTCAGATATGAAGGGAGCTCCATTTCTTCATGGTGAAAAGAATGCAACTTCATTTAGTAAGGAGAATATTGGCAAACACAGAAAAAAATCCTAGTTAATCACAAATTTTAACCACTATCTAGTTGACATGTGCCTGCTGTGCTAATTGCTTCATTACTTAATTATGCAAAAAATAATAACATCCACAGCAAATACAGCCCATGAAGCATTATTAAAATACAAAGAAACATGCTCTAGACTCTTTAGTGCAAACATAAATATTTTATAATAAGGAAGAGTGCTTATATAACAGTAATAAGAAATTTGAAGCTAATTTGAGTTCTTCCTTTCAGTAAACCTGAAATACTCTTATGCATTATGACTTCTGCTGTTTGTGGTTATAATTTTGGATCTTGCTTTGACTCCAACCTCACAAGGTAAAATTTTTTTTGACACTGTTAAATATTCCTTCTCTAACACATAATTTCTGATCACTGTGTATTTGTTAAATAAAAGAATAAATGAATACACAAGTGCATCAGTCAGCGAACAAATAAACCAATCAATCAAGAGAATAGCTGTGGAATTAGAGCTGAAGCCCAGGAAGCACTTAACTCAGATACAAGGTAGTAGTTTCTAGAGTAGGAAGGCCTCAGCTGTGTTTTAGAGTTTAGCAATAGTGTTCTTGGTCTAGGGATTGTTTAAAAAAAAAAAAAAAGCTAATTAATGTTGTCATTTGAGATCTCCCTAATCCATTGCTTTAAATGTTTGGGAAATTCTGGGGCTTCTGGGTGGCTCAGTCAGTTGAGTGTCTGACTTCAGCTCAGGTCATGATTTCACGGTTTGTGAGTTTGAGCCCCATGTCGGGCTCTGTGTTGACAGCTCAGAGCCTGGAGCCTGCTTTGGATTCTGTGTCTCTGCCCCTCCCATGTTCTCCCCCTTTCTCTGCCCCTCCCATGTTCATGCTCTGTCTCTCTCTGTCTCTCAATAATAAATAAAAAAATTTAAAAAAAATGTAAATGTTTTGGAAATTCTTTAAGAATTTTTTCCTAGAGAGCTTAAAACTCATCCAAGAAATTTGGTTTCATTATTTTTCTACTTTTTCCCCTCAAACTCTACAACAATATTTTTTCCCTGCAATGATCCTTACCATATGTAGCTTTTAAATTTGGATGGCTTAAGAATTCAAAATTCAGGGGCGCCTGGGTGGTGCAGTCGGTTAAGCGTCCGACTTCAGCCAGGTCACGATCTCGCAGTCTGTGAGTTCGAGCCCCGCGTCAGGCTCTGGGCTGATGGCTCAGAGCCTGGAGCCTGTTTCCGATTCTGTGTCTCCCTCTCTCTCTGCCCCTCCCCCGTTCATGCTCTGTCTCTCTCTGTCCCAAAAATAAATAAACCTTGAAAAAAAAAATTAAAAAAAAAAAAGAATTCAAAATTCAAAGGTACACTTGAAAGTCAAATATTTGCAATTGGTGAAGGCATTCCAAAGAAGTTTTATGACCCTGAATATAATTTTTAGGAAAGGATTATCACATATCATAAAGCACAGAGCACCCCCAGAATAAATATATGTGCTGCAAGGAGTCTGTTCTGAAGGAAGTAACAAACATTCGTCTGATGACCTCTGTTGTATTTTCAATCTTCTACATTTTAGTAAACAAATTTCAGTCCTTCCCTTATAACTACTAACATTTGTGTAGTTCTTACCATGCTTTCATCATTTTTACTAGGTCTCCAGGTGGAAAAAAAGTAGTAAGGTATTGTCCCTGCTCTCAAACTTTATACGAAACACTAAAATATTTGACAAGTTACAGTAGCAACCACAGCCAATGCTTAGTTCTCCCAAGAGGTCTCAAGATGAAATAGATTCCTAGCCTAGTCAACTGAATGGTCAGTACTGTTATTTTATCCATTCACTCACCAGTCACATCAGACAATTTTTGAACATCCATATATGTATGATGACCTGTTACAGATTCTAGGACTACAGCTGTGAAAAGGACAGACAAACTTCTAATATAAGAAACTTAAGTGTCATGACTGTTTTCAGAAGGAAAGTGAAAGGCATTAGATTCTCAGCAACAGGGCGATCGAACTTCGTGAGAAGAACTGGGAAAGGCCTGTTAAGGAAGTGGTGTCAACAAGTAGATTTTGAGGATCAACAGGAATCACCCAAGGGAAGAAGGGCTAAAAATACTCCAGAAAAAAGGGAGCAGCATGTGATTGTGATATGAAGAAGAGATGGTATGAGACAGTTCCTCAGCAATTTCAAAATTGCTGATGTCTAGTCCTGTAAAGTAGGAGATGGGAGAGTAGCCTGAGACGAGGATGGAGTAGAGGGAGGCAGAGTCACGCAGCACTTGGGCATTACCTTAAGGCTAATGAGAAGAAATTACCGGATCTTGGGTAGGGAGGTAACACAGTCATGTCTATAATTCTACAACTTTGGCCCCAGAGTGGAGAATAAAGAAGTGGTGGGCAAGAGAAAATGGGATGGGTCCTTCAGAAGTTACTGCAAGTGCCAGGTGAGAGATGACAGTGGCAGCAGTCATGGCAAGAAATGGGTGGCTTTGAGAGCTAACTGGGGTATAATTAACAGACCTGGTGATGGCCAGGATATGGCAGGTGAGTTGAGGGAGGTCACAAGTCTAACACCCAGGATTCTGGATTGAATATTGAGTGCATAGTAGCACCAATTCTTTTGCTAGGCAACACGGTGAATGGACCTAGCATTGGTCTTATTAAATATGAGACATATGCATGGAGACCACAGGGAGCAGGATCTGGAGTTGTCAAATGATACTATCCGATCCTTGGATAGAATTTTAATGTGCTCACAGCACGTTTTCTCACTTAAAACTATAAACCAAATGTTGATGTCAGAAGGTATTATATTAATTATCATTATTAAATTAATATTTGTTGCCTGTTGAATATCCCCATTTTATGAATAAAGCGATTGAAGCTCAGAGAATTGCAAAGTATTTCTTGGCCAAGTTTGGGATACAAGCTTAGACTTTGTAGCTTCAAATTTTATAGACTATCTATTAGATCAATATTACACTGTCTAAAATGAAAAGATTTTACAAATGCAAGGATCAGGGTGATATTAGATAGTACTCAGCTGACTTTACTTTTATAACCATAGTTTTCACACATTTAACACAATTTGTTTTCTTGAACTCAAATAGCTTCAAAATACCTCCAAGATGTTCATATTTGAAATCCTTGCTATTTTATTGAATTTAAAACCTGATGTATTCGCTAAATGACATAAGGTCAGGCTTATGTATTTAGTTAAGTATAATGCAAAGGTTGTCATTTTGTGATAAGAAACTACTAATCTTTCTCATTTTATACCACGTGATGAATTCAGAGTGGCAAAATAGTTGAGAACATGGCTATGAAAATGAATTCTCTGAGTTCTGATATTTGGTCCACAGTTTGCAAATAATTTTGATAAAGCTCCTAAACTTTCTTAACTCTAGCTTTCTCATCTGTAATATGGGAAATAAGAACACTCATGAGCCTTTTTTTTTTTAAGGAGAATTAAATGAAATAATCTTGATAAACATGTGTTTACTTCAGTTTGGCTCTCATTACAATCTGGACGGGTCAGCATTGCCATAGGAAATGCTCTCTTTCTTCCAAATGTATTGTTCTTTCTTAACCATCCATCAAATTCCAGCATTAGGCTTGATTTCTCTCTCTACAATTCTATTGTAGATTCAGTTCGTGCCTCAATATTGTGATCCACATTTGAAAAGTGATTTTCTCTGTATTGATAAATAGATACCCCAAATGGACTAATCTCTTTGGATTCACCTGCTAAGCTTGCCCCAATGGAAACTTTATAACCAGTAGCACTGTTCTTCTTTAAACAGTTCTAGTGAAAGGGTAACCAGTTGTAAAAGCAACATTGAACAAATAGACAATTAATTTAAAATGAAAGGCAGACATCGTTAACCCTACCTCCTCTCAATTCCTCTTTCCTCTGAGAAGGAAAAGAGACCTTTCTCTCAAGGTTCTATTTGTGTGTTTTACAATGGTTAATAAAACCTAGAACTGCGCTGTTACCAATGGAATTATTTTAGTTTGACTACCAGTGTGAGAATTGTTGCAGGGTTTAAAGTCTCTACTTATGCTAAGATTGGAGATTCCACCCTAATCTAGGTTCTTGGTGTCTCTTTGCAAATAGGCTATAGACAGCCAGGTAGATGTCGGCCTAGATAACAGCGAGTCCTAAGTTCAAAGGCTATCTCTAATGGTAGCAGAGCAGGGTATTAACCCCAGCTCTTTGCTCTTCCCTCTGGGGGCAGGCTGCTTCACCTCTCCAGGCCCATTTTCTCACCTGTGAAATGGTAAAGAACACCTCGTGATGTTTTAAGGATGTTGGGTTAATAATCTATGTAGTGTGTACAGCATTTAGTGAAACTCATGGTTATTATTATTTAGTAAAATCACATGAATAAAATAAAACAAATATAGTATGAGAAATTGTGGTCAAGTATGTTTTTTTTTCTCATTTTGTAATGAAAAGGAAAGACCATATATCAGTAGCAAAAGATATATTCCGAATGCTCTTCTCACAAGTCAAATAATTCCAGAGAGAGCCCTTCTCTTTTTCTGTATGCTGTGTACTACTCTTCTCCAAAGAAAGTAAACTGTCATTTACAGGTTGTAGTCTCTGGCTTTAAAAATTCTTTTCTTTTAACTACTTTCAATTTCTTAGATGTAAGGTGTATACAAATGTAAGACAGAATTACTTATTTTTTGGAAGCATGCCCTTGTTTTCCACTGTTCAGCATGTGTGCATATATACTGCTGAAATTACATCCTAATGATAGCAAATTGCAGAATTATGAGATATTCTGTACCATCTTTTTTTTAGAAATAGAAAATTGAGAGACTTTAATAGCAGATGCTGTATTATGAATACAATTTACTGGAATTGCTCTTCTCTAATCATATAGAAACCATGTTATGTCCCAGAGAGGTTATAAAAATATACAGATATCCATTTATCCTCCAAGAAAATTGGGGTCTTAGTTAGAGTAATGACAAGAACCTGAAATCGAGTTGGGATCCCTGACATCATGAATTGAGACAGTGTCCTAATGATTTTATTTTGTGAAGCTACAACATACTGAATACATAAATAAAATAAGGACAATTCTTACTACATAGTATATCGATCATTTTAATCTTTGTCTGTTGTTCCTTAGTAAGAATTTCTCCAACTAGAGTTTGTGTATTTGTACAATGAAGAGCTTATAATCCCCATTTCTAGGCTAAATTGAGAATAATGAAGTACTTGATGCTCTTATTATGGGCTGATAAAATAAATTATGCATACATAAAATTACTTTCCCATATTTTCTATTTATAGAAATAAAATCCAATCTATGCAATGTAATATGTGGCCCAAACAATACTCCTTCCTTTCCTATATTGTACAACATTCTAACTCCATAAACTAGTTAAATATGCTGTTTTAGAAAGCATTGCATCAAGTAAACTATGCAATTTTATTTCCTTCCAGAGGAAAACTCTAACGCCGATTTCTGTTTATCCTCCTAAAGAGTAAAAAATATCCATATAAAAGCTTGCATTTTTAATGTTGTCTTTTACATTATTTTAAGTCTTTATTTTAAGCAAAGTAGTAAGTTTTAATAACTTTGGACACTAGTTTTGATTTTAAAAATCACTGAGTCTCAAATAGAAACGCTGTTACTATCTGAATACTGGGCTGCTTCATGTGGCATATTCACTTTTTTAAAAATTTCTAGATAAATACAGAAGCATCTCAGAAAAGAAGAGTTGGGTAGGTAATGCCTTAATAGGTAAAGACTGTAAGAATATCATTTACACTTGCAAAACCTGTATTTCATGAGACCCTATGTTTCATTTAATGCCATATGAATTAAAAAAGGATCAAAATATTACCTTGATAAAATTTTCAGACATTTCTTAAGATAATAGGCATTCATTTCCTTTTCTATCAACAGCTTTGGAAGCAGTTGTTAGAAATACATCTAAGCTCTTAAACTGCACTTCCTTAAGGCTGATGTGATCACTAAACCAATGATTTTCTAATTTACAGATGTACTTAGCAGATGTAGTTAGCACTATTCTCATAACATTAGCAGGCATATATACCTAATTTCAATTTCTTCCTTAAAATATTGTTGTGGTCTGCTTCTGGCAAAAATAATTTTCATATTAGCACAACAACAAATGAAAATGCAAAACTTTAACTAGGATGTTTTAAACTCAAGTGATTTATCCTAGAAAACCATACTGTGAAAAGTACATATGACTTAATAGCCTTTAAGTGAGATGCCACAGTTATTCTTCTAGTAGCTCGGGAATTCCCTAAATGACATAAACAATAAAAAGAGATTTTGTTAGTATTGGATGAGTATTTTTATTTGCCATGTTTTCCTAACAGTTCATTTATAAAAATATTTATAAGTTGCTATGAACTAAAAAGATCTGAGCTTTTGTTATAACAGTTCCTACCATTCATGTCTGAAAGAATGGACTTGATGAGATCATGGCTAGATATTTCTATAAGTAGAATAATGGAAATTGACACCTAAAATTTTGGGTAGTTTGGAAAAAAAAACCTTTCTGCACATTACAGAAATGCAATGGCAACTCTGACAATTTGTATCACTGTCTATGCACTAACATTTTGTCTCACATGTCTTTTTTTTTTTTAAGATATCAGAGTGCCTTGATCATTTCCAAAATGTTAATGAATTTGTATTGGTCAGAGAGTAACTGTCTCAGTGTATTGAGGTCAATAATGCATGGGTCCGCCACATCCTAATGAAAGCGACTTGCTAATTGCCTATCTATGAATGGTTCAATGCTGAGCGCTGCAAGAAAACTAGTTTAATGTCTCTAGAGTTCTTCCCCCTAATGAGAGAAATGCCAAGACTGTCTGCTCATCTTCTTTATTTTCCTTAAATGTCAGTGCTGGGACTTCTTTCCTTTGGCATATTCACTCTTTGGTCTTTAATTATGATATCTATACTAATGACTCCCAAATTTATAATGCCGGCCTCAACTTCTCCCCTAAACTCCAGTCTTGTATATATATCTGCCTACTTAATATTTCCATTTAGATACTCCATGGGCATCTCAAACTTTGACCTCATTTGCTTCATGTCTTCTCCTTTAACTCAATTCATCCTGTTTTCCTTGCTTTCCCTCCGCCAACCACCTGAAACTTCTTTCTGATACTTCTTGCCTCAGAGATCCTTAAACTTATTTTTCTGCCTTGACAATTCTTTTCACAGATATGCACATGGTTCTTTCTTTAGTTTATTTAAACCATTTCTGAAATGACACCTTATCAGACAACTCTTCCATAAGCTCCTGTATAACTCACTCCCTTACCCTGCCCATTTTTCTTAATAGCTTCATCAAATTATTCATCACATACTTGTTGTCTTCATCCTCTGATTAGAATATAAGCCCCTGAGTTCTGGATCTTTCTGTTTTCATAGTGGTTTCATCAGCACATAATAACGGCACAAAGCACAAAGTAGGAATGCAATAAAAATTTATTGAATTAATTCGGAAAAGCTGCATGAAGTGATGCTGAGAAGAATGTGGTAAATATGGATTTAATTATAGAAGTTTCCTGGAGTGCTATCCATTTATGTAGTCGTTGGAACTGGGCACTTGGGCTTAAGGAATATGCTCTTTCTATAGCCTTTAGAATTCCTAGGCACATAAGGGAAAAAATGTTTTCCCCCTAGAGGCACGGTTAGTGCTGTTTCATTAATGTATTTTTATTCATGACAGATCTCTGCCAAGGGAAATGGCATTCTTAGCCCGTTCAATTTACAGACCTGCAGGTGTACTTCGTCTCCAAATGTGACTTATTCACCTGAAGAAACTATCATTAAAATCTCCTCAGAGGAGATTTCCTGTGGGACAGTCACAGTCATTGGCAGCATCATAGTTAGCATTGCCTCAGTGTCTGGTAATGTACACATTCCTTTGATATTCGGACTGTGGAAAATTTACACTGCTTTGCTCACTCTGTGCTTGATGCGGTAACTCTAAGAGTACCTGGGCTCCACCTCTCAGGTGACCTTATTGCTGAGAAAATAGCGTAGATTTTGATTGGCAGATTTGCTTGGTTTTACACCTTTAGTTTTTTTTCATCATCGTTTATCATGGTTCCTTATGAAAGGAAACAATCCGGTCATCTTAATTATTTGGGGTCTTTATTTCTTTATAATGAATCAATACCTTATAATCTGGCTTTTCTCCTTCCAATTATCTTGGTGCATTTGCTGCCTTCAGTTCTTCTTAGATTAAAAAAAAAATATGCTCCCGTATTTCCTCAGTGCCAAAGATTCCTGGAACCACCTTGTGCATTTTTTTAGTCAAACTTCCTGTGCTAGCTTACTTTTTTAATTTCTTAAATTACTAATTATTACAGATTAATTGAAATCTTAACTTTGGATTCTTTAAGGCCTCCCTAGCAAAGGCAATAAAAACAGTATTATGTGTCTGCAAATAATTAGATGCTTGCCCTACCTGTTTATAATAAATTAATATATAGTTTTTAATATCATATGTAATCTATTATAAATGTATCTGCACAGCGACTATGTACAATTCTATAAGCATGAAAATCTTGGATTAAACTATATCAGCAAGGCTGTAATCTTCCCACTCTAAATGGTGAAATAGTCCAAAACATCACTTAAATTCAATAGAAGGGGCTAGCTCACCAAGAATATTGTAAATTTCACTAGTAGTAGGACATTGACAAGAAAGTCAAATTATAGAACAATCCCTTTAGAACTGAAACAAACTATAGTGGGTAACATTTAGGATGAACTTTACTTTTCAAAGCAGGTATTTATTTGAAAAATTGACATAAATCAACATTATGAATTGTATGGTAACTTCTTAAATCAAATAACCTCATTCCTAAAGTAAATAAAAATGTCTCAGTTATCCATTTTTAAACAATCATATTGAAAGTAGGATGGCTACATTATATGTTCATTTGTCTTTCTCTTCAACTAGATGAAACTCCCTGGAAGGTTAGGAACTGTCTTCTCTCTGTTCCAGTGATGAGCACTATGCTGGACACATTGAAGATGCTTAATAAGGGTTTGTGGAAAAGTAAATTCATTTCCAGTTCCATCTAGGTTGCTGCTGTACTGGATACTTGAAGTTATATTGGAATATAATGGCCTTGTCGTGTGTGATGAAAATCGTACTGTGCACAAATAGGAGTCAATGTTGACCAACTCTAGATAAAATATTACACAAACTCGACGAGACTGAGACTTTGGTGCGTGTCACAGCGCTGGAAGGGAACATGGGGATCATGAAAACACAAGCATGATTTTCTTCAAGAGTTTCTTTGTAGCAATATTTCTTTAGTGTACTATGCTTTTCGGAGCATATTTTCTGTGAGCTTTATTTGAACTTCCAAATAACATTATGAGTTGCAGTGGGCAGAACCAAAATCTCCTTTTTAGAAAATAGGAAGAAAATCTTGCAAACAGAAAGGCGGTGATTTGCCCACCTGAATCAGCTTTCAAATCTTGAATACAATTGCGTCTTAACGTATAGTGCAGGCTACTGTAACATTTATTTGCAGATAAGTTCCAGTATTCCAGAAGAGACTGGTACCATTAATTATGGACTGACTTAAGCATGTGCTATATATTTTTTTGTTACCACTGGTGGAATCAAATAGCATTGCTTGATGATGGACTTAAACTACACCCACCCATCATGTATTCTATGCAAAACCATTAACCTCAGGAATCACCTTGGTTAGCACCACCAATGATTACTCTTTTAACTCACATTTCATTAGAAATATATACACTAATTTACACAATGATAATTGGCATCTACTTTTATAAATCCTTGTTATATCTCAAATTGATTATATGATACTTGAAAAAAGAGGCCATGCCCTTTCCTTTACATATCCTCCACTATAATGCTTAATGGCAAAATGTGTTTTCAATAAATTTTTATTACATGTCTAGAACATTAACTTACTCTTCTTAGAGTCCAGTTTTCTATGTAGAAACAAAAAGGAATCAGGCAAATTTATAAACTACTTATTTATGAAGCAATAAAACAGAAAATGCAAGAAAAGTAAGTGATTAAATAATGCAGACGACACATTCTTAGTAGTGATATTAAATTTAAAATAAAAACTATAAGGAGTATAAACAGTGTTAGAACAACTGAAAATAGGTTCTTGTTTTGGATTGTAAAATGTCACAAATTTTAGAGCACCTTATCTACATATGAAGAATTCTATTCTCCCAGAGCTATTTTATACAGGCAATTTAAAACTTCTCTTTTCCAACTTGCAAAGTTAGGACAAAATATTGATGACTTGATCATAATCAGTGATAGTAAACTGTAAAACTGGAATCACTAATGAATCCAAAAAGTTTTGTCTGAGACCATAATTCCCTCAACTTTTCCATAAGAAAGTTATTCTCGTGAATTTCTCATTCAGATTTCACAATTTGAAAAACTGACATACGCTTCTGAATATGCTTTACTACAATAATCTTTGGAGTTCTTCATGATTCCTATTGAGTCTCCCACAAGTAAAATAGGTTCTTCTACCTTATATACAGTATGAATTAATGGACCCTTACCTGAGGACTTTTCTTTCTGAATTAAATAAATTACTTTACCTCAGTTTAGAAGAGGGAGGGGAAACAAGAAATCAATCAAAATACTAATATTGGACATGGAATAAGACAACCTAAGTATGAAACCTATACTAAAGTTCTAAAACCCATTCCTATTTTACATTTGAATTACAGTTACAATTATGTGATAGTAGATAATATTTTTGCAAAGCCAAGAGAAAAATCCAGAGATGTGAAAACTGAAATGGAGACTGCATGCAATGTCTTTAATGAGATCATTACATTTTTCTCTTAATGGCAGTTGCCTTGCTTTGCTATTTTACTATGGTTTTTCTTTTTTTCTGCCAATTACTTACCCTGCTTCATTGGTTCTAAGTGATATAACACACTAAATCACTTGATCTTAGACATCACTTATGAGGGCTACTCTTCGGTTAATTTTATGGCAGCCGTATACTATAGTTAGATGTTAATACCATCCAAGATGGGCCAAGTCTCATTCTATTCCCCACCCCTCCCACCCCCCGGAAATGAATCACATAATAGGCAAAATTACAATTAGATGCTTTCAGATATACATTAGTGACTGATTTTCTCAGCTGTGAACTTCAGAGATTTGATCAAAACTTGTGTTGATTCTTTTACAATATAATCAAAATTGCTTTCCAAAAACATGACTGTTGGCTCCTTCAATCATTAAATGTATTATTAGATAATTGCATATTCTATTTTTATATTTTAATTTTTAGGAAGGATAAATGATTGGCCTACTTCTTCCCTCATGGGTTATTAATAATTTCATGCATTAACTGTTTAATAGCAATATTACTAAATATGGGGAAATAATGACAATACACGCTAAATGCGAGTCTCCCAATAGAATGCAATAAGTTATTTTTGTGCTTTTTTTCTTTCTGGTGGTAAAGTTGCTAGAGATCTCAAAAGTCTGGAGATGCTCAAATTCAGGAAAGCTGCACCATAATTAATGTGTTGTATTGGTAGAAGAATCCACGAAGCAAATTTATCTTGAGACCAAAATATACTCCTGTCTAACTGCTTTCAGGCTTAGTTAGAATATGATTTGACATAGCCACAGGAATAATATGTATGTTTGTTTTGTATTTGATGTCAAATTAAAATCTTGGAAGCTTAACTGAATACACCGCCAGAAGCTAAAGTTAAGAGCTTATTGCGCCTCCCACCTTCTCTTCACCATCAGCCACTTTACACGCCACCACCCAGCATAACTTTCCTAAAACCAGAGTGATCACTTCGCAGATTGCTCAGAAATTCTATGTTTGTTCATTGCTTGTTAGACACACATATGCATCAACCAACATTTTCTAACTTACTTGAGTCTTATGCTTTGGACACACCAGTTGTACTAATCCCTGAATATTCCTTCTGTTTTGCTCTTTCCACAATTTGCCTCATGTTCTTCTACAAGTCTAGAATTGTTTGTCATCCACTCTGACCGTTCACATCTTTGTAATTCTTCAGGACCTGAGTAAATTCTCACTTGCTCCCTAAAGTTTTCTGTAATTCCTTCCTCTGAACACCTTAAAAAATGATTGCTTTTGTATTTAATTTGACACTCTATGTGTTTCATGTTACCTTTTAAGCTCAAAAGATATTATTGAATGTATAAATGCTGTAGGGCCTTGATCAGAGGAACCAAAAGCGTTGTTGAAAATGCAGAATCTGAGAACCCTGCCTAGACCTTCTAAGGCAGGATTCAAACACTATGTAACGAGATCTCCAGGCAATTAAAGGTGGAAAAGCACTGCTGGGGAGGATACACACAAGAGCAAATCATATTACTTGCCCTCGTACAGTTTACTAATAGCACAGCATTAAATAATCAGGGCAGAGTGAAAGTAAGGGTCAGGGGAGAAGCATAAACAAGGTTTCCAGAGCAGGGCGATACTGTAGGGAGAAAAGATCACAACCAAATACAATCATAACTATTAATGACATGAAGTACTATTAATAATAATTAATACTTATTTGCTGACTCTAGGGTCCAATGCTAGGCTTTTAACATCCTCTGCTTCTCATCATAGTGATGATGTTACAGAGTTATTAGCATTCTCATTTCACATCTAAACAAAGGGTTCAAGAGGTGTTATGCTAGCCAACTACTGTCTTGGTCAGGATTCTGATCCACGTCTATTTTCTCCGTTTTTTTGTTTTTGTTTTTTTTTTTGACATTTCCCTGCTTACACTTATTTATATCATTACTCATATTTTGCCTTTCAACTGAATATGTGTTATTTCCCACAGAATTGATTGCAAAGACTTTTAAGTCTTTGTTTATTTATTTATTTTGAGAGAGAGCACAAGCAGGTGAGGTACAGAGAGAGTGGGACAGAGGATCTGAAGCCAGCTCCATGCTGACAGCAGAGAGCCCAATGAGGGGCTCGAATTCATGAACTGTGAGATCATGACCTGAGCCAAAGTGGACACTTAAATGACTGAGACACCCTGACACCCTTGAGTCTTCCTTATGCTTCTTTGCTTCTATATAGTGATTAAAGGTACTGAATAAATATTTCATTGATATCTGAAAATAATTCTCGTAAGGAAAATTTTTTTCAGTTTTGGTAATATAGGGTATATACTGGAATGGTTTGCCCAAACGTGTCTAGATGTAAAGGGAGGTCTACAGTGTGTGTGTGTGTGTGTGTGTGTGTGTTAGGAAAAGGAAGAGTTATTTTAAAGCCTGAGGGAATAAAATGGCAGTTGTGTGAGTGTCCCAACATTCTGTAAATCCCAGAATATGGTGGGAATTTAGGATATGTTTTATATATTTACTTACTTACTTAAGTAAGTATCATTGCTTACTTACTTAAGTAAGCAATAATAAGACTGTATATGTAATAATTTTGTGTGGATTATTTTATTGTTAATTAATTTTTTAAGTTACCTAACAACCTTGGTAAATAATCTTTGGGTAAAATCTCCCCTTCCCCGACTCATAGAGAACCTGACATACCTATTTTGAAGTAGCATCAGGCTCGCTTTCTTAAAAAAGAATCCTATCAACGCAAATATATTGGTCTTCATGCATCTCTAAACTTTGACGTTGATGTCTTAATAATTAAACCATTCTTCTAAGAAAGCTTAACATATGTTGAGCTTTCTTAAAACAAACTCAGACACATCAGTTCTAGGTTATTTAAAATCCAATATAACATGACAATAAGCCATTTGTGTAACTGGAGGATTATTTATTTCTGAGTGAGTGACATTTTTCTTTTGCTTATAATCCAGTACAACGTATATAGTGTGTTGTAAGACTTTTAGCGATCATTTCATTGGTTAAGTCATAATAAGTTAATGAAAAAAAAAGAACCTTGGAGAAAAGATTCATTGTTTCATTCTACACCCCAAAAAAGATATCCCTTCATTTTTAATATACTTGAATGCCATTCTTCACAGAAGTACCAAGAGTAGCTGGACTCCTTCAGAAATGATGCACAAAAGAGGAAAAAACCCTATTCATACCACTCCTAGACTTTGTGCCTTCATCAGTCAATAGTGGTTGAAAATAAAGATACCGAAATCTACTCTTTTAATCTTGTTTTCTTCTTGCATTAGACCATGCAGTGTTTTCCATTTTCTTCTTTTCATTCAGTCACAGAATGTGTTTTTCTATTACCAACTGTCTACCTGTTTTGAATTATCCGTACTTGGTGGCAGCAAAGTTTAGCAACTTCATTTTTTTTATTAGGAAAACAGCCTCACATTTAATATCACCAATATTTTATAAAAGAGATAACATTTTGTAATAAGGAGATCTTAAAATTAAAAAAAAAACATTTTAATGAAAAGCTCACTTCACTGTCTGTATTGTTTAATTTTGTCCCTGTGATAATTAAAGCAGTTACCATAGACTTCAGAATATATTGACCTGTATTTGGGAGTCTCTGAGTTAAATGATACAGGCAGGTGCATTGTCCCCAGAGTCACTGCAAAAATCAGCACCTCATCCTACAATGTGTTTAACAGAAACACAAATGAAAGGTTAAGGGATAACTTGGAAGAACGGGAGAAAGGCCCAAGGTGACAAGATACCTTCAAGGTATGTTAAAAATCATTTTTTAAAAAATTTTATCCAGGATGAGTCTGGGTTTTCCCAGGATCCAGACCTTTACACATTATGGTTTTTACTTGCCCAGTATCATCTAACTTATTTGGATCAAGACCTTACAACTTAGCAAATCAATTCTTGGTCTTCCTATCGGCAGGAAGAAGTAGATTAATTCTTAAAATTATGAGTTTTTACAAACTCCTGAACAATAAGTTGATAAAAATTCACTTAGTTTCCCCAAGAAATCCAAAGTCCTTTGTATTAGGACATTACAGGAAAAAAAAAAAAATGCCTGGTAGAACTGTTCCCATGCATTAAAAAGACAAATGACTTTATCATGTTTAGTTTTCCTGAATTTAGTTTTGTTCCTTCATTTATTCAAAATATAGGAACAAAACATATTAACTCCACTCCCCCTACTAGTACTATCACTAAGTATTGTGCTAGAGATACAACAGTGAATAAGATTAACATGTTCCCTGCCCTCCACATTTACTCTGACTCCAAAGTCTACTCTTTCATGGACCATACGTTATGGATGTAAATGAATAAATGATGGAGGGCCCCTTAAGAGTAAGAGAGTTTTTCTCCAGTTAGAATTCTGCCAGTTTTCATATGAGAGAGTGAATGACAGCATTTAAATGAAAATCTCATGATATTAATTTTTAAGTACTGCTTAATTGAGATTATTTATATTTTATAATTAACAAACCTATTCTGTATTTATGAAATCATTCTTAAGAACCTCATCATTTGAGTCAATGTAAATAGTTTTTCATAAGTAATTTTTCATGTAATAAGATAGAAAATGTTCATTTCTGAGACATTAGAAGGATACTCATATTGCCTGAATATTACCTATATGAATCAAGCTCCCACTTGATTAAATTTATTCACAAAACAACTCCTTTTCAGCTTCCTCTTTACCACATACTATCTTGAATAGGGCAGATATAAATCCTGCCTTTGTCCTTCTGTTTCACAAATTCATAACTTGATGTTCAGTTTTCAAAAGATCAATAATAGGCCAAGAATAGTCATGACAATAAGAAAAATAAAATTAAGGCTTCCTGACTGGTGGGCTAATGCTTTTCAAGGAACCATATCATAAGACTATCTTCTGATTGTTTAGTTTCTGCCATTGTTACAAATTCTATTTCATGCTTGTAAATTATATTTTCTAAGTTTGCATGCATAAAATACTATTACACCAGTAGTTGTTTTTCTGGTTTCTTAAATTCATGCATAAACTGCTAGCTGTTTCATCTCAACTATTCACATTATATATATGAAGTTATGCATCTCAAACATTTATATTTTGAAGCTTGTTAAAGATGTTTACCTTCATGAAAGATCCATATATATCTAGTCAATAGGCCAGGTAAATTAGAGTAAAAAGCTTAGTTATGTTTTTGTTTCGTAATATAATTATTTCATTCCTCAGTAATTCAACAAATATTTAAGATAAGAGAAAGTAAATAATGACTTTCAACTTCTGCAATTCCTTTGGCAAATCTTCCTGAAGTCTCTAATGTGAGAACAGAGGACATCATAAAGACATACTTTGTTTATGTGTTTCTTTTTAACTGATATGTCTAGCCATATGTCCATATGTCTAACTATATTAATTATTGATAAACTTCTATAATAAATAAGACATGTATAATTAGAGACCATAAAGTTAATGCAATTGTAATTCAGTTTAGAGACTCACTTAGAAACTCTCCATTTTAAAGAGACACTACTTGAGGAAGAAGACAATTAGATCAATTATCATTGAGCAGAGAATTTTGATAATTGTGTACATCATCTACAGATTTTGAGGCTTATGTGAATATAATCTTTGGTGTTTAAAATTCAAATAGAAAATGTTTTAAAGGCAGGATGAAATTATCTTTTATACAAGAGTCACTTGACTCATGCAGGACCTATATTTTGATTCTGGTTTTAAGGTAAGAAAATGGATACGTTGGCTGAAAGCAGTTTCATTATGGAAATCTGGAACACACATTTATTATAATTTCAGTATAAGACATCATGTGATAGCACAAAGTCTGGCATGGAATTGGAACTTTGGATATTTTCCAGAAGAATGTAATTACTAGAAGCACTTGGCTCTACCTGTTTCATGTATAACATGCTCCAGGTCATAGCCAAAGGGCAGTATGACAACGAAACTCTGGAATATAAGTCATCCACATGGCACATCTGGAATTCAGATGCATACATCTTGTCTTCTGAACGTGACATTTATGTTGCTGGTGGGGTTAATATGCAATGATTAATGTGATCATCAGAGTTACTTAGTTCATTTTTTTAATGATTAACCCTGTGGTCTGTTGCATGTGCAAACATTGCTGTTGTGCCCAAATGTTTGGGAAACCAAGCAGACAAGGTAGAATTAAAACCAGAAAGGGCTGAGAATCAAAGACACTGGGTAGAACTAAAAACAGGAAGGGCTAAGGAGACAACGAGGCATTAGGTTCTGAAGGATGCTCAAGTGTGACCCATCTTGAGAAAGGTAAGTTACAGTATAACCTAACACACATATATGCACGAAATAAAGTTTCACAAAACTTCTACCTTTAATAACCCTAATTAAATGAGATGCAAGGTGTATTCAATTTTCTATTTTGTTCTATTCTTTTTCATTAAAAAATATTACCAGTCCCTACAAAACTAAGTAGATTTCACTTCACTAATAATGAGTTGTGATGTGTAGCTGGAGGGAAAAGTGACTAATTTTAGTGAATGGTTCTTAATATGCTGTACATGGATAGGTTTCAAGAGCTTACTTATTAAAGACATAAAATTATTTGAGGCGAGAGTCCATTTCCATCAAATTCTCAAATGGATTCATGATATCCTCTCAAGATAATAAATAAAAGCTAAAATATATAGAGCTATTTATAGTTCAAATAGTAAATAATACACAAATATTATACTAACACCTTTGTATGTGTTATTTGGTCCTTACAAACAGCCTTTTAAACATTTTTGTTTTGTTTTGTTTTGTTTTGTTTTGTTTTGTTTTGTTTTGTTTTGTTTTTGAGAGAGAGAGACAGAGAGAGAGCATGGGCATGGGAGAGGCAGAGGGAGAGGGAGAGAGAGAATCTTAGGCAGGCTCCACACTCAGTGCAGAGCCCAATGTGGGGCTCCATCCCATGACCATAGGATCCTGACCTGAGCCGAAATCAAGAGCCAGATGCTTAACCAACTGAGCCACCCAGGCACCCCAAAAACAGCCTTTTTAGATTGGTACAAATTTGTATCCAGATTTTCTAGTTGATGAAATTAATGCTTAATGGGAGAAAATAATTTTCCTTACATTATTCGTAAATGTCAAAGAGGACTTTAATACCATTACCATCAATTTGACTCCAGATCGTATTTTTAAGCCTGTGAAATCCAGTAAATTTTCCTTCCTCCCTCCTACCCTTCTTTCCCTCCTCCCTCCCTTCCTTCTTCTTCTTCTTCTTCTTCTTCTTCTTCTTCTTCTTCTCTTCTCTTCTCTTCTCTTCTCTTCTTTCTCTCCTCTCCTCTTCTCTTCTCTCCTCTCTTCTCCCCTCCCCTCCCCTCCTCTCCTCTTCCTTCCTTCCTTCCTTCCTTCTTTCCTTCCTTCCTTCCTTCCTTCCAACAAAAAGATTTATTTATGACTTGCTCTGTACCATACACTGAGAACATGTAAGTAGTTGACTTCCCTGATACCCCTTATAGTCAAGTGAAAGATAAACAGAAGTCAAGTCTGAGGGACATTTTACACCTACAGTAAGAGACAGAAAAGCAGAAATAGACACAGGTTGACCATGAGATGAAGGCAATTTTTTCTTTAGACAAGAAGTTTTTTGTAAACTTCATGATAGAGCAGGAAATAAGGCTAGATTTGTCAGTTTCAAAATATGCAATCTATGAACCTGCCACATTTTTCTAATCTCAAAATTTTTGGTATTAGGCTGTACATGGCATGCTGGGTCACTCTGGACTGTCCTTGGTTGGGACTAAGGTTCATTCCTTGAGCATTCACATGTTCATTCTAGAGTTACTGTTTGCATAGTTGCAACCCATGCTGAAAACTGAATGAACAGTCACTGGTAGTTATCTTGGTTGTGGGGAAAGGGCTCAGGTGGTGAACTGCTGCAATTCTTTACGATGGAACTAGTTCTAACAAAGGTCAAGTTCTCCAGGTCTGAATGTAGCTTGTGAAATTCATAATGTGCCTGCTGACTTCTCTGACAATATGTTTAATATAGTTTCATAATTATGGCAAAACAGGGAACTCTACACAGAGCCATTCAAGGTTAAATTGCTTATTACAATGGACAAGAAAACTCAACCTATTAGCTAAAGACTTATCTTCCATTATCCATTTCCCATAAATTTAAATGGAAACATTTTTGCAGTAGACGGTGGTTAACACTGGTGGTAACTGTTAGGAACACATGGAATGTACGTAAAGAATCTCACAGTAATTGATTCAAATTGGTGTTATCTGTTGAACATTTGGTGTGATTTTAAAGTTTTAAGATGGTAAGAAAATGTCCAATGTGAAAAATGTCTAATGTAGAAATCAAGAGTCAATTTGGGAAGCTACAACTAGTTTCAATCATTCTGTAATTATTCTTTAAGGATTATTTTTTTAGCCAGTGATGAGTCATATGGGAAAATACATCTACTTGGTTTATAGTCCCTCTGTAACCTTTGTCTAATTTTGATCCTCAATAAAATCACTATACTTTGCTTACTGAAAATTTGGTTAGTTATGAAAAATATTTAATCTTCAGGGAAGAAAACTTTTCATCATTTAAAAATATCCTATAAACTCTGGAAGGTAATTCCAAGAGAAGTTTCCAAAAGCACTGTCAATAAAGCTAGCATTTCTGGAGAAAATATGCAGTCTCCTAAGGGGATTGTTTTGAATGGAAAAAACACTTGTTTGGACATGTAAGTTCTGATAATGTTGATAAAATTTCTGCTATGAAAACATTACAGTGTAAAAACACTTAACAGTAACAGTAACTTAAAGAAAGAAAGAAACCTTCATACCCCTTGGGATATATTCCTAATGCTTCTGTACTGTTCATTTTCGCAGAGTTGATATGACATTTAAAATAGTATCTAAACATCCAGTGGGCCCCCAGGTGTGAACACTTCTGTCATACCGAACAGAGGAACAGAGAGAATTGTTTGGGTGAAGGTTTGGATGACTGTCTACCAACTATGAGATTGGGATGGGATCTCTTAGCCCCTTGGTCATCACATGAGTGATGATGCTTCTCATACTATGGGTATCTTCAGACACCTCAAATTTGATATGGGCAAAGCATAATCTTAAACTTATCTTTCCCATTCTTTTTTCTTTTCAGTAAATATACCCGGTTGCTGAAGCCAGAAATCTGAAATTACTCCCTTTTTCTAACCATAGAACTCTGAATTGTCAGAAATTTCTCTATAAAATATAATCTTAAATCCAGCAATTTCTTTCCATGTCTATTTTTATCAGCCTACATCAGATCATACATCAGTTACCTCCTAGCCATTTCTCCTTTTCCCTCTCCTTCCCACAAACCATTCTTTACACAGCAAAAAGATCCTCTTAACAGACAAATCTAAGCATGGGGTTCTCTTTCTGCTGAAGTTTATTTCACTCAGAACAAACTCTGGTCTTTGTCATGCCTTATATAGCTGTGAATGATTCTCTCCAACCCTCTCATCCCATTCTTGTTTTTCTCTCCACATCATTTGAGTCCCAATTGCACTGGTCTTCTCTGAGTTCTTTGAACAAGCAATGCTTCTTGATCCTTTGAATGTGCTCTTTTCATTGGTTGTGTTGAGATTCCCATTCTTCACATTAGCTGAAATACCAACTTCTTAGAAAGCCCATTCTTTACCAACCTATTGAAGGTATATTCTCCTAGGTTACCCTGTATCCTGTTTGTTTATTTTCTTTCCAGCATTTATTAGATTTTCTTTGTTATATATTCTTCAGGAGCAGAAAGTAAACTTCATTAGGACAAGCATCATACGAGTCTATTTTATCATGCTATAACCCAAACACAGAATCTGACATGATATCAGATTGGATACCAGTTGGATATGAAAATTGGATATTGAATGAATATCATTGTTTCTTGGTGATATTATTGTAGTGGCTAAATGTCCCCCTCTTCTGTGCTACTGCAACCCCTCCACCCTTTTCCTGTCACCAGGCTCATCTTCATGAAGCCGACTAGAGAGTATTACAACTTTGCTTTCTCCAAAATATTTATGGTTCTCCTAACTTATAGAATAAAATCAGAGGTACTTAGATGAGAGTGACATTCAAGATTCTCCAAAATTCCCTTGGACTGTCTCCATTATATTGTATCTTCTCAACAATCACGCACCTTGTGTTCCAGCCCTACTGACCTACCTAACTCACTTGTTATACAATATAATAATAATGTCCCAGATATTTCTCACCAGTAACCCTGAATGTGTGTTTATTTCAACTCAGTGGAAAATACAACCTACCTGATTGACGTAGAACCAAATTCTATGAAATAAGAACTCCCTGAATTTTTCAAGTCAGTGTGATGCCAGTCATTCTAATAGGTCATCACTGAACATCAAGTAGCTCCAAGGCAAAGCATTCAGTCTTGAAAGCGGGAGATGTTCCTTCAGAAAAGGAGCCCATACAGTTTGATGCAGTTCCAGATCATGTGTTGAAACTATAATATGAGGAAACCCAAGCCCTGGAGAAGCAATTATTTGTTACATTTTACTCTCTCCTACTTTCTAGTACAAATAGCAGGCAGTTAAAACAGTGATTTATATAGAACTAAATTCTGGTAACCACAGGCAGGATTTACAGGAGAAATGCTGAAGGAAACAGCAATAAACAACATGGAAGAGATCTTGACTATGGGGAAGAAACAGCAGCACTTTAACATCTTGTCACTCTGAGACAGGGTTGCCCCTTATCAAATAAGAATGCACCCAGGAAAGCTACAACAAGTGTCAGCCTCCAGGAAGACAATGGGCACATTACCTTGGAAGGGAGCATGTCTCTCATTATTTATTTGTCCTTTAAAAGAGTAACACATTGGACCTCTACACTAATATTACCTTCCCAGGATAGGCTAGCCAATTCTCTCCGCATAAGAACATCTTATAATGAGACCATTTGGCCTTCAGAAACTGAGCCCCTCTCAGTGGGGTTTGTAACCTTTCTGCCAACTCAAATTTTGTTCATAAATAATCTTGGAGCCAGGCTCCAGGCGATGATTATCAATGGCAATGCCACTTTCTATCAATATTGTTGATTCTAGTAAGTCCTCCTTCTGTTTACAGATTTCTGAAGCAGAATCAAAGAACAATGAACATGTCCAAGTTTTTAGGGACTCCAATTCTTCATGTGCACATGAAGTCTTATTTACATATCACACACGTTCTTTCTTGCTCTGAATTCTATGAGTCTATGGTCAAGCATCTAAATTTTTAGTGTGTGCCATTTGAAAAGAAAAAGTCAAGGTATAACATGATGAACCTAACACTTATTAAAGGTTTCTACTCTGTTTTCTCCTAGACAAAGAATGGTAAATATCTCCTTCTGAAAATTTCTTTGAAGTCCCTTGTTTCATCCTAAAAGTTATGCAACATTGTATTCTACTCCTACCTTATCCTTGTTCATTTTAATACAAAGTGATAAATATAAGTAGGAAAACATCAGGACAAAAACATTTGCACCATGCCTGTCTTGTGACATTGAGTATCCCCTTGGCACACATAAGGTGAGCAAATGAAGTTTCAATCCAATGTTCATCACATTTTAATTGAGTTTAGCTGGGGAACATATAAATAAAGTGGGAAAGGAAGATGTGTGTATGGGGAGAGAGTGTTGGGAGGTGAAATCCAGATTTTTGGCAAAGGAATTGAATGAAGCAGTGTACTTCTACAAATGCAGATAAAACTGGAAGAGGTAAATTTTTAGATCTATAGACTTTATTACACATGAAGGGGCCCTGAGGTTCAAATCAAGCAAACCTCAAAATGATTCTCTATTGGAGCACTTGTGCTGTTTCGAGCACTGAGCTCTGCGTGTAATTTTTTCAAATGATTCCAACAAAGGTTAAAATGCTTTATTAGAGATTTGTCTAAAAGGCATTTTATATACAAATGATATTTAGACTCCAACAACAACAAAAAAAGTAGCATACCTCTTATAGTTTAAATGTACTAGGATGTGAAATGTGGAATTCAATTTTGGTTAGTCTCTTGATAGGGATGTAGGAGGTGACTTTTAGGAATTTTAACCATCAAGAAAATATAGTGAGGGCTGTAATTCTAGCCCTGAAAATGACGAAGGACCTCATAAGGAAAATGAAGGACCTCCTTCCTCAGCCAGAATTTCCCTTCCACATCAGGGATAAATTACACCATGGTATAATTCAAGCAACAATTCAAGGAACAGGAATTTGTTCATTGTGGAGGAGAAAAAGAAACAAATGCTGAATCATAACTGTCTTTAATTATGTAAATGGTTGCAATCTTTTTTCTTGAGGTTTTTGGTGGTCCAGCTGTCTGCAGGCACAGAGTTAGACCAATTGACCTTTTGAGTGTCTGTAGTAGGCTGTTTTTCTGAATCACTGTATAGTAGCTGGTAGATGTCCCCCAAACCCAGCCCATTCCAGAAAAAAAAGAAACATCCAGTTTTCTACTGTACAGAGTGCTGAATACCTCTCTCTACTTTTGTGGCTATCTTTGCACCTTTCCTAAATTCATATGCATACTATTCTATAATAAAGTTTATTTGAACAAGTTTTTACTTTATAATTTGAATTTATAAAATGATTTATGATACAAGGTCTGAGAACAACATGCCATCCTTTTCAATTAATCAGTTGGAATTCAGTTATTTTAATATCTTTCTTCAAATGCTTAAAAGAGTAACTGAATGACACCCATGTGATGGTAATACTCATGAGTTTATCAAACTTGTTATATATAAGAAAGGATAAGGGCTAGTTACTAGAATAATTAAGGATACAATAAGAAGAGCCTCATTCTTTTCAAAAGTAACCTATAGGATCAAAATGCATGTTCTTTAGGTTTATAGATCACCCATGAACTACGGATAACTGGAATCTTGGTGAGTCCATACAGTAAATATTCTGAGTATTCAGAGCCACACTATAAAAAGGGCCAAACTTAGTTATTTGAAAAATAATGTGAAAAAATGTAAAAGAAATATGCATGTCTCCCATGAAATGCAGCAAAACAGACGTGGCTGTATTACTTTTCAACATATTCCACCATAATTTATTTAGTACCTTAGCAGCACACCTTATGTGTTATTACCTCCACTGCTGAATAATTCTTAATCACTTTATTTAATGGGAAACACTACTTTACACAAAATAAGTGTTGTGAGGGGACGTAGCTATGGAACCAAAGTGCAACATTAGCACTTTATTTTGTGAACTAGAAGTTTAAGTGTTTGGGCAGAGGGGATTTGAAAGACGAGTTACATTTTTTTTTTCAGATACAGTTGCTTGTTCAAATTCAGTCTGAGATGTTTATCAATGCTTTATATACAAATTCAGGGACAAATTAGCAACTGTGCAACAGCTCTCTATCTGCTCATTAGTAGTAAACAATTCACGAAAGACACATCTCGGGTAGAGAGAGCTGTAGGCTAAATGTGCTGTCGAGTGGATGGGGAAAGCCATAAGAACCAAGTTTCTGCATTCACTGTGAATAAGGCACATTTAAGAGTTTAGAGAACCCGGATTGGTTGTGCATAAACATACTTTTTCTGGTAAAAGAAAATTGCACAGAGCTATTACTGCACAGCTCTACCTACGGAGTCTACAACCATGGGCCAAAGACTTCTTCCTATAAAACATCCTTTTTCTCTTCTAATCTCTTTTAATGGTCTTTCCCAAGGAAGCACAGGCAGCAGTCCTGTGATGATCCCAGGGTTTTGTGACCTTTGATGAAATTTTAAATATGATTACAAGGATGTCCAGAAAGGTCATTTGATCAGGAGACTTGCCTTGGAACAGAGTCTGTTTTGCTTTTTGTTGTGGAGAACAGGAAACGAAATCTTTTTAGATTGGTATCTCTCAGGTTTTAGTCTCCACCTCCTCACTCATCTGTTTCTTTCTAATCGCACCAGCTCAATTAGGGTTTTCTGGACAGAGTAGAGCCGTAAGAACAATTCTCTCCCACTACCCCTTTAACATCCTTTACCCCCACTCTAATCAAATTAATATCACAAAACCCACTCAGCTCCTTTCATCAAAAGTTCATTTCTGTGCTAACCTACACCCCCAGAAAACAGGGGGTACCAAATTACAATCTTCTATGGCTGGGCCAGAGGAAGTCTACAGCCTGCTGCAAGTTACCAGTGAGAGGTCATGTCCAATTATTGTAGCTTTCTTTAGGATTCTATTTCTTAATACAAACTTTTGCATTTATAACAGAACTGCTTTCAGCTTCACATTTTAGGAAAGCACAAGATATGATGACAAACGACGTATATAATAATTAAGCACTATCTGCAAACTGTCCAGAGTTTGCTAAATAACAGCAAAGAGGAACCAGGCATTAGTCATCAGGGCGGTCTCGTCTATTACTAACTTTTATTTAATGGCCTGGTTCAGTACTTATAGAGGGCTGCTGTAGGCTGTAGGACATTGTATTTAGTAAGCAATTATCCTCCCTTAATGATGGAAGAAAGACTTAGATCATTTGTGACTTCTTTGGGGTAGCAAGATGGGCGTTTTCAGAACTGATGTGAGGGATGACTTTTGATAGATGCGAGGGTGGAGTTGTTCTAAGAACAACAGCTGAGTGGGTGAAGAGACTAAAAGGGCAGGGTAGTTCGTAATCCTGAAAATACACATTTGCCCACATAACCAAGTGATAAAACAAGGTCAGCAGATGAGCAGCACGCTGTTAATGTTCCCCTTCAGTATGAAGGTACACATTTTTTTAAGAAGAGAGAATGCACCTTCTTTAAAGATGATATAACCGTGGAATGACTATACAAAGCTCTGAAAGTAATTAGTTTCCTCATGAATAGTGATTACATAGTGTATCTATGCTGTGTTTATTTCAGGGCAGGTGATTGAATGTTTCCTCTAGAGCCTTGCCTCTCAAGCATGGTCTGCAGACCCGCAGTACAGGCGCCTCTCGAAACCTTGTTTGGAAATTCAGAATCTCTGGTCTTAACACACAGTGGAATCAGATTCTGCATTTTATTGAGCTCCTCAGTGATTCATGTGCATATTAGAGTAGGACAAACACTCATTCAGGAGATTCTTTACTTCTCCTTCATTTGGGGATGGAGGTGGTTAAACCCAGCTGCCCTGCATAAAACACTTGGCTCCAAGACTGTGAGCTTTTCAGTTACTGTGGAGGGATCTGGCTTCTTACTTTTAAAATGTTTCAAAGATGGTTCTGTAATCCTCAGGGAGCCCAAGAAGTGCAGCTGGTTCACCTAAGAGGTGGCTACTGAAGCCTGCCTCACTTACTTTCAATATTTCTGTACCTTCAAGTTAAAGGCATTACAGTTAGACCTCTGTAGTTTAATCACACATGCCATTGAGTATTTGGGGGTTTTATAAGGAGTAAATATGATACCATATCTGAAAGCACTCAGCACCTAGTAGGCACTGCAATAGATATGTGTTATTTGTGGGATAATACTATACTCTTTCCAATTTACTGCCAAATAGAATTGCATACTTAAGTACTCAGTGTTTCTGCTTATATGAGCAGGATGTGAACTTCATTAAGTCCAAGAAGGATGACGTTCATACTGTTCTTCATTTATAGTTATTGAAAGAAGAGTGGCTCTCTGGAGGTGGGACCTGTGCACCTGTGCAGGGCCCTGTGCTTAGAAAAGCCCCACATGTCTTCTGCCCATTTCTTCACTGCATTATTTGTTTTTCGGGTGTGAAGTTTGGTGGGTTCTTTATAGATTTTGGATACTAGCCCTTTGTCCGATACGTCATTTGCAAATATCTTTTCCCATTCCGTCGTTTGCCTTTTAGTTTTGTTGATTGTTTCCTTTGCAGTGCAGAAGCTTTTTATCTTCATGAGATCCCTATAGTTCATTTTTGCTTTTACTTCCTTTGCCTTTGGAGATGTGTCAAGTAAGAAATTGCTGCAGCTGAGGTCGGAGAGGTTTTTTCCTGCTTTCTCCTCTAGGGTTTTGATGGTTTCCTGTCTCACATTCAGGTCCTTTATCCATTTTGAGTTTATTTTTGTGAATGGTGTAAGAAAGTGGTCTAGTTTCATTCTTCTGTATGTTACTGTCCAGTTTTCCCAGCACCATTTGTTAAAGAGACTGTCTTTTTTCCATTGGATATTCTTTCCTGCTTTGTCAAAGATTAGTTGGCCATACTTTTGTGGGTCCAATTCTGGAGTCTCTATTCTATTCCATTGGTCTATGTGTCTGTTTTTGTGCCAATACCGTGCTGTCTTGAATAGACACTTCTCTAAAGAAGACATCCAGATGGCCAACAGGCACATGAAAAGATGCTCAACATCACCCCTCATCAGGGAAATACAAATCAAAACCACACTGAGATATCACCTCACACCAGTCAGAGTGACTAAAATGAACAAATCAGGAAACTATAGATGCTGGAGAGGATGTGGAGAAATGGGAACCCTCTCACACTGTTGGTGGGAATGCAAACTGGTGCAGTCACTCTGGAAAACAGTGTGGAGGTTCCTCAAAAAATTAAAAATAGATCTACCCTATGACCCAGCAATAGCACTGCTAGGAACTTACCCAAGGGAAACAGGAGTGCTGATGCATAGGGGCACTTGTACCCCAATGTTTATAGCAACACTTTCAACAATAGCCAAGTTATGGAAAGAGCCTACATGTCCATCAACTGATGAATGGATAAAGAAGTTGTGGTTTATATATACAATGGAATACTACGTGGCAATGAGAAAGAATGAAATATGGCCTTTTGTAGCAACGTGGATGGAACTGGAGAGTGTTATGCTAAGTGAAATAAGTCATACAGAGAAGGACATGTGCCATATGTGTTCACTCTTATGTGGATCCTGAGAAACTTAACAGAAGACTATGGGGGAGGGGAAGGGGAAAAACGTTACAGAGAGGGAAGGAGCCAAACCATAAGAGATTCTTAAATACTGAGAATAAACTGAGGATTGATGGAGGCTGGGGGAGAGGGGAAAGTGGGTGATGGGCATTGAGGAGGGCACCTGTTGGGATGAGCACTGGGTGTTGTATGGAAACCAATTTGACAATAAATTTTGTACTAAACAAAAGAAAAAGAAAAGCCCCACAATTGGTTTAAAGCTCAACTGTAGGGGTGCCTGGGTGGCTTAGTTGGTTGAGTGTCTGACTTTGGCTCAGGTCATGATCTCACGGCTGGTGAGTTCAAGCCCCGCATAGGGCTCTGTGCTGCCAGCTCAGAGCCTGGAGCCTACTTTGGACTCCATATCTGCCTCTCTCTCTGCCCCTCCCCCACTCTCCTCTCTCTCTCTCTCTGTCTCTCTCTCTCTCTCTCTTTAAAATAAACTCACATTAAAAAAATTAAGACTCAACTGTGGCAACCTTGAAATTTTCAAATAATTTTTGTAAAATGGGAACTGCATTTTCATTTTGAAAACTATGCAGCTAGACTTGTGTGGAAGAGAGCTAGTGGTAAGCAGAGCCAGCTTCTAAAATTCAAACCACATATTCTGTCCTTAAATTCTCTCGCTGCAAACACTTTAGATGGGAGCATTCTTCAAAAATGGTTTTTGTCCTACAAAATCAGCATCACCTGTTAGTTTCAAAAGTTCACAAAACTCAAACACAAAATGTTTTTTGCTTTCCATGACAATTGTAGGCAAATAGTGGGTAAGGTCAAAATATCCATACTACTGCTGACCTTGAACAATATGGATTTAAACTGTGTGGATCCACATAGATGCAGATTTGTTCAATAAATACAGTACTGTAATGTATTTTCTCTTATGATTTTCTTTTCTCTGACTTATTTATAAGAAGATAGTATGCAATACATATAATGTGCAGGATATGTGTTAATTGGTTGTTTTTATGTTGTTGGTAAGGCTTCTAGTCAACAGTAGGCTATTGGTAGTTAAGTTTTGGGGGATTCAAAAGTTATCTGTGGGTTTTTCACTGCGTGGTGGGTTGGTGACCCTCACCTCCACATTGTTCAAAGGTCAGCTGTATATGCACGCGTCTCTAATTCACCATATATTGATGCATACACAGCAATGGATCAGTTTCTGGCCAAGTCTCAGTAACTCTTATTGCTAAGAAATATTTAGTCAGTGCCCAGGACTGCTTCAAAATAGTGTGAACAGTTATGTCAGAGTTGACAGAGTGCTATGCCACCCTCTCCCTCTCATCAACGAAGTGAAAAATGGTGGTTAGCAATTTCAGCCAATCTATGTTCTAAGATATCACAGGGGAAATGGAAGCTTTTTTAATTATATGATCTTAGTCTCCCTCAACTTAATAGGCTATGGACATTATCAAAGTTCTCAAGACAGTGATTTAGTAGCTGCTGCAGCATTGCATTCTTACGTATGCAAGAAAAAAGTCCAGAATATTATGAACAGCCTGACACTACCAGTGCTGTGAAAGATGATTCACCTACTGAAAACCAAGGTCATATCCCAGCCTAAGTAGGAAACAAATCCCACAAAGACCCAGATGTTCTTTGTGTAACAGGCAACTGAGCCATGTAAGTGTGACTCCTTAGAAGGCACCACATCTAAATGGTCAGTTACTTTTTTTTTTTTTTTTCCTTTTTGAAAGGAGGCAATTTAATCAAGAAAGCCAACCGGGCCTTTGGAAGTCTGGCAGATTGACTGTGCTGTATCAGCCACTAGTGCAAACTGGGAAGGATTTTCTCAACTTCAGGTGTTTTGAGGAATTGGTGGCCATATTTAACTTTAACTGTTAAAGATTACTAGTCCTCCCGATGCTGTGGTAGAGTGAATAAGGTACTGGAAATCACGTAATTCTGGAGACTTGAGAGTAAAGAATAGATGACTGTGGGAAACTCAAACAGGTGAAGTGAGACGACAGAGGAGAAAACAAAGAAAAAGGACTTTGAAGACTACAGTGAAGCTCAACTTTGAACTTCTGGAAACAGAACAAGGAGAGGCAAATTATTAGTCCACTGTGCTGGGATTAGAAGTTAGGCTTTAAAACCAGAAGGCACCATAACCAAGGACTCTGTGAATAAATAACATGGTAACACCATTAATAACCCTTTTATATACTTGCAAATGGAAGACATAGCTGGATAATTTTATGTCTGCCATGGTATCCTATTGCCTGGGACTTTCATTTGTGCTCGCACATGCAATATAGGATTACTGGTGCTAAGAACCTCTGAAAAGCAAATAAATCTAAAACAAAAAAAGTCATAAAATAATCAGAAGGCTCAGGCCTTCATCCCTTCTTCATCCTGCATTCCATGCTATTGCTATTTTGGATTTCAATTTATAATTCTCCATCTTTTTTATACTGCTATCTTTTATCCTGATGCTGGATTACATTGATCACAGTATATCCTTCAACTACATTTCTCAAATATTTATATGAAAATTAATTTTTCTGGAGTATAGGTCTAATCATGTGACCTTCAACAATTCTATGCCTCCTGCAGAAAAAAAAAAAACCATACCCACACTCATTAGACTGGCATTAAATGTACTCTTTAGTCTAGGCTTAATCTTTATGTAACCATTATTTGTCACTACTCTTTTTTTTTTTTTTTATAAATTTTTTTTTTCAACGTTTATTTATTTTTGGGACAGAGAGAGACAGAGCATGAACGGGGGAGGGGCAGAGAGAGAGGGAGACACAGACTCGGAAGCAGGCTCCAGGCTCTGAGCCATCAGCCCAGAGCCCAACGCGGGGCTCGAACTCACGGACCGCGAGATCGTGACCTGGCTGAAGTCGGACGCTTAACCGACTGCGCCACCCAGGCGCCCCTTGTCACTACTCTTTCAAGACAGTTACAGCAGAACAGACTTACTTCCCCCTTCCTTGTTAGAACTAGAGTTTTCTTCATATCCATGCCATTGTTTCTACTGTTTCCTCTGTCTGAAGCACTCTTCCTCCATTTTGCATATTCCCAATCCTACTCATGCTTTTCCCAAAACAAATGGGCCCAGACTCTGTGTAGCCTCTCACACTTAAGGAGAGCACATATTCTCTAAAAATAGAGAAATATTCCTTTATTCTTTTTTTTGAAAATTCATTATCTGTCTCTTTTTTTGTATATATCATGTTTAACATGTATTTTAGTTACACACATGTCTTACTTTATCCCCTTGGGAATAATTTGTATTTGTTAATTTTGTATCCACGGAAAAGTTTATCACTGTGCCTTAAGCTTAGAAGGCACTGCATAAATATTTGAAGCAGTGAATATAATGAATGACTATTTGGCTGGGATAAAGGGATAAACAGAGGCAAATAGTAATATGAGAATAGATAGCACCAGAAAATAAAATTGAGAGTGTGTAGGTTCCTTTCCCTACAAATGTGTTAAACTGAATTTTCAGGAGCATTCAGCGTCATCCTTAAGACTGCTTTAATGGACTGACGTCAGTGGAATGGCAAAGTAGGACCTCTGAAACCTTATCTCCTTAAAAGCAACAATTACACTGATACAAACTGTCAAAATACATTTTTCAAAACTCTGGAAATTAAGCAAAGGCTTGCAACAACCTAGGAAGCATTTATTACAAAAATATGACTGAATCTCCATAAGAAAAGTGAGCTTTGTCATATTTTAACCAGCCTTATTCTCATTTCCTTCTTCCTGGCTCCATAGGACTTTTTAAAACCATTAGCTCTATAACCACAATGAAAGCTAACAGCCTGACAGGAATACAGGGTCAGTTTAATATCTGAAAACCAATCACTATAACACAATATTAATAAATAAGGGATAAAAACACACAATCATCTCAATATATGCAGAAAAACTTCTGACAAAATCCGACACTATTTCATGGTAAAAACACTCACCAAACCAGGAATAATAGAAGGGAATTTGCTCAGCTTAATAAAGGGAATTTATGAAAAACCCACAGCTCACATCATCCTTAATAGTGGAATATTGAAAGCTTCCTCCTAAGGTCAGGAAGAAGACATTTTACTGGAGTTTCTAGCCAGGGCAATTAGATAGGAAAAAGAAATAAAAGACATCCAAGGTTGGAAAGGAAGAAGCAAAGCTATCTCTATGTGCAGATGACATAATTCTGCATATGGAAAACCCTAAGTAATACACACACACACACACACACACACACACACACACACACACAATTAAAGCCAGTAAACAAGCTCAGTATGATCACAAAAAACAAAATCAATAGACAAAAATCAATTATATTCCTATATAATAACAGTAAACAATCCAAAACCAAAATTAAGAAAGCAATCTCATTTACAATAGCTTCAAAAAGAATAAAATGCTTAGGAATAAATTTAACAAAAGAAGTTCAAGCCTTGTATACTGAAAACTACAAAACATCATAGAAAGAAATTAAATACTTATGTGAATGGAAAAACCTCCTGTGTTTGAATAGCTATGGCCATACTCCCCAAATCTATAGATTCAACAAACTGTCTCTCAAAATCCCCACTGTCTTCTTTGCAGAAACTGACAAGATGCCCTAAATTTCATTTGGAAATTCAAGAGACCTGGAATAGCCAAAAGAGTCTTGAAAATGAAAAACAAAGTAGTAGGACTCGCACTTTGATTTCAAAGCTTACTACAAATCTACACTAATCAAGACAGTTTGATGCTGGCATAAAGATAAATATACGTAGATCAATGGAATAGAATTAAGAGTTCAGAAATAAACCCTCACATTTACAGTCAATTGATTTTCTATAAGAACACCACATGGCAATTCAACTGGAAAACAATAGTTTTTTCAATGAATAGTACTACTTTTCAAGTAGTAGTAATAGGACTCTATGTATCCTACGCAAAAGTGGACCGTGTGCACATTACATACAAAACTTAACTCAATGTGCATAATATCTAAATGTAAGAGTTAGAAGTGCAAAATTCACAGAAAAAAGATTTAAGTGTAGATCTTCATGATCTTAGATTAAGTAAAAGATTTTTCTAGATACAACACCAAAAGCATGGGCAATAACAACAATAGATAAGATTTCATCAAATTTAAAATTTTTGTGCTTCACTGTCAAGAAAGTGAAAAGATAGCTATGTAATGGGAGAAAAAATTACAAGTCATATATCTGAACAGGAACGTGCATCTAGAATATATGAAGAACTCTTACAATGCAATATAAGACAAATAACTCAATTGACAATACACAAAGGATGTGTATAGACATTTCTTTTTTTTTTTTTTTTTAATTTTTTTTTCAACGTTTATTTATTTTTGGGACAGAGAGAGACAGAGCATGAACGGGGGAGGGGCACAGAGAGAGGGAGACACAGAATCGGAAACAGGCTCCAGGCTCTGAGCCTTCAGCCCAGAGCCCGACGCGGGGCTCGAACTCCCGGACCGCGAGATTGTGACCTGGCTGAAGTCGGACGCTTAACCGACTGCGCCACCCAGGCGCCCCATAGACATTTCTTTAAGAAAGACACACAAATGGCCAGTAAGTATGTAAAAAAGATGCTCAACATCATTAACCATAGGAAAATGAAAATCAAAACCACAACACTACTTCACATCTACTAGGATGGGTATAATAAAAAAGATAAATAAATGTTGGAGAGGTTTCGTGGATTTGGAACTCTTACACATTGCTAGTAAAAATGTAAAATATTGCAGCCAGTTTGAAAAATAATTTGGCAGTCCCTCAAAAAGCTTAACATTAAGTTACCATATGACACATCAATTCTACTCCTAGTTAAATACCCAAGAGAACTGAAAAGATATGTTCACACAAAACCTTATATGTGAATATTAGTTAGTAGCAGAATTAATCATAAAAGCCAAAATGTGGAAACAAGCCAAATGTCTATCAACTGATGAATGGATAAACAGAATGTAGTATATCCACATAATAGAATATTATTCAGCCACAAAGCTGACTGATACATTAATATATGCTAAAATATGGATAAACCTTGAAAACATTATGCTGGTTGAAAGATGCTGGATACAAAAGGCCACATATGGTATGACTCCACTAACATGAAATGTCCAGGACAGGAAAATTCACAGAGACAGAAAGTAGAAGATTAGTTGCCAGGAACTTGGGGAAGGGAAGAGTAAGGAGTGACTGGTAATGCATATGGGGTTTCTTTTTGGGGTGATGAAGATGTTCTGGAACTAGATAGTGTCACGGTTGTGTAACTGTTCCAGACACTGCCAAATATAGTGTGTGGGTCAAATTTGCCCTACTGAGAACCACTGAACAGACCTATACATATTGATGTGGAAAGATGTCAGAGTTGTGTTATTAAATAATTATAATAATAACAAATGTAAAACAACAAAAGACTGTATTAATGTTCATTTCAAAGTTAGATCGCACTTCAGGAAAGAAGCAAATTTCAACTGGATAGGATAGGGGTAATGTGAAAAATAATTTTCTTATATATATAATAGGTAGTAATATTCTGACCACATCAAAGGTATGCCATAATGATTAAGATGTCACATGTATGAGTATTTTTCTTTTTATAATTGTTAGATGAAAGATGATTGCATCATAAAAAATATTTTTTCCTGTTACATTCTGTACTTAACACAGTTTTGCAAAATATTCAGTCTGTTTTCCACAATGATTAAAGTATAATTATATAAAGAAAATAAATCAAGCATTTGCATATTTGAGACAAGAGAATGCAAGGAGCACCTGTTTTCAACTTTAATTGCCAGAGAGAACATTGACTCTAAATCGGCTTCTCTAAATGAAGAGACATCACCTTAGTTTAAAAATACTAAGGCAAAAAGAGAGAAAACCCAGAGCTTCTTTATCAAAGTTGACCTAATAAGAATAATAATAGAGAATATAGGAATCACTAACACTGAATAGTGCAGAATAATAGTAATCATCTACATTTTAGAATTCATTGGAGGGCTTTGATCGTGTACTGCTTATATTAAATTACATTTAATTTCATGATCCTATTAAGTATGGCTCAAGGGATCATTCCCATTTTATAGCTAAGGACACTGAGGTTTAATAAGATTCAGGACACACAGGCAACAAGTGGCGAGACTGGGTCTTGAATTTCGAAGCCCCTATATTATACCAACCTCCCACTATTTTTTTAAAAAGATGTTCTTAAATCTTATGAAGAATTATTGAAGGGGATTGACAGTACACTTATCATGATGAGCACTGAGTAATTATAGAATTGTTGAATCACTATATTGTACACCTGAAACTAATACAACACTGTAGACTATACTGGAATTAGAGGAAGAAGAAGAAGAAGAAGAAGAAGAAAGAAGAAGAAGAAGAAGAAGAAGAAGAAGAAGAAGAAGAAGAAGAAGAAGAAGAAGAAAAAGAAGAAGAAGAAGAAGGAGGAGGAGGAGGAGGAGGAGGAGGAGGAGGAGGAGGAGGAGGGGAGTGGGAAGGGGAGGGGGCGGAGGGGGGAGGGGGAGGAGAAGGAGGAGAAGGAGAAGGAGAAGAATCATTAGTATAGGAAAAAGTATATAACTTATATTGCATTCTTATTACATAGAGCTGAATTTTCATGCTACCTTTGCCAGTAGAGATAAAAATCACTATGGTAAGCATCTTGCAAATATATTTTTATGAAACAAGGACCAAAGACAATTTCAACACAGGAATTGTGGTGGGCCCAGAGAAGCTCAGGATATGAAAGCTGGCTCAATTCAAAGAGTCAGAGCAAGAAGTCAAAGCCAGAGATGCTTAATAAGTGTGGGGCCAAGATTGGAACCTATGTCTTTCTCACTACTGACCTTGTGCTCTTTCTATAGCACCATGCTGCTTCCCATAATCCCGCAAAGCAGATAATACACATCAAACACAGGGCTCGGCACCAGCCCCAGACCCCAACTGTGCACACAGAGTACAGACAGAGAACTCAGCACCGCATTTACCCACTGCTCAGAAAAGCTGAAAGCCTCACTCCAGGAAATGATCTAGTCTGGGGCCCTGATACACGTGCAGCCCACTTGGGACACTTGAGAAGTTACTCTTTGGAAGGAGGAATCATAGATTCCTTCTAGGTGGAGCAGCTATACATGGTGTGTCTATATTTATTATTATATTTGAGCTTTACACCAACCCATTAAACAGTAATCAAGAGTCTATTATGGTTTTATTTTATATATGAAGGGATGGAGAGTCAGAGAATTTAAGTGACTTCTAGTAGGTCACATGTCAGTGAATGGGGAAACATGCATCTTTTCATTCCATAGGTAGTGTTCTTTTTATTACACCAGGCTCCTTATGTAGTCCTCATAATTTTTTCCTAGAACATGTTTTGCTCGAATAAAGTATATCAGTCTAGGCTAATAATATGTGCATCCTTCACACAATTTGTGTTGAGTTCCTTCTTGTCTTTCTCTTAGGAGTAGAAAGGAACATTTCAATAGATTTCTAAAAGCAATATTTACTCTCACAAACTGCTTGTGAATTGGAGTCTTTATTTCTGTCTGCTCTACTCTATTTCGAGAATTCCTTTAAAATGTTTCCATAGAAACACCTGGAGAAGAAAATGATGAGCTATATAACATTCTCAGTGGATGTCTCTCTGAATTTGGACGTTCATTCCTCAAGAGAGTTGAGGTGGGTTTTTTTTGACGCAAAATACATTTCTAAAGGGGATTCTCTTCGCATGTCTCCTGAACATTTTAGGTTATAGACTCATACTCTATCATTTTAATGAAGTATTCTAAAAGTTGAGAAACATTCAAGTTTTATTAGGGTAGCTGAAGGGGATGACCTCACCCATGTTACCTGCATTAATGACTCTCTCTGCTTAGCATCTCCACAACTTCCTAACGACCCTTCCTAACAACCTTAGGGTTGGGTCATGGAGCACTGCAAAGCACGTAGCTCTGCCCAGGCCTATTGGACAGATGACTGCGGGAAGCCTATGCGGCTGAGCTGGATGACAAAGAAGAAAACAAACAAGAAAAATGTGCACTAGAGCTCAGTGGTGTACTTGTAGAAGAAAAGAAGAAACAGACAGATTAATCTTGATACTGGGAATTTTGCCACACTTACAAATCCTTGAGACCCAACATTTTCCCTTAATAACACATTTAACACCCAATGAATTCTCTAAAATGAGGAAATCTGATAAATGTAGAGGATTTGAAATTTCACTTATTGCTGTTTACATGACTTTATTATTTACATCTGTACCACAAAAGGCTTGAAGTGGAGGTCATAATTCTGTCAGTAGGTATGGAACTCTCAGCTTTTGTTCAGCGTATAGGGAAGAGCAATAACTAATGCTGTCTACTGCTGCATGTCCTAAATTATATGCTCTTATCTTCACTGGACAGTTTTATATTTGAAGATTTCCCTTATCCCCCCCTCGAGCTGATCAAATTGCAAAAATCACTGAATGGAATTCTATGTTGGCCTCTCACATGACTAGGCAGGCCTATAAATTAGCTAAGTGAGAAGGGGTTATGTATTCCAAGGGGTACTATAGCTCGCTGTTGGTGAGAAGCTTTAACGCTTTTAGTCGTGGACTCTTACAGGGACTGTTGTGAAGAAAGGTAAAAAAGGACTGAACAGGGTGGTTTTGCAGCACAAAGGACTGTTCTACAACTCTTGAACTGCACATTACTAGCTTAACATGTTGCATGCTATACAACATAATGCAGAGTTAGATTTCTTTAGCTGTCACGTGTATTTCCTACAGAGAAATGGATCCTAAGCAAGACAGCTAAATCTCTGTTCCCTGTCCTTAGATTACTTCTTATTAACAAGAGCCAGTTTCTGCAACCATTGTACTACATGGTAGAGTCACCTGTGTCTTGGAAACCACTGTATCTAGCACCAGGGCACCTTTGCTTATGCTGTTCTGCTTTGAACTCTCTTTCTCCGTCCCTTCCTCTTCCCCTCCCCCTCTCCCTTCCTCCCTCCCTCCTTCCCTCCGTTCCATCCTCCTTCCCTCTATTCCTTCTTTCTTTCCTTCCTACCTTCTTTCTTTCCTTCCTTCCTTCCTTCCTTCCTTCCTTCCTTCCTTCCTTCCTTCCTTTCCTTCCTTCCTTCTTCTTTCTTTCTATGGGATTCAGTTCAAATGTCATCTCCTTAAACAGACTGCTCTAGGAAGAACTGGTCAGTGGATCCTCTGTGCCCCTTCCACATTTTTTTTTAGAGTTCTACTACTGCGGTATCAGGCATGTAAATGCATCCTATGTGGCAAACATTGTTTTAACACAATGGCCACAAATATGAGTAAATACAATGTATTCCTACTCTGGGATTCATAAGATTTGCATACTAGCTATGCATCTGATTCACCCAGTAGAATAGCATATAAACTGGAGAAGGTAGATATTGTGTTTCATTGATGTTTGCAATCTCAGCACCTCACACAAGGATTTGCACAGGAAAAAAAATGTTTAAACTGCTTATTGACTGAATTTATAGTACTAAAAACATATTTTTTATTTATCAGATAAAAGGTGAATCTTAATAAAAATGTACAAATACAAAAACTTAAATAAAATTGAACCAAAATTAGGGAATTATACATGATAGACTATTTAAATTTTTAGTGAAAAATAATACATGACTCATTGATCCATTGATTCATTCAGTTGTTCAGTTAACTTTCATTGAGATAATACACGAACCGCATTAAGATATTTTCCCATTTCTGCATATTATATTGGATTTGAAAATCACATAGTAAGTTTTTTAGAATTAGGAATAAAGAGAATTTAGAATCAATTTTCCCAAATGTCTAATAAATAATGGAAAATAATGTCTTAATATAAGCAATGGCACTCATCTGGTTATTAGACATATTATTATTGTTAGTCCCTTCTATTTTGAAAAATTAGTTTACAATTTACTTTCATAGTCTGTTGGTTTTCTTTTGAATGAACACTTAGTGGATTATATGAAATTAAAAGCTGATAAAATTTGAGCTCCACTTGCAAATGTTGGCATTCTTAAATAGCTACCACTCTGTCCACAGAAGAACTCAGTAGAAGTGCCAATGGCCTGGGGTTGATGCATTCTTTCTGGAGGAAAATTAGCTTGTTGTTCTGGATGGGCAGGGTGGGGCTAAATATTTTTGTGGAGGCAGTTTTTAGCATCTGTAAACAAATCTCCCACACCAAGTGCAGATGGTCCTCTGGACTAAAAGAAGAGTCCTCTAGAGACAGAGGCTGATGCTTTCTTACTTAAATCACAGTTTATGGCAATTTAGCACAGACTGTCTTCTAAGACAAAAAGGCAACTCATGAAACAAGAATGACCAGGCACTGACTCTCATCAAATTTAAAAGTATTTACATTTCCCAAATAGCCTTCTTCAGCATGCAAATGTAAAAGAAATAGAATGTTTAGCTTTGGGGATACTCTCCCAGGATCTTTAGGACAGAAATTGTTTATGTTGTCTCACTTTCCCAGAAGATGGTTCCCACGTCTTTGTCAGTCAGGGTGTAATGAAAACTGCAAAGCTCTTTAAGGTCCAGAATGTGCTGCACCCCCAAGAGTGTAAGACCCCAGTAAAGAACGGACTTGACTGCGAGATGTGGTTTAATTAAGGGACACTAAACAACACGTGAGTCTTTTCATACATGATAAATAGCACTTTTATCAGCTGACTTTCCGCCATGAATGTTTTTTGAGTCATTTTTATTCCTAGGTCTTAACTGATTAGAAACCTTATTACACCTATGAAATCTCTTCCTTAAACTCAACATGTCAGAACTTAAACCCATTTCTCCTCCTCACAAATCTCTCTCGATTCTATATTTTCTACTTTTGTTAAAGATATATACCATTCTTCTCTTCATCTGGGCCAGAGCCCTTGATCTCTGACCCCTCCTTGTATCTTATCAACACTCCTCCTGCCTCCTCTACCTCTGATCAGGCATCAAGTGCCCTCATTTCTCTCTATCAAGTATCTCCTGTGTACTTCCTTCCCAATTCCCCTGCTGCCATGCTAGTTCAGGTCCTTAACATCTTTCATGTGGATTACTGCAGTGACCTAACTGATCTCTCTTATTCCAGTCTCTCCTTCACTTTCTAACCTGAGAAAAATATAGAATAGTAATTAAATGTAAGAGTGCCAGAAATAGACTGCCTGATTTGAACTTCGTTCCTGGATAAGTTACTTTGTGTCTCTAAGCTTCCACTTTTCGGCTTGCCTGTGAGGCTGACATATAATTGGTGCAGTTGCTAGACACAGGTTAACTATGACTATTTACCTCCTTTTCAGGTCTTCACACAAAATAGTATGATAGCTTGTGCACTGTTTTACCCTTCCGTGGAGGCCATGAACTTCTTTAGGGTGGATGTCAGATCCTACTGGGTTTTGATTAAGCAACAATTGCATGTGAGCTAACACACAGTAAACATAGTAGGATGGATTTTATTTATCAGGCATATGAAAATCCTGATCCAGATTCTAATAATATTTACCTGAAAAGAATGTAAGCTTTGATGTCAAACACACTGAGTTCAAAATCTGACAACATACAGAGACTTCTTGAAGATTCAGGACCTTTCTGTGCCTCCTTCTTTACGAGAAAAAAAAATGGCATGACATTCTCTGCAACATAGCTTTTTGTCATTTTTACTAACATAAAATGTTATTGTCTCTCTTAATATATAAATCCCTACTACAAATATGCATATAAATCCCTAATATTTTAGGAACCAATGCATTTCTGCTTTATTACTCTCTAAGCATATATTGGTTGGTATCATCATTTCCATACATGAACAGCAATCTGGCAATAGTTTGGCTAAATGCTTAATTCATTAAAAAGTCTAAAAATTAACATAATTATAAAAGAGTTCTCCAGGGAAAGGTGGATGGATACATGTTGCCTTGCTTTCTTGAGAAATACAGCAAATCCAAGTAAATAAAACAGAGACATTGTTATACTTATGAAAAAAGAGACTATCTGGAAAAATTCACTGAACATCGTAATAATGAAGAGGGTAAAATATTTTACCTTCTCATTTCATAAAGGTTAGCAAAGGCAAATATATGTCTATGTTAACAAAAGCCATTCATTCATTCATTCATTCATTCATTCATACATTCACTTAACTTATTCCCTCTGTCCCTCAGTGCCTCCAACTCCCTGCCTCCTTTCTTTCCTTCCTTCCAGATTACATGATTTGAGTGCCTTTTATGTGTTAAAAATGCTATAAATACAAAGCTTTACCTTTTAAGGAACTCAGACTGTAGTTTTAAGGGAAACTTACTTGATCATTTTAAGTAACCTCTACACCCAACATGGGTTCCAACTTAAGACTCCAAGATCAAGAGTTGCATACTCTACTGGCTGAGCCAGTCTGATGCCCCTACATTTGATCATTTTAAAATTCAGTTCTTTTTACACTGTGGCCTCTCAAAAGTGGAATAAAGAAGTATCATTAATACTGTTTTTACTTAGCTATTTCTAAGACCAAATGTATTCTTTGAGATATTGGCAATGACAGGACAATTTCTTTAAGAGGGATTCTTTTAAGCACTGATTTCTATTACGGGTTTTAGTGGGGATTGAAGAGGGACTGTTACAGTTGGAATACAGGAGACTCAGGCAACATCTCTCTGAAGAGGGACACTGTATACTTCTGACATATGACCTCCTGTCTGTTACTGAATGTTAAAGGACCTCTTTAACTGTCTCTCTATGTTCGAAACAATGAAGTAGGTGTTCTACCACAGGAAGAGAAGGACTGTGGTGTAAGCTCTGATTTCTAAGTGCTAATCTGTGTATTAGGGTTCTATATCTGCCTAGGAAGTAATTCAATAACATTTTTTTGCACCTTTACTATATGCTCTTATTGTGGGGAACTTCTTGAAAGTACAGATTTCTACTCCTAGAACTTCGCATTAGGTTGGTCAGAGATGATATCTCCAGGTAGGGTTTACCAGATAATTCTGATGTTCCATGAGGTTTGGGACTCCCTGAGAGGGTTTGTGGGTTCCACATACCTTTATGGACCAGAGCTGCCCGGTGTGGGCAGCCAGTTCAGAGGCAGCAGGCAATGGTGCCCAATGGAACATTCAAGTAAGGGGGCTGCACTGCTCTAATGATATGTGAGAAAATGTTCCCTTCTCTCTCCTTGAGGAATATTTGGTTTGAGAGGCAAGACTACAGGCAGGTTTCATTTCTTTCCAATGAACTAGGCAAGGGATCAGAGAACCAACATTTGGTTTCTGTTGGTGTCACATTTTTCCTTTGGGTGTGGCTATGGTCTGGTTACACCTTTGCTAACTTATGTCTGGTCATTTGTATATATTTCAGCATTCTTTTCTATTACTTTTCTATTACTATAACTCTATTGCTACAGAATACCATTAACATGGCCCATAAGAGAAAGATCTTTTGCTCCCAAAATTGTTTGGATGAATTTTTCCTACCTGGTTGTTGGTGAGGATATTTGTGACTAGGAGGAAGTGGCTTTCCTATCACAATCAACTGCTTGGTCTGGTTGTGATAATAGTGGGAAGTGACAGGGAGTTTATATTTGAAAAGATTCTGTGACATTCTGCTCAGTATATAAAAGGACAGTGCCTATGGACCTCATTTGGTAGAGAAATTTACTTAGCTCCTTGCTTGTGCATTTTAAGTTAATTCTGTTTGGAGAATCAATCAGAAGGTTGTTCTATCCCAAATCAAGTATTCCTTAGGAACAATGAAGAGATAAATTAGTATGTGAGTGGATCAGCTGTCAGGTATTACATCTTATGTGGGTTCCAGTGCATGCTCTGGGAAGGAATATTTGAGAGGTTTGAGTTCTTCTTTCATTTCATCTTAGTACTAAACTAAACAGGGTTTTCACAGGATTTTTTGAAACAATGTTATGTTTGTTCTTATACTGTCAAACTGTTTTTGCTGGTATTTGCGATGGTGAATTTTCTGTGAACATTTGAACAAAAACTGTTTGCTTGTAATGTTTGATATTTCTCGGTGCATACTGGCAACAAATAACTTCACTCTCCCAGAGAATATGAGCATCAAGAGCGTTTATCAGGATCACGTTGTAATCCAAGCAGATATTTCCTTCTCCTTTTAAAATGCATAAATATATCTACAGCGTGCATTGATAGGACATGGACTCTAGTGAATAAATTTTGAGTAGCCCTTCAAGGAGTCTAATGATTTTGCATCTTGATTTTCTTCAGATCAGATTGAACTTATTTTTATTAGACTTAGACTCACTAATATTTTCTAGTCATTGCAATTTGTATAATTGTTTCCAATTAGATTTAACGTATAATAAAGGGATTGTGAGCAAAGGCTGTGGCGCGCCTACTGAATCGGATGTTACCAACATTTCCTTGTGATTTTCCAAGGAAATTTGGTCACTCTCTCTGAAATTGTGTATGCAACTAAAACCGTAACACAGCATTCTATTCCGTTTGCTTCTGTAGGTAAGGAGGGGACTCTGGCTCTGTTTCTGCAGGGCTGTGTTTTGTCAGAGTTGTATACAGCTGGACTATGTGCTTGGGGACTGAACACACCTGACGGCACAATCATGTTAGCAGCTGCCTCATTAAAGTCCCTCCACTGTACCCATTGCCATTAAACTAAAATTGGGTGACTGAGATACTCTGAACAGCAATTGTTAAATTAAAACTTTTTCCATTACATTTTAGTGCCTAAAATCTCATTAATTATTGTTTATAAAATCTCCTCAGTCACCAATTGCTGTAATAGGGAACAATTTACACATATATATCTTAGCTTAATAAAACGGGCTGAAATTTCATTTTGTAATGCCTACTAACTAAGGACAAAGCAAAGGAATTACATGTTAATAACAAGGGCTAATGTCTATTGAATTTCACATATAGTGCAAATACTGAACTAAAGGGTTTTACTGTATTATCTCATTTATTCCTTTTGACAACCTGCGAGAAGCCTGAGGGACAAGCACGCTCCAAAACTTGCCCAAGATCATGCAACAAATAGGTGGTGAAGGCAGACTAAATAATAGACTAAATAAATTTATGACTTGAAAACTTTATAGCCACAGGTTCAAAGTACAAGGTTGAGCATGGCTCCGACTCTTTATTAAGCAGGGTAGTTGGGGAAATCGACTTTTTCATTCTCTTTCTCTTTCACTCTCACTTCTCTCTCTGTGATCAGGGCTCCCTCCCCATCAGCAGCACCTGCAGCTCTTTTCTCCCCCAAATCATCTCTCTGCATTTCCTACCTTCCAGCTCTTTTCTTCCCCAAATCAACTCTCTGCAACTCCTACCTTCCATTGTATGACCATTTTTCTATCTCTACATGTGCAGTTTGTTCTCTCAGTCCTCAATTCGATTTCTTGGGTGTTCAGAGTGATTTGACATTTATCTAGCTGTGTTCGAGGGATGAGGCAAGCCTATGGTTCCCCTACTCTTCTGCCATCTTAACTCCTCTTATCTAAGTCAACTTTTTCAAAGTGTGGGTTTTGTCAACACTTTGTATTTCTATACCATTTTCCACTGTACTATTTACCCTAGCACCCCAATCTTATGAGGTATATAGGTATAGTAGTATTGTCTCCCACTTACGGAAAGGACTTCTGCCTGAAGCTGCTGAGTGTGGACTAGAATCAATCTTCTAACTCCATGAGTTGGGGAGGGGAGGGGCACTTTCTATTGAATCATATTGTCTCCCTCTGTAGGCCAATCCAGTCTTTTGCTAACTGTGATATTCAGTGGGCAATAATTCAGAAAAAAGCAAGCTGCCAAGAGTACATTTTAATACCGCTACATGTTACCCCCAAATTTCCAAATATCTCATAAGCATTCACTAAATTTGTAAAGAAATGTCTTATTTGTAATCATAACCAAATGGGTGGACATTTGAGATGTAACCTTTTAAAATTATTTTTTAATGTTTATTTCTTTATTTTGAGGGAGAGGGGGAGAGAGAGGGAATCCCAAGCAGGCCTGACATGTGGATGGGTGGAGTGGTGGTGGGGGGAACCCTTGAGATCATGTCATGAGCTGAAATCAAGAGTTGCACGCTTAACCAACTGAGTCGCCCGGGCGTTTGAGATGTAACTTTACTGAAAGACACTGAACATGAGTGGTGGTATACACTGGGAAAAGTATGTTCGGTTTTTACTGTTTCAAATAAAATATGTGAGAAACCCAGATAAAGCAAAACCATCATAGCAAAACACTCAATCCATAGTAAAATTTTCTATGTATATGAATTGTATATGAATTACAGTATAGATATTCTTGCAGTCCAAAGAAAAAACGTTTACCTGTCTATAAGGTAAACACAACCCTTCAGAACTTTTCATGACACTAAGGTATAAGTAAAATTTATTTTGTCAAGTCCTCACAACAAGACTATTGTAAAACGTATTGTAAAGGTAGTGCTAGACAATGACCTATGGAAGAAACCAGATGGCAATGAAATGGTGCCAAAACTTCATTCAGTAAAAAATTCTACCACAAGGAACACCGCTACGGTTCCCATATACAATTTTACGAAGGCCTGAATTGATCTGAATATTAGAAGACTCAGAAAATCGCACCACAAATGTGTCTGTGGGGCCACCTATACTTTTGGGAATCAGATGACAGCTATGATTGGAAGTTCTCTCTCCTAAAACAGACACAAAATTACAGCTGCAATATATTTAATGAAAAAAAAAATTACATGTAGAACTAAACACTTAGTGGCATTCTTTATTCCCAGAAACCCAGTCCTCACATCCCTTCAATAAATAAATGGAGAGTTTAATGTCCCATTAATATTTGCCACAAGCAGGCTTTTGGTAAGAATTAATAAGGATTTGAAGGCTGAAATCTGACAAAACTCTGTATTTTTTTTGGTGACTGATCAAAGGGAGATAGAATCTACTGTGAAGGGGACGAGGTTAAGAGCCTTTATGAAAATTAAGGAGCACAACCAACACATGAACTTTGGGCCTCTCTCAGACTACAAGTGTATGAAATGGCAGTAATAAGAAGAACAATAATACCATTATTGAACACTTAGATGCTCCCAACTCAGGTTTCCATTCAACTTCATAACATTAATTATTAGCTACTAACATATTCATTCTACATAGAAATAAACTGGAGAACAGTGAGGGCAAGTAACTCGCCCAAGGTCTGACTCCAGAAATGATACCTGAATTAACACAATTCATTTTGAAAGATTTCAGATCTACATTTAACAAAATGTGGCATTTATTTTCCCTAGAGAACAAATTGTTTTAAAACAGATTGAACTCATAAAAGACAAACTTTTGTATTAAAATGGATGTCAAAATAAAAAAGTAACAATCATAAACTTTATTTTACTGCCTGCTGCCTTGTCCTACTACTCAAGGATTTTTAGGCTCAGTGAGCTGGAAAGCACTTCAATAGTGACTCTGTCCCCTTGCAAATGCTTTGACTTAGAGTAAATGGTTGTCAAACGTTCTTGGTCCCATGGTTTTAAAAAATCTATAGCCTTATCTCACAAAACAGTCTACCAAGTTCTTCAATATATTTATGTATATTGTATATTATATGTACGTTTTGGTGACAGTGGTAATTAAAATTTAAAGTCTAAGTTTCTATTTATTCATGTGCTATGCGTATTCATCATTCATGTCAGATACTTATTTTGTGCCATGAATTTATCATATCCTAGTGAGTATTTACTCCAGTATGTACTTATAATTCTATTATTCATTATTTATGTTAAATAATTAAATTCTAATCTCAGAAAGAAGATTCTCTAACTATTGTGTGACTGAGTTCAGCTTTGTTCAAATAAGCATTGCCTGCACACCTGTGCTAGCTCCTGATTTTAGGGTTAAATAATATGTGTCAGTTTGGGCCTGTGTCCTCAGAAGAATGCTTCCGGGCTGGCTTATGAGAAGGTGTCTTTTGATGAATGTTTTATTGCCTTGCTTTATGATAGCACACATTTTGTTTTTCTTTAAGATAGCACACATTTCAATTTTGGTTTTTCAAACTTAGCACAAGAGATAATGCTCTGAAACCTGAGGCATTGCTATGTGAAGCATTATTGAGTAAAATACTGCCAGACAGGCAGGTGGATAATTATGTCCCAAACCCAAAGAAATTAAATAAGGAAAATGTTAAAATATACATTAGGCAATGGTATAAAATTAATTCAGCCCTCTTCCTGTTCCTGTCTCTTTTGTCACTCCTTCTTCCACCCCCTTATAAAGTTTTCATTGTAATTGGTGAGCGAGTGCAGTTTTTTCACAAGCTTGCGTTCCTGTAGCCCATGTTGTCAGGAGGAGGTGGGAGCAGATGCAGCTGTGAAACAGAATCAAGTCCCATCCTCCCCGATAAATAATGGGGTGAATAGTGCTCTGCTTTCTATAAGCAGCTTCCTTTTAGATTCAGTTTTAAGATAATGGGCCCAAACCAAGTTTCGATCCTGGACTCTAGTCTGAGAGACACGCTGAGGAGAAAGAAGCTCATCATTGTTGCCACAAGGGCCCTGGGTATAAATCCTGGGGCATCCAAGAACTAAACTAGCCCCTGAGGACCTTTGCCTCTAGATGTAGAATCCAGTCCCTTGCCATACAGGCTTCATTTGGACCACTTTAGGTTTTTTTCATTTTTATTTTTCTTAATTTTTTTAAATTTATTTTTTGAGAGACGAAGCCACAGCATGAGCGGGAATGGGGCGGAGAGAGACACAGAATGGACCACTTTGTTTGTTTGTTTTTCAACGTTTATTTATTTTTGGGACAGAGAGAGACAGAGCATGAACGGGGGAGGGGCAGAGAGAGAGGGAGACACAGAATCGGAAACAGGCTCCAGGCTCTGAGCCATCAGCCCAGAGCCCGACGCGGGGCTCGAACTCCCGGACCACGAGATCGTGACCTGGCTGAAGTCGGACGCTTAACCGACTGCGCCACCCAGGCGCCCCAAGGACCACTTTGTTTTTAACATACTGACAGATCAGGAATCAGAGGGCGCCATTCCCAACAACCCTGCTGTGTCCCCTCCTGGTTGTCTCCATCCATCCAAGGAAAATCACTGCCTGATTCCTAATCTCAAACATTCAAACCTGAAGTTAAAAAAAAGTTTTTGAAACACATACATCAAGAAATCTGCATTTCTGCCATCTTTTGAGAATCAGCTAGGGCAACTCTGAACACTGGGTGTGTGTTCTCTGGAGGCAGCAGCCGCTAAAGGTGGGGAGGCTGTCCCTTGGAGAGGCCTGGACTCTCCTGGTCCACCTGCTCCACACCCTTATGTTGTCACCTGCCTGGCCCACTGGTAGAACATCTCCCAACATTTGCCTTTTTCCATCTTTCAATCCCAATTTCAATGTCTTTGTAGTTTTGGCCACTCTGAGCCTTCTGTACAAAAGGTGGTATTAGATAAATAAATAAGGAAATCAAAAAGAAGAAAAATATAACACACACACACACACTTGCATAGTTATTTCCCTTTATTTTTATTCCTAGATGCAATAAAAATAAACTATCACTGTATATGCCCTTCAAAGGGATGCAATTCATTCAAAGCATTTTAATTCTGGTATTTAGGATTACAAAATGTGAGTTATAATGAGACAGGGACTTTTAAATTACCTTCCATACACCTGTTAGAATATAATGAAATAATAGTAACATCACTTAAAGTCAGAAATGCCACTAATTCCTCACTTTACTTGGGTAAAAGTCTAATTAATTTTAATGTGAATTTTTATTACATAAAGAGCATAGGATCATGTAAATCATAACTGTATAAACATTCAGCTGAGGAGAGGGGAGCGTTGATAAATAAAAATAGATAGTTCTGCTATTTACTGGGCAAAGAGGTGGAGAGGTTGCCCTTTCTCTGACTGACATTTTTGTACTCATAAATGAACAGGAGTACAAACATACATTGTAAAAGTATATGCCACATACCCTTAGCTTCTAAACACAGGTCTTGGCCTTCAGGATCTATCACAAAATCTATAGGAGGTATCTATAGATTAGCGTTTGTGAATCTTACTAAATTATTTTTCCTATTATTTGAAACACTAAAAAATTAAAGTGACAAGAATAAATGGGACCTGTAGTTTGGACCACACGCATAATTATAAAGGCAGGGTTATGCTTCATGAAAATGGGGCTTTGTGAAAATAGAAGCTTTATAAAACTGAAAGTGGTTGTTTTTCATCATTACATAGCAAGTCACAGAGTGACTGATGTTACAAAAAGAAATGTTGAAAGAGAAAGGTTATTTCATCTCTGGTTCATTTAATTTTCTTCCTTTCTCTCTTTCTTTCTTTCTTTCTTTCTTTCTTTCTTTCTTTCTTTCTTTCTTTCTTTTTCTTTCTTTCCTTCCTTCCTTCCTTCCTTCCTTCCTTCCTTCCTTCCTTCCTTCCTTCCTTCCTTTCCATTCCTTTCCTTTCCTTTCCTTTCCTTTCCTTTCCTTTCCTTTCCTTTCTTTTTCTTTCTTTCATCCAAAAGACAGATATGTCTGTTAAGAAATCTGTTCACCTGGAAAAAAATCCTGTAAGTCATTAGAATATGCATTTCCTCGTCACTTATAACCACATGAATAAACCATTGTTACTGATCGTGAAACAGATCAAGAAGAATAGTATATAGCTGCCTTCAGGCTAAAATTCTGAAAAATTATGACACCTTTGAAAAAAAATTAGTATTCTTGGTGTCTACTTGGCTAGGTTAGAAATGGAATCTGGGAAAGATTTCTATTTCCGGTTTTCCCTTTCTGAATCTCTGACTCAATATATTTCTCAGCTAGATTTGGTGCATTTTAAAGAAATATCTGTGGCCTGAATTAGAGGTCTTGGAAACTTTAAGAAAAATACCATACTAATCACTAGTCTTTTAAAAGATGTTTGACTGAAATTGCAAAAATAGATGCCGGCTTCCTGTTTGCCCTTGTAGAAAATGTTTACAGCAGTCACGCATCAAACATGCTTAATTTATAGAACTAAAATAGTGGATATATTATATATATGTACGCAGATAATATCTCCTTATCTCCTGAAAAAAACTATTAATAATCCTTGTTTGTATTTCAAGTAGAAATGTAAAGTTAATTTAATAATGTGGTATAATATTGGATCTATTCCAAAAACAAAGAAATCATCTATATTTAGTTACTTTGGGAGCCTGCTTAGGAAGTTGTGCCTGCTTCTTTAATGAAAACAGAGTGTTATTTCACCATGATAAAGATCTTGAAGAAACTTGAAAAGTAAGGGTAGGCCTAGTCTAAATGAAACCATTCAAGCAGGGCTATGAATGTGCCTTTGGCAGAGATTTATAACATCTACTTAAAATGCTACCCTGGTAGGAAATGAGAAGAAAAAGAGGGGAAAAAATCCTCTGAAAGTCAGGAAACCATTGAGAAAGCACTGAAAATCTTAACAATAAAATACTGCAAATCACTAATAATTTATCTTTAGCTGTTTGACAGTTGGTCTGCAAAATGCACAATTGTGTAGACTTTTACAGATTAGAAAAGAGAGAATTATTAAAAGTAACAGAGTAATTTTATGCCTCACAATTTCTGATATAGGTTCAGTTTATAGTAATTTTGATAATAACACTATATCTTACAAGTTCAATTATGGATAAGGATTTTGGTGAATGTCAAGTGTAACTAAAAATCTCTTTTTTCCTTTGACAAAAACAAAGGCCAAAAAAAAAAAAATAATGGTGAGAATTTCAGGATTTAAATAGAAAAAAATGAGAATTGTAAAGCCTTCATTAAAAAATAATGAGGGTCTGTATCACTAGTTTAACTTCAGAATATTTTTCTTTTAAAAAAATTTTTACGTGAGTATGGCTGACACAGAGATATTACATTCGTTTCAGGTATATAGCATAGTGATTCAACATCTTGATACATTAAGCTATGCTTACAAGTGTAGTTATCTACACATGTGTGATTTTCATAGGAAATGAGTACAATGTCTTTATTTTGTAATTACCTGGATTTTATGCATGTGCACATACATGTTTGTATGTACTTGTTTATAGGCAGTGTAGGTTTTGTATTGTATGATATATAAAATACTTAGGATTCTGATAGTATAATACTTACAATGGAAAAATAAATTCATATAGACATCAAAAAGAATAGTCCTGGCATTTTTCTTAAGAAATGATTATAAGAGTGAGTTCAGAATTTATAGACTCAGCTGGACTGACCCATATGACTATTAAAAGATCAATCTTAAAACGCTACCAATTCAACCCAGTGAAACCTGAGTAATTTTCTCATTAATGTGGAAGAAATGAATAGACAGTGATGGCTCATAGACAACAGGAAAGATGATCTATTTTACCAGAGATGAATTTACAAGAGATTAAGACACATTCCTATTGCTTTCAAACATCACTTTTGGTACATGGGTCCAAATATAGCTTCATGTATCACTGACTATGTTTTGTCTATAGTCCCCTGATCCAGCATCTTCATTCCCTGCCTTACTTCCTGTAATTCATTCTTTATCTACTTGTAAGGATGGCACCTGCCCTCTATTTGTTTCCTACCTTCCACTTTCCTCTTAGTCCCTAGTGTGTGATTTCTTCTCTCCTTAATATATGGGGCAAACAAATCCTCCTCCAGTCTACCTGAATTTCAGGCCTTGGCTTCCTCTACAAAGTCCTGACATGGTATATTTCTCTGCATTCTTTCCTCTATTTATTCTGTCTGCCCAAGGCGTGCCTGACAAGTGAACAAACTCACAAACTTCCACTTTCACATGTTTTAAGAGTTTCAGGGGTGCCTGGGTGACTCAGATGGTTAAGCATCCAACTCTTGGTTTTGGATCAGGTCCTGATCTCATGGTCATGAGATCGAGCCCTGCGGCAGGCTCCACACTGGGCATAGAGCCTGCTTAACATTCTTTCTCTCCCCCCTTCCACTCTGGCCCCCCTCTCCCTGTTGCTCCCTCTCTCTCTCAAAATAAATTCAAATTGGACCACATTAACCCCCGTGTTAACTATGATGCCTTTCTTTACCTTTCACCTGTTGTCCCCCCTTCTCTGCCTGTGCTCTTCCATCAGTGTTTCCCTGTGAATCCAAGGGACAGATAGGTGAATTTTATACTACCATACTATTTCCCAGCATGTTTTCTTTTTTATGTCCCCACACTTCATGTACACAAAAAGCAAGCATTAGTAATGTCATTCCCAAGAAGGAGAGGCACACCATGTAGGTATCAGGAACTCAGAAGTAAATTTATAGTTTGACAAAGCCCTGTCTAACACGAATTTTCTCACTTGCTGTCATCCGAAAGAGGGTATGCTCACCTAGGTGAAAAAAGTCATCGCTCTCATTCATACAAATATACAAAAAAAAAAAAAAAATCCTGTCTCCGTATAATTTCCTTCTTTTTCTACCAATGAATTTTTTTCATTTCAGTGATGAGCATTACAATAAGTGTTTTTAACAAGCCCAGTACAAATGCACGTTTTCAGCTTTTTGTTTGTTCATCTCTTGTAGCTAATATTTCATCTTTTACCCAAAGTGTGCATGTGCATGTGCATGTTATACATGGGGATGTGCAAAAAAGTGAGTCCATGTACTTAGGATTCCCAGTAAGGGTTAGAATTGCTGAGAGTCATATTGTGTTTCTGTGATTTGGGGAAAACTGGGGGAGTGTCTTTCCAACACAAGGATGTTTTGCAGGCAGCTAATGTCTAAATGGGTCCCTTTATATTGCTCCCAATATACTTGTTTCAAATACTAACATGTTCAGTTTTTTTCACTGATAGTTTAGAATGGCACCGAACATAAAATCCATCTTAGTGGAGTGAATGCTTTTCTTCTTACTGTTAAGAGAGTCGGTTTGGAAAATTACAACATGAGTCATCTAAGAAATAACAGCAGGGATACCAGCAAGGAAACTTTAAAATGTGCTGAAAGAGCCACCAAAATGTGAGACTAAAAATGATCAGTAAAAGCCATGACCGAACACAATCAATAAATGACCCAGGTCCAGGGACAGTTTTGGGAAATGGATCTGCATGGAATGCTAAACTAGTGATACACAAGGGCAGCATATGTGCTATGAGGTAATTCAAAATATAACTTATGCTCCCAAAGAGGATAGAAAGCTTATTTATATTATTAAAGCATGCACTCCATATGTCTCTGTCGATTGTGCATTCCAGATATTTACCTCAGTTTCACAAGAATTTCTCAAGGGAATAAAAATTGATATGATTAACACCTTCTGAAATTCTACTGGGTATATTAGCTACTTCCTTTTCCTTCCCAAGACAGTGTTGGATCCAACGACCTCCCTGATGTCCTGTGATTTCTTCCCAGTTGAATTCTTCAGACATTAGCCTGAATGGTTAACTAAATTTTTGCATGGTTCTTTTTCTTCTGCAAAGCTTAACGTATTCCTATAGTTTCTTGTCTTTAAGAAGGTATTTTTTCGTGGGGGGGGGGCGCCTGGGTGGCTCAGTTGTTTAAGTGTCCATCTTTGGCTCAGGTAATGATCTCCCAGTTCATGGGTTTGAGCCCCGCGTCGGTTGCTGTGCTGACAGCTCAGAACCTGGATGGAGCCTGCTTCGGATTCTGTGTCTCCCTAGCTCTCTCTGCCCCTCCCCCATTCATGCTCTGTGTCTCTCTGTCTCTCAAAAATGAATAAACATTAAAAATAATGTTAAGGTATTTTTTTTACTTGATTTTCTTTCACTACACACACACACACACACACACACACACACACACACACACACACACGGTGATTATGCACTGAACTCTATTCTCAGTATTTCAGAATGTGACCATTCGGAGATAGGGTCTATAAAAAAGTAATTCATTTAAAATGAAGCAATTATGGTGGGTCCTAATCCAATATGACTGTTGTCCTTATAAGAAGAAATCTGGACACAGTGAGGTACAGAACGAAGACCATTTGAAAACATAGAAGAAGACAGTCACCTACAAGCCAAGGACAGAGACGTCAGAAAAAATTAACACTGCCAACACCTTGACCTTGGACTTCTAACCTCCAGAATTGTGAGAAAATAAATTTCTGGTGTTCAAGCCATTCAGTCTCTAGTACTTTGTTATGGTACAACTAGCAAAATTATACAATGTATAACACACACATGTAACTGTGTGTGGGTTTGCTCCAAATCAACGATCTGTAGTTCAGTTTCAAAAATTAAATAACATTATTACATACTATAAAACTCAGAAGGAAAAAAATATTTTTATTACATCTGTGGGAAATTCGTGAAAATAATCAAGAAGAAGAGAAAATGTTGGTGAACAGGGAAAGGATTCTGCATTGTGGAGCATATTGGTCAGAGTAGGGTCTGAAATAAGGCAGGAAAATGTACACTATATTCCTTTATCCATGCTCCTAACATGGATTGAGTTCTTATCAATTACCATCATGATTACTAGTATCTATTCAACAGTGACTATGGGTAAGTCACTCTTCTGGGTCTACAGGTTGTACTGCAAATATGTTAGATGTTTTCTGCCTTGCAGCAGTATACAGTGAAGCTAGGAAGAAGATATGCACATGTTACACACGCACACAGATACAGAGAGAGCTCCAGCGATGGAAACCAGGTAAGAGAGATTAGAGTTAAAAGCTAAGAAAACTATAGGAAGCCATTTGAAAGTTCCCTGGGTTATATACTGGCTGAAAGCAAACTTGGAAAGGAAGGAAAGAAAATGAACACTATAGAGAACAAAACACTGCCAGGCCAGCACTGAGGCCAAAGATAAGACAAAAGTTGGCCAAAAGATGAAGAGATGTTTTCAGGGAAAAATTATTTACTTACATGTATTTTTATTATTCTTTAAAGATTTGCCGGCCCATCAATTTAATCCTTGGGAGTCTGGAAGTGGATAGGATCTCTGAGGATGAAGGTGAAAGGGAAAAAATGAGGACAAAAGTAAAGATCTTGAGGGAAAAGCACACTTTATGGAATGGGTAGGTAGAGAAATACTCATGAAAGACACAGAGGAGAAGCAGTCTGAAAGCCTAGAAGAGAATCAAGACATTGGGTGTGACAGGGGAGCCTGGGTGGCTCAGTCGATTGAGCATCTCACTTTGGTCGAAGTTGTGAACTCACAGTATATGAGTTCAAGCCCCGTATCTGTTCATGAATTTGAGCCCCTTATCGGTTTGTGAGTTCAATCCCTGTATCAGGCTCTTGTTGTCAGTGCAGAGCCCACTTTAGGTCCTCTGTCCTCCCCTCGCCCATCTCTCTCTCTCTCAAAAAACAAACAAACAAACAAACAAACAAACCATAAACATTAAGGAAAAAAAAGACCTTGGATGTGACAGAATCTAAGGCATGGGAGAAGCCAGGAGTGGCTAAGAATAGAAAATGCAGTCAAAAGTGAAGGAAACCACAGACTACTTTAAGGAGCAGGTGATCACTTTAAGAGCAGGTGATCATTTGTGACTTTAAAACAATATTAATACAGGATGAAGACAGAAACATAACTGCAGAATATTAGAATGTGGGGGTCAATGTGATAGCAAAAAAACAAAAGTTTAGGTCTGCTAGAATTAAAAAATGGAAGAGGAGCTATTAGGAGAAGGGTCACATGATTTTTTTATCACGATGGAGAGGTGTTTGGATCTCTGAGGGGGTAGCCAGGAGGAAGTGATGAACACAGTTGCAGTACTGGGGCTAGAAGAGGTCATGGACAAAGGTTTCGCAAAATCCAATGAGAAAAGGTCAGGAGCAATGACACTGCATTTTCCAGATGAAGAGTGATGTATATTATCCTTAAATATTAAGAGGGTCAAGGGCTTTCTTTTCTTTTTCTGTTACATTTTGGTAAGTTGTAAAGATCTACCAATTTTGGATTCCAGGCCAATAGTTTGCTGCTTCTCCATCTTACCCACTCTCTGTTTCAGCAGAATACTAAAGTTACAGGCCACATTTTTCTTCTGTGAGGAAAAAATGTAGGTGGAGGATTGCTTCTCTCCACACAGAAAGGAACTGAATTGCTACTATTTCTGGTCCTCGTTGTATTTTATTCGTCTTTTACGGTCTAATTAGATCTCCATCAGGATACATTTTTTACTCCTTAGCACAAAATAAGACATTTTAAGGTAGGATTGGATAAGGACTTTCTGTCTTAAGCTCGTCAATTCAATCCATACCCTTCTGTGTAGTACCTACTGGGTGCAAGGCACTGTCTGTGTTAAGGGCTGACTAGGATAGAACATTACAAGAGCCAGAAATTAAGTATTTTCTATGGAGCTTCTATAGGCAAGTGAGAAACAAACTATAAACTTGCTTTTAGAAAAAGGAACATTATACTGGCTCTAAAAACTACAATCTGCTGACACTGCCACTAACTTAGAAATCTGGTCAGAACAGAATGGATAAGTGAGTATTCCTTACTATTTCATTTTCTAATTAAGCATTACATTAGGAATCATTTAATCTTGAGTTCCCAGAAGTTTCAGTTTCAAATTCCAGTTCAGCAGACTTACAGTATCTATTTTATTTATGTCATCTCAATAATTTGGGAAATAGTTGTCATATATGAATTCTTAGAGTTGAAATGCAATGTAGACATTATTTCATCCCGTCTTCTACTGAATTTAGGAATCCATGCTCAACCATCCTCACATGAAGGTCAATTCGACTTTTGTGTGTGTGTGTGCGTTTAGAGATGGGGAGCTCACTACCTTTTCAGGTTGATCATTGTGTCAGAATAAAAACAAGCCCACATACTAGAGTGATACAAGTTATTTTGGGCTGCATATTACAAAGCAGAGAGTATAAGATATTAAAGTACTTTGTCAGACATAAAAAAAAAATGGCTTCCTATTATTTGACCGTGTCTTTCTCATTAGTAGAACACAAGTTGTAAGAAAAGGTGAATTTTGTAAATGCGTTCAAGAATCAAAAGAAACCATTAGACATTTGAAACAGGGGTAGGTGTTCATCAACAACACAGGACGTCTGCATAATTATCATTTTGGGGATTCAGTGTCCTAATTCTGATTAGTGGGTTCTGCTAGGTCCCAAGTTTGGGTCTGCTTTGCTGACTACATGGGGATCAGAAGGAAGGCGGGGGGAGGGGAAGGGGTAAAAAGGGCGATGATGAGAAGGGACAGTTCATCGGTCTTCTGTATCATCTCACCCTCTCTTCCTCTTCTCTTTAGGTTTGCCTTGCCCTACTGAGAAGGGTTAAGCTCTATTGAAACGCAAACCCTGATGGAGATAGTAGGACTGCCTAGTATCTGTGAGAAGTGGGATTTTCATGTGAAATGTTATCCATGGGCATGACTATAACCAAGGGAACACTGGCATATGTAAGACTCAGTCCTAAACCACATATTTCTCAGTATCCAAGATGGAGCCAGGGTGTCCAGCTTTAGGTCACCTTGCTGGCACAGCGCATATGTAGGTCCTTTCCTCCATTCTCTCAGTGATTAACTTGTCTTCAGCTTTAGCGTACTTAGCCACAGGGAAACTTGCCCAGTTTTATACTATACTCTTTCAATAGTTTATTTTTGGTATATAATGGTTAAAACAAATGCTTTTTATTTAACTTGAAGTAAAATTAGAAATATATGAACACTGTACATCTTTGGAAAAACATCTTTATTAAAGTGCTCATTTAGGAGTGGATCTCTAGGGGTAGTTTTCATTTTATAAGAAGAATAAATGTAGACTTTATAAACTTTATTTCTTGAGTGGTATATCTTATTACTCACCTTGTTCAGGATAGGAAATAATTATGAAGCAATTATTGGCTAACAGTAGGCCTGTGGGGCTACCATAAGTGATAAGATTTAATGTGTTAGATTATCATTTTTTATGGCAATATAAAACGTGTTGAATTTTAAGTTGGTGCTTCATTGCTTTGCAAGAGGATATTTTTTGAATGAATAAAATTTTAACTGGATTGTTTTTTTCTTAAAAATACCAATTTTTTTTAAGTCCAGGAAGGCATAGTTAACTTAGTGTTGCTTAACACAGGCTGTAATGGCGGGCAAGTGGGTCTCCATTCTTATTTCTGCAGCCATGAGAAAGTCACTTAACGGAATTGTAGAAATGATGTATGTTCCAGGGAAGACATATTTCACAATTGGCACTTTCATAATAACTTATGAACAAAAAACTTGTATAAATCAAAAGGGAAAAATCTGATGACCTTCCAGCTTTACTATTTCTGCTCTTTTTTACCTTCTTAAACTGCGAAGTTTTTCTTAAACTGCGCAGTTTTTCTTAAACTGCGAAATTGATCATTTAAGATCTCCAAATGTTAAGTTTTTCTTAAACCGCGCAGTTTTTCTTAAACTGCGAAATTAATCATTTAAGATCTCCAAATGTTAAAATAAAAAAAAAACATTCTTTTGTTTATTCTTCATAAGTATATTGGGACCAAAGCCCTTTAAGAAATAGTAACACATTATGCCATAAGCACATCTTTATTTGGCTGTAATCATCTGTGGTTTCTTCTCAGCTTCTACTGCTGGCCTGACTGGAGGAGACTATTTCTTGGGAGAATGAAGAAAACAGGTTTAGAAGCAAATCTTTCATTCATGTATACAATTGAACAAAAAAGTGATACCATTTTAGTGAGACTGTGGCACCTAAGGCTCTTTCGCGTGCTGTTAGAGGAAGTTTAAATTTATTTAAAAAAAAAAAACCCACAACCTGAAAACTAGTTTGGCAATATGAACAAAGAACTCCAAAATATTCATACTCTTTGAACTCGCAAACCCAAAACTCTAGCCCAAGGAAATAGTTAGAGGTAATTAAAGACACAGAGTTGTTTCTTATAACATTATTTATGGCTACAAAAGCATTGAAAGCAACTGAAATGTTTAAGAGTAGGGTAAGAACTAAATAAATTTATAAGATGGAACATTTCGCATTGGTTAAGATATAGTATTGTAAAATTACAGGGTACTGGAACATTTTTGTTATAACTATTAAAGAAGAAAGAAGTCCTCAAAATATTTGATTGTTAGTGGTAAGATTATTTGTGATTTATCAATTTCAGTCAATTTTTTAATGCAACCTTATATTATGAATATTAATATTTGTACCTACAACTATATACACACACAATCTAGATAATTCTTTGAGAAATGATTGGACGCTCCTCATCAGGGAAATACAAATCAAAACCACACTCAGATATCACCTCACGCCAGTCAGAGTGGGCAAAATGAACAAATCAGGAGACTATAGATGCTGGAGAGGATGTGGAGAAACGGGAACCCTCTTGCACTGTTGGTAGGAATGCAAACTGGTGCAGCTGCTCTGGAAAACAGTGTGGAGGTTCCTCAAAAAATTAAAAATAGATCTATCCTATGACCCAGCAATAGCACTGCTAGGAATTTACCCAAGGGATACAGGAGTACTGATGCATGGGGGCACTTGTACCCCAATGTTTATAGCAGCACTCTCAACAATAGCCAAATCATGGAAAGAGCCTAAATGTCCATCCACTGATGAATGGATACAGAAATTGTGTTTATATACACAATGGAGTACTATCTGGCAATGAGAAAGAATGAAATATGGCCCTTTGTAGCAATGTGGGTGGAACTGGAGAGTGTGATGCTAAGTGAAATAAGCCATACAGAGAAAGACAGATACCATATGTGTTCACTCTTATGTGGATCCTGAGAAACTTAACAGGAACCCATGGGGGAGGGGAAGGAAAAAAATAAAAGAGGTTAGAGTGGGAGAGAGCCAAAGCATAGGAGACTCTTAAAAACTGAGAACAAACTGAGGGTTGATGGGGGGTGGGAGGGAGGGGAGGGTGGGTGATGGGTATTGAGGAGGGCAACTTTTGGGATGAGCACTGGGTGTTGTATGGAAACTAATTTGACAAATTTCATATAATAAAAAAAAAGAAAAATGATTGGAAAAGAGTATGCTAAAATGTTGGTGGTGAAACAAAAGACATCGTTGACTTTTTCAATAACTTTTTCTATTCTCCACAATGAGCATAATGTGTTCACCATCAGCCAAAGATGTGAAAAGAAAATGGAATGGACAACCTGAGCATTGTTAAAAACATTAATTCTGACTTTGTCAAAGCTCATTTATTTTAGAGATGAGAAACCTGAAGTAAGAGATGAAAACATTCTTCCAAGGGCATGTGAATTAGAAGTGCACTTGCCCGTTTAGTGATGCCAGGGTCACCAGCTTGCTTCTGGTCCAACCAAACACAGCTTGAGAATCAGGGCTGAATAAAAGCAGCTTCTCCTGGTTTGTAAGCCTCCAAAAGTCTCAGCACCAGAGCCAGGTGTACAGACTCGAGGTAGCCAGAACCGTTTTGTAAGGAAACTATTATATGAGTAGTTATTTATTCATTTGTTTTTTATGTTTATTATTTTTATTTTTTGAAAGAGAGAGACAGCAGTGTGAGTGGGAGAGTGGCAGAGACAGAGGGAGACACAGAACCCAAAGCAGGATCCAGGCTCCAGGCTGTCAGCACAGACCCCGACGCGGGGCCCAAATTCACAAACCGTGAGATCATGACCTGAGCCACCCAGGCGTCCCTCCTTTGTTTAATAGATCTCTTTGTAAAGAGCGGAGAGTGGAATTCAAGTTCATAGTATGGGTCAGCTTTATTTATGGGTAAGGAAATTCTGGACACTTCAGAGGAAACAGCTACAGAAAACCATCATATAGTTCCCCCAAAGGCCAAACTACTGCTCTTTGTTTTGTTGAAGTCGCAATAGAACAGTCCAATAAGAACAATCTCTGAGAGTAGAACTCAGGCACTGGTATTTGTTATTTTTTTAATGCTCCCCAGGTGATTTTAAATTTCAGCCAAGTTTGAGAACCACCAGTCTAGTAGTTTCTGATAACGTCTTTCAAGTCTTTGATACTTTGTCTTTTGCAGCAATAGCCTCTCACTAAACATTCAGGTTCTCTCTTTTAAACGTTTGGGTCCTTTGTCAGATAGTGTAACCAAGGGCACATTTACTACTATTTTTACTTTCATTTGTTTCTCCTCAAGTATTGTCATTGCTGTTTTTAATCATTTTTTATTTTTATTTTCACATATGACATGTGGAACTTGACTAGTGGCAAGAATTTCTGTTCGTATGCATGGTCACAAGACTCTCGACAGTGACTGAGTTCAAGCTACCCTGGTCAATTTATACCTAAAATCAACTCCTTTTGGAGGCAATTAAAAGGATGTCCTTCAGCTTTTCAAACTGAGTACATTTAAGCACATTATTATAACTAATTGTCAGCAGTGTCATTTCTATTCACATTCCGGATTAAACTCTGTGATGGAAAAATACAAATACTATCTTCTTTTTGTGTGTGTGTGTGAAAGGGCAAAGACAGAGATCTTACACCTTAATGTTTCCTAGGATTCACTTAAGTTCATTCTATTATTTCTTCATTCTATAAAGATCTTTAACTTAACCTCTCTTCAAGTAACTAATGCTAGCACAAGAATAAAAGTGCAGAGATTTGTAAGTGTTAAACAACATACATATATTTGTAATGCCCAAATTTAAGTTCTTTGAAGATGAGAACGGTTTACAGAACAGTGAAAATAGACAGGACTTCCTACAGGATTCTAAATGCCAACTGATAATGCATTTTCCATTCCCTTTATTTCTTAGGAAAAATGTCGTTAGGTGCCTTGGAGTAGTAGGAGAAGCAGTCCACACATGGTGAGGAGAAGACAATAATTGTGAAATAAGCTGAAGGGGGAGAAAAGCAAGTTGCAGAACAATTGTTCCAGGAAAAACCTCGTTTCAGTTTGTAGTGCTGTGGTAACTTCAGATGGGCTAAATTTGGAACTGTGTTTCCGCATTTCTGGTAGAGATGTTCAACATTTTAGTCAAACCTTGAGGGCAATAATTGCTGATAGCTTCCAGTGTGCTCTGTACAATTGCATCTGAAGTCTGATTGATAATGTGTAACGAAGAACAAAAAAAAATGGAAAAAAGCGAAGCATTACAACATGAGTTACAGTTATTTTTCTCATATATGCAATGTAAGTGTTGTGAGAGATTAAAGCACTCCAGTTTTGCTGCTCTAGTAGAAATTTTTTTTAACTTAAAAAATTTTTTTAGCGTTTATTCATTTTTGAGAGACAGAGCATGAGTGGGGGAGGGATATAGAGAAAAGAGAGGGAGACACAGAATCTGAAGCAGGCTCCAGGCTCTGAACTGTCAGCCCAGAGCCTGACGAGGGGCTCAGACTCACTGACTGTGAGATCATGACCTGAGCTGGTCGGACGCTTAACCAACTGAGCCACCCAGAAGCCCCTTAATTTTTTTTAATGTTTATTTATTTTTGAGAGAGAGAGAGAGAGAGAGAGAGAGAGAGAGAGAGAGAATGAGTGGGGGAGGGGCAGAGAGAAAGGGAGACACAGAATCCCAAGCAGGCTCCAGGATCTGATCTGTCAGCACAGAGCCCGACTTGGGGCTTGAACCCATGAGCCATGATATCATGACCTGAGCTGAAGTCAGATGCTTAACCAACTGAGCCACCCAGGTGCCCCTCTAGTAGAGTTGTTAAAGGTAAAAGATAAAATTTAAAGAACTATAACTGAGAAGAAAATACCATAATATTTCAGATAGAATATTTTGAGGGATGCATAATCTGAAAAGAATTCTTACAGTCTAATAAATTGTTTCACATCAAAACCTGGAAGTATTTCATGTTAAACATGTAAATGTTTTATAAATCAAAAGGATAATAGTATTTTAAAAAACAAAAGACCTCGTGTGTTTGGTGTTTGTGTTTATGTGTGTGTGTATGTGAATGTGTATAGGTTATATAATTGTTAATCTATGTCTCCTTAGTTCTCATTTGAGACTATTTTATTAGACTGGTTGCATAGATTGTGTTCACATTTTCCTAAAATGCCAAACTGTAATAAACCATCTCAAAATGTCATACTGATTGAGGCAATGTATTACCTGATATATACATAAAGCATCTGAGTAAGGAATAAACCATATAGAAATTATATATGTAGACAAATTATGGAAAATTATATATATTATAATATTATATATATAGAGAATTATATTCGGAGTACATGTATCTAACTTTGAGGAAGACCAGGCAGGTGAACCATATTATTGGCAAATCCTGGTTCAGTTTTTAATAGTATAATTGGTTTCATTGAGCCAGATGTTTAGTGATGTATATTGTACAAGGTGGTTCATTGAGAAAGACTTACATAGTTTTTAAAGGGAAGACAGATGTTGAACATGTGAAGGGACCCTCAGGAGTAATTTCTTGCCATGATGTTTTAGCAAACCTAAATTGTTTCCTGCACATTTTTAAAGGACATAGTGAGAGAGGCATGAATATCTAGTCCATCCTCAGTTCAGGAACCGATTCCAAGAATAGCCACGCTGTCTTACTTTTCACTGTTTTCTTTCTCTCCTTCCCTCCTTCCCTTCCACAAACCCACTATATAGAATAACTTTTGTGCAATACTTAGAGCTTAAAGACTGTGCCCAAGTTAGGCCAAGATTCTTGGCATATTACTTTTTCTGATTTAAGTTTTAATTCATTTATTAAACCTAATAAGGTTTTACTTATAAATCCTTTTCTTTCTCTCTCTTTTTTAAGTAGGCTTCATGCCAAGTGCAGATCCCATTGTGGAGGCTTGAACTCACGACCCTGAGATCAAGACCTGAGCTGAGATCAAGATAGACGCTTAACCCACTGAGGCACGCAAATGCCCCTATCCTTTTTCCTCTTTTATTCATATTTCAGCTTCTCTCTTTAATTCAAAGCTATAAAGCTAGCTACATATATTAATCACAAATAAAGGCTAAATATAGTAAATGCTGAGCTAGGAAAAAGATGGTTGGGGACACATAGTCCCTATATCAACTATGTCATAAATACCTGAATGTGGGTAGCCTCGGAGAAGAACTCAGAAGCTCTGTTTTGGCGAATGGTGGGGTGCAGGCAGTGGTTATAAACACAGGAAAAGAAAAGAGGTAAAGATATGAAGAGTATGGCCACAGTCCTGTGAATTGACAAAATTGCAGTGGTATTTGTATCCTGGTGACACTTTTTATTTTTCAGACCTTCTTAACATGACCAATTTAGGACATATGTAAGAAATAACAACTGTTTATACCACTTCAGATATTAGCCGGGAAAGGAAAAACTACACTTAGTTTCAAGAACAAGACTGGTGTTGTTATATTTGTGAAAGAAATACTGCTTTGTGATTGGAATTTTAAGAAATGTGAAGATGAAGGTAACACTGGAAGAAAACTGTAATAGAAATAAAACTAAAATAAAAGAATGGTCAAATCCTTCATGATAAGCATCGTTAGTGAGAAAGGTAGTATTTATACATGGATATAGCAGAGAATAGCCAGAGAGTTAGTAAAAATTAACTGTTTTTGAGAGAACAAAAGAGAAAAATGCAAGGTTTACACAAAGATTATCTGAAATAGAAAAATTAAAGAAAAGGGGAATCTCAAATATCACTAGAATTCAATTGTTAATTTCCAAGAATCTAATTTCCTTATAGTATGCAGATATTCTGAAATAATGTTCTAACAAACACAGATTATTTACAAAATGTTAAGAGGTAAGAGGAACATCAATTAAAACAAGTAGTATTTACACAAACAGACTGACACTTCTGTAAATACCCTTAATGCAGTACCTAACAGGGACAAGGCTCGGAGCATTTCAGGTATCTTTTTTCAACCATCATTAGCATTTGTCAAATGAAAATCAATCCCCATCTGAAAGGTCCCCTGTCTCCATTACAGCTCAATCAACCTGTCACTCTTGTGGCCCTGTGAAGGCTGCTCTCCAATAACAAATCAACCTCAACTGTCCTCTATCTTAGAATCTCAATTTATAAACAAGGCTTCACAGAATCATCTTACAGAGATATTATACTATGTTTTACAGAAAAAATAATTTAAGCTAAAAATTATTTTTCTATTTTCCAAACTAGATTTTCTTTAAGCAACACCTGCTAAGTATAAAGTTGGCAAACATAGGGAAACTTTCCTTTATGACAATGTTTTATATTTATTGATGCAAAGTCAGTTTTGTTTTCTTAGAATATTGATTGGATTTCTTTTTGGTGATACAAGAGCGGTATGTGTGGGGGTGAGCGGGAAGGTGGCAGACTGGCTTGTAATACAATAAGCAGAAGACCAAAGGCTTTTTTACTCCAGTCTGAGTTCTTAATTTTGTTCTTATTGAAGTATAGTTGACATACAATAATACATTCACTTCAGGCATACAATATAGTGAGTCAGCATTTATATAAATAATGAAATATTCACAATAAGTCTAGTTATCACCTGTCACCATACAACGTTATTCCAATATCATTGACTACATTCTCTAGTGCTGTATTTTACATCCCTATGACTTACTTATTGTACAATTGGAAATTTGCACATTTTAATTCCTTTCACCTATTTTGCCCAGCCCCCAGCCCCCTCTGGCAACCACCTGTTTTTGTATTCATGAACCTCCCTTTTATTTTGTCTGTTCGTTTGTTTTGTTTCTTAGATTCCACACATAAGTGAAATCAAAGGGTATTTGTCTTTCTCTTTCTGACTTATTTCATTTAGCATTATACCCTCTGGGGCCATCCATATTGTCACAAATAGGAAGATCTCATTCTTTTTCAATAGCTGGTTAATATTCTATTGTATATATGTGTACATACATACATACATACATATATATACATAGAATGCATATCTATTCTATTGTATATATATATATGCATATATATAACATATTTTTATCTATTGATGGACATTTAGGTTGCTTCCATATCTTGGCCATTGTAAATAACACTGCAGTGAACATCATAAGGTGCAGATATCTTTTCAAGTTAGTGTTCTTGTTTTCTTCAGGCAAATATCCAGAAGTGGAATTACTGGGTAGTATGGTATTTTAATTTTTAATTTTTTGAGGAATCTCCATACTGTTTTCTCCATACTGTTGCACCCAATTTACATTCCCATCAACCGTGCATGATGGTTCTCTTTCTGTCACATCCTTGTTATCACTAGTTATTTCTTGTCTTTTTCACACTAGCCATCTGACAAGTGTAAGATAATATCTCATGGCGGTTTTGATTTGTATTTTTCTGATGATTAGTGTTAAGCATCTTTTCATGTGTCTGTGGCCCTCTGTATGTTTTCTTTGGAAAAATGTCTATTTGGGTTCTTTGCCCATTTTTAAATCAAGTTGTTGTTGTTGTTGTTGTTGAGTCTTAAGAGTTTTTTATAAATTTTGGATATTAACCCCTTATTAGATTTATCATTTGCAAGCATCTTCTCCCATTCAGTAAGCTGACTTTTGACTTTGTTGATGGTTTCCTTAGCTGATGGCAAATAAAAAAAAAGTAGTCCAGTTTCAGTCTTTCTACGTGATTTTCCAATTTTTCTAACAACCATTTATTGAAGATACTGTCTTCCCCCCATTGTATATTCTTGTGTCCTTTGCTGTAGATTAATTGACCATATGAACTGTGAGTTTATTTCTGGGCTCACTGTTCCATTAATCTATGTGTCTGTTTTTGTAATTTGTACTAATAATAATATGCCCCAAAGTTAAATAAATAATTTGGGATATTAAGTTTTATTTATAAATAAGGGGTTGCAATCAGGAAATAATTAGGTAAATAATTCTCAGAGTTAACAATTAACAGTTAAAATTGTGCTGTTAGGAATATAGCACTTGGAGGGTATTTTGATTCTCTTATCATTAATTGAGGAATGAGATTAATCAAGGAATTAAGTCTGGACTTAGAGCATTCACTTATTGGTAAAGATTCTTTTGTAATGCTGTGGTTAAAAAGATACTACCTAGGACATACATACAGTATGGTCACCTCAGAAATATCTTTATGTAGATGGGATGAGCACAGCATCAGTAAATTGAAAAATAAATGTGCGTATTAATGCAATCTTCCTTCTGGTTCAACTTGAAATCAGAACTACGCCCAAAGTTAACATTTTATTTGTTATACTACTCCTATGTGCTTTCCCTTTCCATCTGCTGGTGGTGCTAGTGAGAAATAGGGTGACTGCAAGTGAAAGGATCTTCTACTTATTCAGCCAAAGTTATTAAGCATTTATCTAGAAAGTGTGAGGGAAAACAATTTTAAAAATCAGATAGGTCCCACCCACGGATAGATGAATGCTCAATTCCAAAATACCAAATAATTCATAATGATCCTTATCATCTTTATCATAGCCAACACTTTCACAGCCTGTACTAAATTAACTCATTTGGTCCTCATAAAAACCCTAAGAAGTGGATCCTCTTACTATCTTCATTTTACTGATTAGAGAACTGACGATACAGAGAGGTTTAGTAACAGTGCTGAAGGTAACAAAGAAATGTTAGAGACCAAGCAGTCTGGCCCAGAATCCATGCACTAATTTCTCTCTCAATACCAAGTGTAATCCTGATTGTTCTAATCCTGATCGTTAATTGTACTTCCAAATCATATTTCAATGATTGGAACATTTGCCATATAATCTTAAGGAACTCTTTTGAAAGTCCTGGGGTTTCATTTTAATAAAATCTTTGCCCTAGAGTAAGGCAGAAATGTGTTTTGAAAAGAAGTGTAATCCCTTAATTTTTCATTCATTTACAGTCATTTGAGTTATTTGAAGTTCAGTAAGCCTTTTTCTTTGATTAGTATTTTATCCCAATCCTGGGAATGTACATTTTGGTAACAATAAATAGGAATCTGGTCAGTCTTGTTAGAAACTCACTAGCTCTAGAGTCAAATGATTTTTAATTCATCACAAAATATTTACAGAGATTTAGACCTGAGATTTTTAGTTTAATATATAGCAGTCTTATGCAACCCCACTGAATTTTCTACATTAATCTTCAGGGTTAGAAAAGGGTTTATTTGCTGCCTGCCTCAAAGTCATTAAACTTAGTTCCTCCACTTATGTTGAGAAAAAGACTTATGTAAATGCTCCTGGATATTTTTGCAATGCTTTAAATTGAAAACTGATTTGTGTCAACCATTTTTCTTGTAGGTCTATTACCAAAAACATACATAAGAAAGTGCTAAATTAATCCTTTATGCATATATTGGCTAAATTCAAAAGTACTCCACGCATCATTGATGCAACATACACATAACTACAAAGGTACAAAAAAAAAAAAATAAGCACTTACCTAGTTTAGTGCTACAGATTGTGATCTTATCCACAAATATTTAATTTTATTCCCTAAACCTTGGCTTTCTTTACTAGCACGATGGCATGCATGATGTTGGGGTGCAAGATTTAAAATCTGCGGATTTTCTGCAGGCAGAAATATAAATCTTAATGAAAATGTTATACTGCATAAATATCACGTTGGGAAGCAATTATAAGCCAGGCTTTATATTGGGAAGAGAAAGGCATTTATTCATGTAGGATATTTGTGTTTCTCTGAAACTGTTCGCATATAAAAAAAAAAAAGTGATTGCAGAAGTTTATGAGATGTTCTCACCTTGGGAGCTGAAATTCTGCAAGTTCTCCACCATATTGCTCTCTGAAAGAGAGAATTGGAGCTCAAGATTCCTAGGTATACCCGAGTGAGAATTAGCTTCTGAGTTCTAAAGCATGGCAGATGTATTTTCTTCTCAGATCCTGGGCTATTTTCAGATGACAGATACATGGATTTCAAAACAATGAATATACCTGAGGCAGTGATGTGTATCAAGTGGAGGGAATAATATAACAAATATAAACTGAATAACATTTGTATTGCAATTTTGGATTACCAGGGAATTATATTAAGTATACCCAATTATATATGGCTGTTCATGAATTGAGTAGCTACAGCAGAGCACAGTTATATTTATTATAGAATTTTCTAAAGGAGAACATTCACATTGTATGCAAAATGTGGCAATCATTGCAGTTACTGAAGAGATAATAAAAGGGTTGATTCCTAGGTTTTTGAATCTAGTTCAGTACAACAGGAGCAAAAACATGGGGATTCTTTTGTAGGATATTTTCCCCATAGAAATAAGTCTGAAATGGGTGTTCTGATGAAAGATAATTTCTTATTTCTAAAAATGCAAAGCAGGTTTATATACGAACAAAATGGTATTGTTCAATGCTCTCTTTAGTAAGCATAATCATAAACTTTGTAAGTGAGCCAGCAACTTAGCTTATTGCTTAAGATTTAGGTATGAATGTAAATATATTTAAATTTATTTGGGGTGCCTGGGTGGCTAAGTTGGGCATTCCACCCTTGGTTTTGGCTGTCATGATCTTGCAGTTCATGAGTTTGAGCCTGGTGTCAGGTTCTGCACGGACATTACAGAGCCTGCTTGGGATTGTCTCTCTCTCTCCTTCTCTCTCTGCCCCTCCCATGCTCCTGCTCTCGTGCTCTCTCTCTCAAGACAAAATTAAATTAAATTAAATTAAAAAACATTTTTAAATAATATGTAAATAAATTTATTTCTATAAGGTTCTCTATGAAAATCATGTATGAAGAAAGATATAAACATTAAGAATAGGCACTGTCTTAATATATGTATATATATATATATATATATATATATATATATATATAACATTCTGCTGTTATGCTGATTTTTTGGACTTCTATGAGCCTCATTATGTCTGATAAAATAGTAAATGGAAATTCTTGCTAAGGAGGTGACAAATAGTTTAAAGATATATTAATATCTAGACTATTTTACCTCAAGTTTCCCTTAGTTTTTCTCCTTTACCCTAATCTATGCATGGCTCTGCTCTTTCAGCATGGAAAAATACAAATGCGAAAGTGGCACTTTCAACATGCATGTCAGTAAGAAAAAACATGGTAAGTTCCTGAGCAAGGGCAACTTTTAATAGGACCAGAAATTCTCAGCGTCTCTTCCTATCCATGACAACCATCTGTCATCCCCTGTGGATAGCTGTTATGGTCTGCGCGCCCTCAATATTAGGTCCCTTAAGTTTGCTTTGATGAATGGGATGACGTGTACACTCAGGAATTAGAGAATAATTGCGTAATCTTTGTGTTAGATCACTGGGAAGTAGACTAATCCTTCTCACTTTGACGGAACTTCTGAAAGTTAAAATATTTGTCAACAATGCAGACTTTGATTTCCTAACTAGGACAGATGCAGAGTCTTGCAAATTTCCTCTCAGGTATTCTACAAGGATAGACGGCTATAATTTTATCTCTCAAAGAAGAAACACTGTAGGAAGAGAATCCCAAGCCTCTTTTTCCTGACATAACAGACCTATACTTCATTTAAAAAATCATGGAATCTCAGGAACCCTCATTCTTATCCAGAGAACCCTCTGTCACATCACACCTGTGCAGAATAATTTTTACAAACATAATTCCCTAAACCAACGGTGTTAGGACTTACTGGATGTGTAATGCAGCGGTACTTTTGAAAATATCCTATATTTCCTCCTGAAATTTCAATTAGCAACCACTCTCAGATGTAAAAAATTTGCTTCTGTAAATTAAATGATTTAATATGCAAGAGAATGTCATTGCCTTCCATCTGGAAAGCATTTGGAGCAGTATTTAGTACAGGCTCCTTGCCCCAATATGGACCTCGATGTCTACAACCATTAGATATCCTGTCCGAGGTCGCAGAAGTGGCGGGACAGATCTCAAGTCCACTACAGATCTCTGCTCTCCATTTTCCAATATAATGCCAGTAATAAAAAATAGCCACACAGAAGCAATATTATCTTTGTCTATTATGTGGGTACCTATTCATAATATATAGAGTCCTATTTAGAATGTAAGAGAAATATATTTTTTATATTATTGTACTTGAGTATGAGTGAATACAAGATTTGAAAACGAGACTCACCCCCATTACAAACGTCTACAAATGTTACTTTACGTGAACAGACATGTTCAGTAATCTATTAAATATGATTTAAAAATACAGTATCTTTTGTAAGAAAATAAGAACAAAGACAGGCACATTTCGTAGAGAGGATTCTAGAGTGAACTGATTAAAACCTGTATCAGAATCATTTGAGGTTCTCATTAAAATGCAAATTCCTCAGCCTTGAACTAGAGTACTGAATCAGAATTTCCAGCAGTGGGAACATTAATTATATATTTTATTATCAGTCTTAGGTGAGAATTAGGCTCAGAAAAATTGCGAATCAGATGTTTAAGGCTTGTACGACTACATAAGGATTATTAGAGACAATTCTTGACATTTCTCATGCTTCACAGAAAACAAATTTGTTCCCTTGATTTTTATATATTTTTCTCGAGTGTATGTAAAACCTTCCAAGTTAAAACTTCTAACCCACTGTAATTCTATGGAGAAAACCCCAAAGAGTTAATTAATTCTCATGGTTTTGAGGTTAAGTCTGATTTTATTACACTCTTTTAAGAACTGTATTGCAGAAGTATATGCATTTATATCCTTGTTGAGTAATGTCTTTATTAACCAAACAGCTGTAATTTATTGAAGCAAATGCTTAGTAACCAGTCATTAATTCGTGGGCTACTATTGTGGTTTTCTCCAGGGAATCCTTTGACTGATAGACTGCCAAAATGTGGATGGGAGAGCCCAGATCTGCAGTATGGAGTCCTGCACAAGAAGAATAGAGCCGGATCAGGCTGCTTGAAAAGCGGCTGTATCCATGGCACCATTTCACAAGGAATCATGAACAAGAACAAAAACTACAACAATATAACATATATTATATATTTGCATCATTATTAATAGGTTCTAGCTTGCTTATCCCTTTTGATCTTTTCAGTAATCCTCTGCTTTTATGCATGACAAAATAGAGCATCACAGAAAGTTGTTTATCCAAATGTTTTGTGTATTATACACAAAGGTAAGGTTTTTCCCCATTCGTTTATTCATTTATTTTTTTCCTGCTAGGTAACACACCTAATGTAAGGAAAGACACACTCTTGATCCTTAAGCAGCTTCAAATAGAAACATAGAGGCAATGTCAGTGTAGTCTTATAAATGTTCAGATGTGGTAAGTATAGGCTGTAATGTGTGCATACGATAGATACCTAACTCATCTTCGGGGCACTGCAGGGGGAGGCCTGAAGGAGAAGACACCTATGTAGACAAATGAAAGAGTAACAACCGGTAAAAAAGTGGGAAAAACAAAGTTAGGGTATTCCAGGTGGAGGGAACACTGTATGTTCACTACGGCCTGGACGTAGTGGTGGAGAAAACCATGAGTCAGATCATTAAGGATCATGCACATCAGGTTGAGATATTTGGACTTCAATCTGCTGGTGAGCACAAGACATTGGAGATACTAGATTTACATTTTGGAATGATCCCTGTGAAATGTGGAAAAGGGACTGGGAAGGAGCAGAATTGAAAGCAATGTGACCAGTCTGAGGGCTTAAAAAATAACTCAAATCTAGGTAAGGACAGTGGGGCTACAGGTGACAGATAGGTTTAACATATAGAAAGGGAGTAGAATTGAAAGGGCTTAGTGATAGATGTGGGTGACAGGGAAATAAAGAGTACAGAAAGGTATCTCATATGCTGGGTGATTAAATGAACAGTTTTGCAATCTGAGATAGGAAATACAAGAGGAAAGGCTTTCATGGTAAGAATAAAGTCCTTCACTACTTCAATATTTTTCTTCTAAATTATTCTTGAACTTTGTATGTGCATATTCTTCCTAACAGTGGAAAAGGTGGAAAGTTTAATTTTATTTCTAAGGGTGATCTGACTGTAACATGTTATAGCATTCTTCAGCCAGCTCTTGATTGAAAGCATCGAACCAGACAAGCACTCCTTTTATTTCTTTATCACAACACATATATCCTTAAAGAATAACGTTCAACTTTTAAGAGATGGCATTTTCTTACAAAGGAGAGTGGTGTAACATCCTTTGGTTACTAGGGAAAATAGTTATATTGAGCCTTCTAATAGATACGCCAGGATTCTATTTTAGAAGAAACACTAATTACAACCTCTAATTATGGTAAACAATAAATGGGATCTAAGATAAACCAAGGATATAAAAATTTCATATTGTTTGACATTTGAAATTCAAATTTGTTTGTATCACAGACAGTTGAAGGTTTTTCCTGAACATTATCATAGCTTTCAAATAACTCTACACAGATCTACTTTATCTCATAGAATTTATTAATGGCATATAGTATCTTTCATTACTGTACATATTTGCTCATTACTGATGTACATATTTGCTCATTACTGATGTTTAGAGTGAAGTGTAGTTCATGGTATTAAGTACATTTACTATAATACATCTGAGTTTTATTTTATGCAATTATCTTAGTTTGCAGCACATTTTTTTATGTCTCAAATGATGGCAAAGTCGTCTTTTCAAAAACTATTTCCTTTTGGGAAAGTAGCTCACCCTTTCTGGGTCTGTTTCCTCATCTGTCAAATAAAGATGGGCCTAGTTCTACTTTATAGTGTTGGTTTGAGGGTAAATTTTTATAAATGTATATATATATATATATATATAATTATATATGTATATATATATATAAGTGTATATATTTATATACAATACATAATATATACAATATTTATATATATACATTTATATATAAGTGATTATTCATCTTCACCCTCTCCACCTTCTCTTGCGTGCCTTAAATCCAGTCTTGCAATTTTATTAATTGTGTTTCCTATTCACCCTTCCTTTTGTCCATCTTCGTGTCTACTGCTATCCCTGAGAACAAGGACACAGTGGCTATTACTTCTTTACTTGCAGTGCCCTACCCATAGTAGGCTCTCAGTCACTATTAAGTAATAACTAAGTCAATGCATCTACGTTGTAAAATCTGACTCTGAACCAGGGGCCCCAAAACTCTTTTTGTCAATCACTGGACTGTTTGTAGATCCTCTTAAAGTAATTGCTTAGAAAGATTGATCATTTGGACATAAATACATTGGCGTATTTGTTAATAGTCCCACCGTTTGTAAAACTGCTATGATGTCACAGTACTAATGGCCAGTTCACCGGCTAATCAACATTTAGGGTAGCAACTGAACATTTTGCTCCCTATTTCTGTGGCACTGGGCAAGTCACATACAGCTTCTCTTGAGTTCCATTTTCTTTTCCTTTAAAATTAGTAAGTTGGACTAGAATTATCTTAATGATCCTTTAACATTTATGATTGCAGTGGATTTGAGCAATTATTCAACATTTGAAATATAAGACACTGAGAAAAACACATCATGTAGAACATTTCAGGCAGGGGGATATTAAACTAATGACCTTGATTTCTCAGCCTGTTGCTCAGTTCAATGAGACAGGCTGGTAGACAGGATTTTCTAAAAGACAGTTTTTAAATTTAATTCTGCAAGATCTCCCCTGTCTTAGCATTCATTTACATCTCTTTCAAATACCAAACCCTTCTCTCCAAAAAGTGCAAAAGATTTTAGCTTAAGCTGGTTACCACATTAAAGTTTTGACCTTGAGCCCAGAAAGGGCTCTATAGAAACTGAATCCCTATCATTTAAGATTATATTGGCTCTTAAAAATGACTAGTTCCAATATTTTATTGTCACTTTTCTCCCCAATTATTTGATTGGAGGTTTTTCAAAAGACAAAATATTTTAAATCAAATTTAATTCAACATTCCACTTCAAGGAGCAAGTCTTAAATGTAGTTTTTAAAAACTACTGAATACCTAAAATTTCTTCTGCTGATTAATGTACGGGAAGCTTTCTGTGTAGGAAAAATGGACTGCAAAAATGGTTTCTGGGACCTGGGAAAAAGATTTTCCTAGGGAAACCAGCAGTGTTTATATCAATGTTGAATTATTTATGAGTCAGTCATATTAATGCTAAATTTTAACTGAGAACAACCCAACAATTTTGGCCCACATGCACTGTTTGCTTAAAATTGTTATTTTATGAAAGGCAGTCACGTTATGATTTCAGTAGAGAAATAAGAAAGTCATTCCAATTCTATCATGGTCCATAGAAAGTTGTTTTGAATGCACCATTAAATCATTAATTTTACGTGAGTGTTGTCCTTCATCTGACAACGTTCTGCTCCAAAGGACTGTGGATATTTCACAATGCATCCTGAGGAGATCAGCGTTACTATTTATTAAGGCCTTGATTAATCATCTGATGGCTATCATTAGGAAATTAATTTGTGAACTCATATTTTGATGTGAGAGATGAACATATCGAGTTTCATAAGCACACTTAACTAGAGCCCAATGCTGATGTAGGGCAGCTCAGCTGCATCATGGACCAGACTGAATGGCATACTCTAAAACACAAGCTATATCACAGGGATAACTTTCCAACAGAGTCTCAAGTTCAAACATACTGCCCTGCTTTCTCCTGAATATACTTTTTTGTTCCTATCAGACTGTTTGCCTAAATGTTTTCATTTAGAAAATGTTGCCATAACTAGATAGATAATAATTAAATGGTAATCTCTAGAGTAAATCTTTAAGGGTGGTGGCTAATATTTAGCCCTGTGTCCCTGGTCTTCCCCTTTCTACTTTGATGATCTTGAGAAGATTCTGTTGTCTGCCTAAGCCTTTGTGCTCTCACTGTAAAATGGGAGAACTTGATTACTCTTCATTACTGCTTACCATTTGGGATTGTTTGTCAGATCAAATGTGAGAAGGTATGTGCAGGATGCCTGGCAAGTAAAAAGCAGGCAGATAATTCTAGTTAATATCATTAGTAGTAGTACTACTATGGTTATTATCATGAAATTGAATTTAAAAATATCAGAAAATATGTAATTTTGTTAATGGTAGCACTATGGCTATCATTTAATCAAGGACTAAAGTTATGCAATTAAGGTTAATGATGTTCTCATAAAAGGTGACTCGATTTCTGAGGAATATATTAACATTTACAGTTTTAAACCAATATTTATGTCTACATGTCAGTAATGCAAAAAAAATGTGTTTACTCTGTGAACTCTGGCTATCTCACTTATCAATCATTCATCTACTCAGAGAATTTATAAACCAAAGGGTCTTCGCATGATGTTTTGGACTACCTACCTCCTTCTGTCCTATTGTGCCCTGTTGGATATAATGATTTTCTAGATATTTGCATTTGTTTCTTGCCAGACTAGGCTGAGTCTACATAGACAAAAGGAATAGATATTTCGAGGGACCAGACAATTATTAAAAAAAATAGGAATTTAAGATCCAAATTATCCTGCAAATAAAGGATAAATTCATCCGCTCATCACTTGAAAAGCTCAGGGAACAGCTGACTCAATCTGTTTCACCATAGGACACAGACCATTATTTTCAATGAAAGAATCATTCAAGTGAAGATATTATAAGAAACAGGGTGGCTAATTAGTTGTTCACATATATCCTACAGATCCCATTTAGTTCTTCCCAGAATCCCAAGCTATGCACAGATAAAATTAATTTAATTCTGAGCTGAAAAGAAGGTGTTAATGTCCCCCCTCTATCTCTGAGGGTGAGCAGTTCCGGGGAGGGTGTGTCTGTGTGGGGGAGGAATAGGTTTCCAGAGCTGTTAATGTCACCAAGTAAGCTATAATTTAAGGGTGTGATGGTTGTCCTTCTCTGACTGTCTTATCCCAATACCTCTGATTGTAATGCCCCTCCTTTTGTGATTCATCAGGGCCATTTATATTCTCTCCCTTGTACAGTTTTCTAGCTACTTTTATTATTTAAGTCTGGAATAAAATCTTCCCTTATGAGAATCAGATCATAATTTTTTAGAGGTGTACCCTTTTGTTGAGTTCTAAACTATATGGAAACATAATTAAATATGCTTTGAAAATCTATGTGATAATTTTCTAAAGGCCTCTGGATATTTTGTAGAGTTACGAAAAGAAAATTAATAATAAAGGCATCAGGGGGAAACATTAGTAAAATTTTAAGAGGCCTATATTGTTAATTTTCTCAGCCAGTTCACAGGAAGTTAGCCAATTAAGGCCATTGTGAATATTCAAATCTTCTATTTCTTCAGTAGTTTAGTACTTGAAAACCACAATACAAGAATGATTCTTTTTTAATTGCTCATTATTTCTTAGGTGTCTCTACAACTGCCACAAAACTAGGATTAAGCTGGGCATTGATATGAAATTTAATACAAACGATTTTTACTGAGCACTTATTACGTGTATTAATATTCATTAAGTGAAATTCAGGAACAATAGAAAACAAAATCCTGAACTTCTATGCAAACCAACTAAAATATGGATATGTTTTAGTAGGAAACCTGGAAGTATGTTATTAGTATACTAAGTGGGTTATTAGTCATAAAAATGTAGAAAAATTATAGAAAAAATGTAGGTGTTGAGGAGTTAGGAAGCACTACTTGGAAAAGGTGGGCTTCGTACTCGAAGAGGGAAATAAAGGGGTATTTCAGGTGGGCCCAACAGCATGATTAAAGGCATGGAAGAGAATCTGAGATATTACTTATACAAATTGTTTTGCACCATCATTTATTATGTTTTCAAGATATGTGTATACAATCTTTTTAAGGTGACACAAAATATTCTGGAAAGTATTTCTCATTGGTAGGAGCAAGCACTATGTTATCGTACATAGGCAAAAGGAAACGCCAGCAGCCAGATGTCAAGATTCAGAAATGAAAGTCTGGATTACAAACCTCAAGAGGTGGGACACCTTACAGATTGACACACTTGTTTTAACAACGTGCATGGTAACACCTGTAAAATGTTAGTGCAAAATGTCCACCTGGGATGAAGGTAATAGAGAGATTCCCTACCCATGATAACTCTGCGCTATGCAATGTTAATATGTCACAAATTCCTTAGAGTGATTTATATTACATGTCTATTATACAGGTAAATCTGTTTTATTAATATTGTAAGTCTAGGTCGTTTGCCAGCACATATTTTTTTTTCAGGTAATACTGTTTCTCTGTGCATGTGTGCAATAAATCTTCTCTCTTCCAAATCTGGGCTTTAGTAGCAAGTCCTCATTCTGCATCCCAATAAAATGAAATGTCATAGTGAATAAAGCACTATAGCTACATTTCTGATGAGATCCTAAAAGAACCTGCCAGAAAAAAAGACTTTGAAATAGTGATAAAAAAAAAAAGCAAATTCCTAGCTAGCGATCTTTCTGTTCTAAGGGGAGAGGCTTCAATGTGGAAACAGTGTCCACACAGTGGGACCTTGTGCTCTCCTTGAGCAGACTTCTGTGCTTCTTGAAGAGAGGATCCTCATTCTATTGTCTTCTTCTTTCTAGTAATACATACAGAATAGCTGGGTCACCTTAATCTGGTTGAAATCAGAGGCTCTCTGTATATGCACTCTGGGCAGTTAGGCTTGCAGTTGATTTAAAGATTATTCACTGTGAAGAAGATTCCTTCTCAATGGCTCACCAGAAGAATTTATCCATTTTAGTGTTCTTTATATCCTTCACTTTTGAAGCATTGAGGGATAGAAAGACAACAGTGTTGGAGGTTTTTGGGATTTTTTGTCATTGTTTTTCACTTAATATCAATCTTTTTTTTCCTTTTAATGTTTTAAATGTTTGAGAGAGAGAGAGAGAGAGACAGAGAGAGAGAGAGAGAGAGGAAAAAAAAAAAACGAGCTGGGGAGGGACAGAGAGAGAAGGAGACACAGAATTCTGAAGCAGGCTCCAGGCTCTGAGCTGTCAGCACAGAGCCTGACATGAGGCTCATACGCATGAACTGTGAGATCATGAGCCGAGCCGAAGTCGGACACTTAAACGACTGAGTCACCCAGGTGCCCCTATCAATCTCTTTGGAGGCAGCTTCAAGATGATGGTGTAAAAGAGTTTGTATAAGTAATCAATACTCTACTGTATCTCATGCATGCTAATTCAAGTTTGCCTTTAATTCACAAATTGCTGAAGAGCCAGTAATTTCTAATAGTGTTCTCAGTTTTAAACTCCCCTTGTTTAAACATCAAGAACTACAATCCTGTAATACAAACAGTATAGTGTATTTAATGTATTTTAATCTATTTTCTGTGAATCATTTTGGTCTGTAAGGAAAAGCATCTCTGAATTTTGTTTATGGATATACTGATTTAGCAACTACATACTGTACTAAAGCCAGAATGTTTTCTGGTGGATCTGCTCATATTCAGGGACATTGAGCAACTCAATTGGAAACTTAATCTGACTTAAATGTTCCCTGAAATAACTGTCATTACCTTCGCATTTGATTTACACTGTATACCTGTTTAAAAATATCTTTAAATTACAATTCTTTGGAACCACAGACAGCCTCCTTTACACCCAGATTTTAATCTCTACAGTTATATGACACTAAATCCTGGGCAAACAGCTGGATTTGGTAGGGAGCTCTCTGTCTTAAATTTGTGAGAAGTTGGCCTGATAGATCTGATTTTCATGGAGAAGACTTTGCCAATCATTTTACTTTTTTCCAAGAAAGTACAAAAGAGGAAAAAAAATTGTATGTCTATGTCTGCCCCCCAATTTGAAAATGATGGTCAGTATGATGAATTATTCATTATTACCATCTCTCCAACCCTAAATTAGTTTACAGTTTGTAAAAATCGACATAGGAGTAGGGGATGGCATCTCGAGCCACTAGGGGTCAGCAGACACCAGGAATGTGTGGCATCATTGTCACTGTGAGGGAATCAGAAGATAAAGGACCTACAGATTTCTCGGTGGGGGTACAGCCATGTCCTTCCCTGGCACACACTTCAATTTTAATTCAGATAGATATAATGAAAGAAAGGTACCACACATCTTAATGTGGGATCTATCAGAACTTTATAGATTCTCAATGTTCCATCCTTAGATTTACTGCCTTTGATTATGTAAATGAATAAATGGAGGAAGAAGATTAGAAGAAATCAAGAAAACCAGGCAACTGCAAAAAAAGAAAGGTGGAACCTGCTATATTGGAAGCACAGCTAGCTACGTTTCATTCTGCGCCTAACTCCAAAGATCTATGCGATCTTCTTTTGTAATCCAGAGGATCTCAATGTATAGTACCAGGACGCGAAGCATCAGTATCTCCTGGATAGGTAAGAAATATAAATTCTTGGCATCACCCCAAAAGTACTAAGGCAGAGACTGGGGGACTAAATACTGGCAATCTGTGATGAATGAGACCTCCAAGTGATTCTGTTGCCAGTTAATGTTCGAGAACCACGACTCAAATTTATAAGTTGAGATGATATGAAACTGGCCAGGAGTAGCAGGAAGGACATATTGTATTTACTTTAAAAGATCTAATTGAGTTGATTCTTTTAACTACTATGTGAGTGACTGCTTCTTGGGTCCTAAGTGACTCTTTACTATTTGATATGTACTTGTGGCCAAGATGGATATATGAATTATTTCCAGTTCAGCTGGAAAGTAGGCTAACCCTGTTGGGAGTAGTAACAAAACACTAGTCATTCCCACATGAAGCACATTAAATGTAAAGTCCTATGGGGATGTGAGCTGCTTATCAAGGTCAGTAAGTCACAGAATGAGATGGTCCCAGAAGACCTCCAGCTTTTGCCTAAGCAGTCTGCTTAATAATTTTTTTTTTTTCTTGAGGGAAGAACAGAAAAATTAGCAATGCCCAGGATGGGAGCCTCAAGGATAGCAAGCCCAGGATGGTTCACACCTGTTCTGAACCACGTGACACAAGTCCAAAAAGCTGCCAGACTCTTGTTTTCTCCTGTACTTAATTCCAGCCCATCTCTTTTTTTTTTTTTTTTTTAATTTTTTTTTTTCGACATTTATTTATTTTTGGGACAGAGAGAGACAGAGCATGAACGGGGGAGGGGCAGAGAGAGAGGGAGACACAGAATCGGAAACAGGCTCCAGGCTCCGAGCCATCAGCCCAGAGCCCGACGCGGGGCTCGAACTCACGGACCGCGAGATCGTGACCTGGCTGAAGTCGGACGCTCAACCGACTGCGCCACCCAGGCGCCCCAGCCCATCTCTTTAAAATCTCACTCTGGCCAATATGCCCGGTGATCTAATCTCTGTGCTCGCAGGTTGGCCTAAAATCATCCGGAACAGATGCATACCGTTTCTCTATTTAGAGATGGATCAAGATGATAATTTATCAACCTTATCATTAGCAGCTGTAGCAGCAGGAATGGCATACTGAATACCCAGTATGCGGAATATTTTGTATGAGTGCAGGAGCCAAAAAATTTAGGGACCTACTACGGAGTTGTAAAAGCAAAGCAGCACTTAAAAAAATTTACAGACAGCAGTGTAATGTGTTCAAAGGAATGGTAAATGGCAGGAATAGGTGGCATGAACTTGTAAAAAGTGTGGATTTTAACAATTTTCTCCCACCATGAGTTACTCCTTCACAGCCAATACATAAACAAACTGCCCATTCTCTTAATCCAATAGAAAGTAACTTCTGTGAATTCTTTTGGTCCAGTATAATTGGAATTTTAATATACTCGGATCTCACTGTAATTTACATATATGCTATTATAAGAAAACATTCCATTCTAGGATTTGCATATCCTTACAGGAAACTTTAATTTCTCTTGCGAGGGGACAGTTACTGCAATCTATAGTCTTAGAGTCTATATGCCATTTGGTTTCTGGTATCCTGTGTCTCAATCCCTGAAGAAGGTAGATGGCAATGCATTATAACCAGTACTAGCATTCTGTCTCTGGCTATCCATTATCTTCCAGGAAGTGCTATAACTCGAGAGGCTACCTTCATTTTTGATGATTGATTCACCTTCATTTTTTCAGTACCTGCGAACACAGTGAGTGTCTGGCTCATAGTAATCCATGAATATTAGATGAATGAATGGATCCACAGCTTATGCACAATGGCTATCATACATTGCTATCTTTTTTAGAGTAGACACAGTGTGATAGGAGGAAAAGCAAGAATGCCTTTAAAAATCTGGATTTCTTGCAGTTTAGCTAATGAGGAATCATGTGGCTTTTACAAGAATATTCTGCAGCAAATTTTTTTTAAGTGTGAAAGCAAGCTAACTTTCAATAAAACAAATGTGATGGCACGTCCTTCTGTGCACTGAGAAGATGTGATGAGCTGTATCCAGTGAAAAACCTGACTCACAGGTACAGTGTTATCACCAGATAGAAATGCAATTTCACCTTGCATCATTTCACTTTCTATCTCCAACACCGAGTACTGTGCCTGGCACAGGAAGGTACATAATAACTATTGATGAATGAGTAAATATATATGAATAAATAAAGGAAACTCAGGAGGTATGTGTCCATGTGTTGAATATTTTTACTACTAGGGGCTCTCGGGGATCTGCCTTTAATAGATAAGAATGATTTATAATTATGTCGTAATTTATTTTAGCGGATTTTTTATATGCTTACAGACAGTGGGAATAATTTTTTTCTTAAATTGTTCCAATATTTCCAAGTAACAATCTGTTCCCTTTCTTTCTTAGAGTCCATCTTTTAAAAATAGTATGAAGAAGAACTCTATTAGAGTCCTAAAAGTTTATTAAAAATTCTGAATGAATATAAGAGACACTTAGGAGCTTTCATTGTACTTAAATGTTGATTGACATTTTTCAATTTTCGGTTCTCTACAATAAAGAGTTGCAAAGTCTCTTTATTCTTTGCTCCTCTTTCCTTGTGGGTTTCCAACATAACACAATCCTCTTCTGGGGCTGGCCAACCCCGTGCTGATCATAATGCCCCAATTTAATCTTTTTAAATGAGGTATTTCCATTTGAGAACCTCAATGTAAAGTTTGCTCCTCCACCTCCATTCATATGTTTATTTGACCGGGAAAGTCCATAAGAAGATGATTTATTACTTTGCCTCTTTCCTCAAAATTTGTTCTCTCTCAAACTGATAGGAAGATTCCACAAACATCAAGGCAAATCGTTCTTACCCTAGAGGCAGGGAGTTAAGGCATGTTTTATCCTCAAAGGGCTCCCTGGAGACCTTGAAGAGCATGTGTGAATACAAACAGCGCGAGCTTCCTGTGGTTGACTACAAAGTGCTTGGTTGCAAAACCATTTCCTGTTTCTTAACATAAAATGGAATCAAGTACAGTCAAGTACCATTTGGCAATTCTGCAGATACATCAGCCCACAGTGAGATTTGGTCAACTGAATATTATTTACTCTGTGTCTTTAGTTTGGCCACATCTTGCGGGTCTCCCAGTTTTAAGTAAAATATGGACTGATGGGGCAATTCTAACCATTTCATTCTGATCACTGGGCTATGAGATAACAATCTCTGGTCAACGTGTCATTGAATTTTGTGTTACCTCATTTTTTTTTCCATTTGTAAAATGGGAATAATAATCCTATTAGTTGTATGTCTTCACTAAATCATCTTGATAACATACTTTACTTTTTAGAAGTATTTAAATTTTAAAGAAGAGAAAAAATTAACTCCAATTTTAATACATCCCCACCCAAAGGCAATGGAGCAAGCAGAAGCTGTGAGCGCTGTGTCTGGGGGGCACGGAGCAGACCTCAATTCCCTGCGCAGAGGCATCTTCTGACTCCAGCTATGTGTGAGATTGGCTCTCACTCAGAGGAGATTGCTAAATTATCCATGCTTTGATCTATTCCTCCCAACTATCCTTTATTGTCTTTATGCCCTTTATTATAATCGCTTTTGATATGGCTAGCTTCATTTTGTTTTGCCAATACGATATGGAAAAAAAACCCAAACCTGACAGTACGACAAATGATATGACACTTAGAATAGCTGAGGTTAAGAAAAGAATTCTCTCTGAAAGAAAATATTTCCCCCAAAAGCAGCCCGAGAAGATGATATTCGCACTACTTCATGGAGTACTTGTTCAGGCAACTCCCATTAATGATAATGGGAGCTAATCGGTGAGAGAATAAACACCTTATAACACATTACATTTAAAACTCAGCATGAACCGAAAAACAGCTATTTTACTCAGTTAGCAGGATGGATGCTTTTAGAGTAAAGGGAAAACCTGCTGTTGAGTTCACAATTCCTCTAGGTATCCAGGAAAGAAATTATTTTAAATGTTATTTGTATCTGTAACCCACAACAGCGCTCCAGCTATAATTTGCAGCAACACGTCAGTTAAGTAATAACAGATACACTATAACGCTGTTAATCAACACGCAAACACCAAATGTGCCAAGGCTGACGCCGCGGCAGGGGCACACCATTCCTGAGAGAAAACGACTCTATTCTCCATCTCTTTGCTTTCTCTTACGCCCTCTCCCCATTTAACTTTTCTCCACATCTCGCTGTGTCCTCAATAGAAGACGGCTAATTTCTGCAAATCGTGACTGATCTGTAGAAGAGACAGGCATGTTTTATTCAAGGACCTAGCAGGATAGAGGTTCCCTTTAAAATGGCATGCCTTCTGATTTCCACCCTTTCCCCATTACGGTGTAGTATGAAGATGCCCTCCCTTCTGGATCTCCATGTCTAAAGTTGATGTGCTGCTTCTGATTTCGCTTCAAAAGGACCACCCCTTGCTCTCTGGCTTTTTTGACCTCTTAATGGATGTCAGATCAGTTTTTCCTGAGATACTAACCTTGTTAAAGTTCAATGCCTGCAATTGAAGTACGTCTTTTGAGTCTAAAATCTAGTGAAAAGATCACATAAGAATGCCCCAACCGAACAAAAATGGTCACTGAAACAAAATGTTGCCCTAGGGTCCATGAACTCAAAGCCCTTTTGGGGCAGAGCTTTTGGGGATCCCTCACTTACCCTCTTGTCCTGTGCTCAACACTTCCCTTGCCAGCTTTTCTGGTTCCCCCTTTTTACAGTCTTCATCAGCAACATGTAGCCATGGAACTGGTACTGATATAATCCCCTGCTTCTTCCCCAACTCACTGCACCGTAACCTCTGTACCAGAGCACCTCCATCAGGCTCTGCTTCCTTCCTGAGGGAAAGCTACAAGAGCCCCATTCTTTCTTTTTAATTCATTCACTCAACACATATTTAATGAGCATGCACTGCTAAGGTACTGTTGTGGAACCTTCCTTACACACTAAGAGCTTTATGGAGGCAAGACCTCCCTTGTTTGATTGAGAAAAAAAAAATGAGTCTCTTTGAGGGATATGGGCTTGCCAAGAGGAGAAAGAATCTGGAAGGGAAGTAATTTTAGAGGAAATAGGGCTTTCAGATTCTCCTAGTTCAACCCGCACAGACACTGAAGACACCATTTTAAACTAAGGAAAAATCCTGTTTACTGTCCTAGTAAAATAAAAGAAGCAGGGTTCAGCGGTACTTTTAATTAGTTCATTTAGTTATGGATAAAATTACCTCCTCCCTCCATTCCTTCTTCTCCACCTAACACTGTGATTTGGGCTGGTTTCATTCTGACACAATGTAAGGCAGATTATGAAGACTTTACAAATGAGGCAGACTTCAACAAAAGTGAGAGCTTGGCTGTTCTGAATGAGTCTCCAGACTCCTCCTATGGTTCCTGAAGTGGGTCTTGATTACCCAGGTAAATGCGTGCTCTGTTGGAAATCCTACCAGCTACTTCTTTCAGACAATTCTCTGGAGCACCCAGTTCCTAGCTAGGGAAACATTTTTTTTTTCTTTATAGCACTGAGGGAACTACAAAATGCTTTAAGGTCATATAGTAGGAAAAACTGTTTCAATATACAAATGTGGAAACTGAGTCCCCAAGAGTTTAGATCTCTTAGTTGCTGTCACCTAACTTATTTGTGACAGAGTCTGAGGCCAAAGCTCTGTCTGAAATACTATTGCTTCCCTTCATCCTGGATAAGGCTGGATCTAAAAATCTCTAGGGCACATAAAGGTGAACAAAGCTGACTGCCTCACATTCTCAGTATATTACTCAAGTCCGAAGTCAGTATTAATGTAGCATCAATCATGTGATGATACTCTATACCACTGACAATGCAAACAGCATTCAGGAAGCACCTGTTAGTCCTCTTTGCACTTAAAATTAAACATAGAAGAACAGCATAATTCTTAGTTGCCTAGAGTTATTTTAAGTAAAGTACTTTTTTAAGATGAGTGAATAATTTATTCACATCCTCAGGCTGACTGTGAAATCCATATCACCCCTAGATGTACTGGACCCTTTAATAGTAACAACAGAGAGAGCAGAGGTAACTGTGAGTTCTAATAGCTTCTACAGAACTGCAACAAACATATCCTTGAGTCTCTGCTTGTCATTTTGCCAGAGCAATAGGGGAAGAAAAAATTCTTTTGCAGTAAGAAATGAAAAGAAAATGGAGGCTCAGGGACAACATGACCCACAAAAATCCACTTCCCTAGAAAGGGAAATTGGAGGCAGAACTTCTTCAGTTACCATTAGAAATGGAGAATGATTTCAGTCACTGGGCTCTTATTGAAGGTCATGATGCAAGCCCAAGGGATTTGGGCCAAGTAATTCCAAGGCTGGCCAGACTTGAGTCATTCACAATTTGCCTGTCTTGGACATTCTAATAGTCATTTTAATTGAACAGAATGAAGACTCGAATATAAGTAACTAGTGGGGACTCAAGTGAATTTCTTGTAACTCTGTGTATACTATGTACTTTATTTTCAATTAATTGTTTTGATAATAGTGCCAGTGCTTATAGTTTATAGTTGGTAAAGGACAGTGATTCTAAGATGGTTGTTAACATTTCTGATTTTGATCACAAAATCTAGATTTCATGAGAAGAATGAGCTAGAGAATACAGATGGAAAAATATAAATATTATTTTATTTTGACTGAGAATCCATAACATGAAAGTGTGAACAATTAAAACTTGGTATTTACACTTAAGAGTACCTCATAGATTGCATGAAATACATATTATACGAGATTCTAATGTATAGAAGGGATAATTTCTCTTAAGTGGTAAATATAGCTTAAAATCTGTGTTGCATTCCTAGCCACATAGACAATTACTTTTTGAGCATTCAATGAATTATTTATCGTTCAAGAGTTATCAACCCAACTCTCCCACTCATAATTTGGATTCATTTGTGGAAGATGTTTTCTAGGAAGCAGAATAATTTAAAACAAAAGGCCATTAACTTACAGTCAGAAGTTCTGGTGGATTCTAGCTTTGCTTCTCCGACTTAATAGCCATATGATTTGGAGAAAATCATTCGAATGTTGTGAGTTTTGGAATTATAATTTCAAAAACAGTAATAGATAGATCTTCTTTCTCTTAACTCACAGGGTCATTAGGAGGACTATGTAAAATAATAGGATATAAACCACTTTGAAAATTGCATATAACATGATTTCTCTCAAATGGCTATGTAGATCCCTTCTCTGAAATTGAAAGAAAGATGAATGTTATTGTTGATGTCCTTATTCTACATATCTTCTCCTTTTCAACCCACACACACTGTTGCATTGAAAGGGCTAGAACTGTATTCAATAAACAAGTATTGAGACCCACCAATAAATTTGATTTTCAAAATAGAGAAGATCATTACTTTCCTAAGTTATTGGGCCCCATTGGGCCAGAGACAGAGGTCAGATGATCACCATTTGATGTTTATGTCGCCAAAATATTGGGAGGAAAATCAAACATTTACATTTATTGTGCATAAGCTATTATATATTTTTAGCTTTGCATGTTTTCCTTTAAATTTCTTAAGCAATCTCTCCTTGTAGACTATGATCTTCCCCCTTTGTTTTAGTATATTTCTTAGTATATGGTCAACTCGAAGTCAAGAAGCTAACCCTGGATTTGAATTCCATGATCTTTGAGCTCTAACAGCTTGCTAAGAAAGGTTTATATCAAATTTGACTTTTACTTATTTTTTATTTTTTTGATAAAAAGAGTTCCTGAATGAGAGGTTAGAACGTGTTCATCATTTATTTTCAGGATGATATTTTTCTGTAACTCTGAGTATTTTTTTAAAACTGCTTTGACAACAATTATTTCTATCTTGTTTTCAAAGTCATGCTTGCTAAACCCTACATTTCATTTCATAGTGTATCAGTCCTATATTGGCTGTTGATCTATTATTTGCAAACTGCAGGTACAAAGAGACTCTACACAGCTTATACCTGAAGTTTAAATTAGATCAACGAGAAAAATTAAAAACAGAAAAACAAATTTCTGCCTAAAAGGTTAATTTATCATAGAAATTGTTCTGATTCTTTCCTTTAATAACTTTCAAAGATGACTTGGTAAATAGTAAAGAGTAAAGCTTTATAGAATCAGGAAAGGATGTTTTGCTCATGTAATTTACATAATTAAAGTCTTTTGGCACGTATTTACTCCCCATTTTCTTATTTATTTAACACCTGTAAGACATAATTTAGTACTAAATGTGCAAATAATCTTATATTAATCCACTTTTTTCTATGAGACCTGGTTTATCTTCGGTGAAGGTAGATTAGGAAAATGGACATCTGCCTTGTTATTTGATTGTACTCATTCTCAGTGCCTAACTACTGCAGTGGTAGAAATGCAGAGACGTATGGGTGGGAAGTAGAAGTAATTTCCACATATAATGACAACATGAATCAAGTTACACTTGCAAGACATTTTTCCTTTCAAAGATGTGTCTAGGACTAGAATCTAAATATTTAGTTTACACCTATGGCAATGTTTGGTTTGATATATATGGGAGGGAAGGAGGGAATACGTTTATAGAAATATGAAAAGATCTCTAAAATAGGTTGCAAAGCCATGAAAGGACTACTAGTATTGACTATTTTAGGAGGCTTTCTCTTAAGTAGGAGTTATCTAGATTTTCTTACATTCAGGCTTGTTCTTATTTTCAAGGTAACTTATGGAATTCTCAGCAAACTTAGACCCAGTTGCTCTTATCTCTTATCACCTGACTTCCCAAGATAACTAGATGATTTTGAACTCCTACTTTGCTTAATGAATTAGCTTTAGCAGTTATTGAGGAATTAAGCGAAGGTCATTAAAAATGACTTTTTTGTGGGTACATGTATAATTCTTATTAAGGACAGAAATGCAGAAGAACAAAATCTCTCCTGAGGATCTGATCCTGCTATTGTTGAATTGATGTTTGCAGGTGCAGCCATGATTCCTAGATTTTTTTTTTTTGTAAGGATCAACCAATGGCAAAGCTAAAGTCAAGACACCACTGCTAACTTTAGGTTGATTATAATCTTTCATGACATTGTTTCCAGAATCTTGTGAATGGTAACAAATTTTAAAATGTTTTCTTAGATAAATTTCACTTTGGGATAAAACAAATAAGATATTTTAATGATGACCCTACTTTTTATAATTCTATCATTAAGAAAAATATTAAAGCATACATGTAAATTAAATTACATCATTGCTCTCAATTGTGCATGAGATAAGGTTTGTGCCTATATTATACAACAGAATCCAAGCATGAACCGTTTCTTAGAATTCCTGCTAATCCTCCCAGCTGTATCCTGCTTTGTTTCCTACTGCTCATAACCTATTTTAATTTGCCTTAACATAGAACATTATTCCTTTCATGAAATTGATTTTCCACAATATACTCTTGCCTCAATTAAAACCTACCTTTTTTGGGAGTAGCCAGTTCAGGGAGGAATAAACATTTCCATATGAATTCTAATCTTTTGTAATTGTCAAACCCATAATTCAAATTTGTCATGGAGTAGAAGTATGCCTTCTTGGGAGTCATGTGATCATCGCTTCCTTGTTTATACTTTGTCAGTTTCTCTGAATGACTGGTAAGTGTGGTGGTCTATTCCAACTACACATTATAACCAGGAAGCTCCTATAAAGTGACACTTTTTTAAGGAGATTATAGTTGCCTAAAATGCAGGTGTCCATCAGGAATGGATAAGAGTTGGCTGCATTCAATATTATCTATCATTCAGAGGGCAGATTGGCTGAGAAAAAAAATTCCAAGCTTCTTTGCAAATTAGATGTTCAGATGGGCAATGCAACATTTGCTTAAAAAGAAAGATAAAATACAAGGGATAGATAGATTTTTGAGAATCAATAGGAATTTCAAATAAAAAGACACATCCTGTATGTAAGACAACTATCTTTGACTCTTAAATTTCACTGATTTAGATGTAATTTCTACCACAATAAGATGATGTTACATAGTGGGAAAAAACACATAATTAAAAAAAATTAACCACTTTATTCAAATGCTTATTAAAATACCCACTAATACTACTAAAATGGTTAGTAGTATTTTAACACATACTTAGTAGTATTTTACTATGTAAGCGCCTGAACAAGCTACCTCACCTATCAGAACCTCATTTTTAACTTCATTTTTCTTATCTGTGATATGGCAATGTGACAAAGAATTTTAGAAGAGAAGAGTTTGCATCCTCTCCTTCTTCTCCTATCTTTGAAGCAGAAAGTTGCTAGTCCTTTGTTGAATTGGAAAGGGATAGGAAAGGCTTGCTCTCCTTGGGAAAACTGAGGAAATCCTGGAGGGTATGAACGTGGACTGAGGAGGAGACGGTGGAAGCAGCCAGAGAGGGTAGTGGACAGAACAGAGCAAAGCCAGAGGGACTGATGCTGGAAAAATAAAGTAAGAGCCTGGAAGTTTTGGAGATAAAATTGGTTAGATTTTTTTAGAAGAATTTTTGTGACACAGTGCATTGGAAATATCTATAATCTGCACAAAAACTATAATAAACATCTACACTATTTTTCAATACTTTTAGAGACCAGGATGAGTGGTGTGCATGTTTGTGTGTGTGTGTGTGTGTGCGTGCGTGCGCGCGTGCGCGCGCAAGCGTGGGTATATTATCTTTTATCAGATGCAAAATTGTCAAAGTTGACTTTGTGAAGTGCAAGTAGGATCAAACGGTCAGTTAACAGGGATAACCCTTCCCTTGCAGGACTGTTATAACAACTAGAATTATTTATTACATTGCCTGACACATTGCAAGTGAGCAATAAATAGTAGCTATTTACTGCAACCGAATGCAAAGAGTTGTTACAACAGACATCATTTCAATATTAGTCATGCTTCCCAAGCCATGTGCTCAGGCTTCCAAATTGTATAGGATGCTATCAATAGATTATTAGAAAGGTCAAGACGTCACTCCTCTTATTTAGGAATACATTCCACTGGGTTTTGGAGGGGTCAGACACTTACAGGATGTATTTCATTAAACAGCAACAACAAAAAAGGAAAGATGCTGAAGTGAAAAGAATAGAACATGGAGGAAATGGTTAGGGCATTTCAACTAGAACGATGTTAGCATTAGGTCTGATTCACTAAGTGCTGTTGCTGTGCTGGAAGTTGGGACTCTTATCAGGGTAATTTTATTATTTTCCTCATACTATGCAGAAGCAGTACCTTAGAAATCCTGTGTTATTTGGGAAGAAATAAAATGAGTAAATTTCTTTTAAAACCGTGTTATCCTAATAACACAACATGATCATTAGCCAAGTGAACAGAGTCAAGTGCTGTGACGGTTTCTCCCAAAGCCAGTTATAAAACTGATTTTAAAACACTTAAAAGGTGTTGACCTTTGAAAATGAAATAAAATTACCCAGTGTATGGTAAGTGCTTACTGTAATGAATTTGAGTCTAATCCAATATATTGATATTGTTGTTTGATGGCTGAGACTGACACAGTTTTTGATTTATTTATTACCTTTCAAACTGGAGAGCGGAGTCTTGAGGATTTGAAATTTTGGGATCTATTTCTAGCTCCATTAATTCACCAAGTTGTATTAAGCAAATAATTACCCATGTTCCTGATACTAAAGCATTAAGAAAGTATTTAATAAATAGGTCATGGAAACATTACATTGAACAAATAAATGATTGTAAAATGGTATATGTGTTTAAGGACAACTTTATAATGATCTATTTCTTCATCATAAAGAAAGATGCTAAAAAAAAGACCTAATGTGACATTGATTATTAAATATTTTCTAAAGAATTTCTCTGGATGCATGTGGACTTATTTTCAATTATACACATGTACATAAAATTTTCATGATTAATGATATAATATGGTCCATTTCTCTTTCTTCTTGACCAGAAGAATTATTACAAAATGTTTATGCAGCCCACTAAGGCCAAGATCCTCCTCCTGCTCTCATATCATCTCGTTCTTCCAGGCTTGTGGCCAAAGACAGCTGGAAAGTAAGCGGACAACGACCTGTCTTGGTGACCGCCAAATGAAAGGACTTATATGCTTAGATGATGCAAGCCTCATTCATGAGTGCAGAAAAAACTCTTCCAGACTGAGGATTCTGGAATTTGGACTTGTGAGCTCTGTGATCTTCCTATACTTCAAGAGGTATTATTGCAGCTACTTTTGGTGTGGGTAGATGATGCATTCCCCACCCTAGTCTATAAGGGAAATTATTCCAATCTCTTCTACCTTCTGAATAAATTTTCTCAGTCAGAATATCTCTTTCTTACAAAGCTTCCCAGTGGTGATTCTGCTGTTCGGCCAGATTTGAGAACAATGAATCTACTCTCTATCAGTGGTACTCAAAGGAGCTAGGGTTCTCCCCTTCTCTTGCATTTAAGTTGAGAAAAGGATAGAAACGGAGATACAGGTTTAAACATTTAATAGCACTCTGATGAATGCTTTTATGATTATTGAATCTAATAATTGGTAGCATTCTAGATGTCTTTGTTTATTTTTCTAGTAATTTTTTCACTACGTTTAAAAACGTATTGGGGGAAAATACTGAAAATAGCATAGGCCAGGGTAGAGAGAAGTTAAATGAACAATATTGTTGTAAGTTCTGCCATCCCAAATTATTTTAATAAAAAATAATTTTTAATAAATTGGACATGTTACAAAGGAATAGTCAGACCAATTTGAAACTATCAAGTTAGTAAATTAACCATTTTTCTCCTACAGAATATCTTTGAGCTATGTGGACAGAGACTAACCCATTCAGCCATTCATCAGTGAAAGCTGTTAATGTTTCTTTTCTGGTGAAGCAGAACCAATCCCATTGAGGGAAATCATTCAAGAAACTCAACATATTCTTTTGATGACTTTGATCATTATTTTGACTGACTTATCTACTACAGTAGTTGAGAACCACTTGTGTAGATAAGTCATCCTCCTAGAAGGCAGCTTTACTGGGTATAACTTCTTCTGTAGTTGGCCTACTTAAGAAGTGCGTGAAATTTGAGCATTACTCTATATATGAGTATTTACCTAAGTCTTTGGCGTCATTCAAATGTCTGAGACTCTAATTAAGAAAAATTGTGGGGCTCCTGGCTGGCTCAGTCAGTTAAGTGTCCGACTTTGGCTCAGGTCATGATCTCAGAGCTTGTGGGTTCAAGCCCCACATTGGGCTCTGTACTGACAGCTCAGAGCTTAGATCCTGCTTCAGATTCTGTGTCTCCCTCTCGCTCTCTGCGCCTCCCACACTCATTCTCTCTCTCTCTCTCTCTCTCTCTCTCTCAAATAAATAAACATGTTAAAAAATTAAAAAAATAGGGGCGCCTGGGTGGCGCAGTCGGTTAAGCGTCAGACTTCAGCCAGCTCACGATCTCGCGGTCCGTGAGTTCGAGCCCCGTGTCGGGCTCTGGGATGATGGCTCGGAGCCTGGAGCCTGTTTCCGATTCTGTGTCTCCCTCTCTCTCTGCCCCTCCCCCGTTCATGCTCTGTCTCTCTCTGTCCCAAAAATAAATAAACGTTGAAAAAAAATTTTTTTTTAAAAATAAAAAAAAATTTGGGGCGCCTGGGTGGCGCAGTCGGTTAAGCGTCCGACTTCAGCCAGGTCACGATCTCGCGGTCCGGGAGTTCGAGCCCCGCGTCAGGCTCTGGGCTGACGGCTCAGAGCCTGGAGCCTGTTTCCGATTCTGTGCCTCCCTCTCTCTCTGCCCCTCCCCCGTTCATGCTCTGTCTCTCTCTGTCCCAAAAATAAATAAACGTTGAAAAAAAAAATTTAAAATAAAAAAAAATTTAAAAAAAAATTAAAAAAATAAAAATTGTAATGTCACTCTTAAATTTTGACGTTTTAGGGGCGCCTGGGTGGCGCAGTCGGTTAAGCGTCCGACTTCAGCCAGGTCACGATCTCGCGGTCCTGTGAGTTCGAGCCCCGCGTCGGGCTCTGGGCTGATGGCTCAGAGCCTGGAGCCTGCTTCCGATTCTGTGTCTCTCTCTCTCTCTGCCCCTCCCCCGTTCATGCTGTGTCTCTCTCTGTCCCAAAAATAAATAAACGTTGAAAAAAAAAAAAAAATTTAAAAAAAAAAAAATTTTGACGTTTTAAAACACAGTCAGAACTAGTGTTATCAACAAGGTATGACAAAAAGTTTCTATATATGGCTCTTTTCAAACCAGATAGAGAATATTTAAGTAACTATATTAGGACATGATACTAAGCCTATATGAAAAATACATCATAAATATGTAGATCTATCAAGGTCTGTAAACTCATATTAAAATTTTGATAAAAATTTATACCAAAAGCCTTAAAGAGACTGACGATTTTGTATCACAAGGTAAGGTTAAATAGCATTTTACTTGTTACAGGACATCTACTACCTACTGCTAAAACATTTTAAAAGCACATGTTATTTTATTTGATGTCTTAGCTGTTTCATTTTCTAATTCTCATACTATCGGGTTCACCATGGTGAAGGCTTGCCCTTCTTGTAGAAGAAAATTTTCTTCAAGAAAGAAGCAACCTTTTCTTATTTTCATCTCTGTAGTGCTACATATCATTGCAGTTGTGATACTAAGACTTCAGAGTTAAAGGGATGTCTAGCTGCTTTAGATATTATCTCAGGTTAAGATGTAACACCCAAAGCTGGTTTCTATGTCTCCATCAGTGGGCTCCATTTTGGGTGATGCTTCAGTCATATCCTCAGGAAATACATAGGGGATACCACTTAGTGTCTCTAAGAGCCTCTTTTTCCAATCTTCCTTCCATGGTTCTGCTGCCCTGTGCTCACTGTTCCTTAGCAAACTCAGAGTGAACACCCTGCTTTTTTTATCAAATGCACTGCAGACATTGATACCCCTGTGAGGAATCAGCAAACTGATCATAAGTCCCAAAGCTTTCTTCAGAGTTTTCTCTTCAGTGACTTCGGTTCCATGACTTTGAAAGCTTTTGGCAACCAAATCCAGAGAGTTGTCATAAATGTCCCTGAACTCTTAAGGCAAATATGCAAATTAACTGAAACAGACAGTGATGCTAGGATTTAATTGCTTCTGAGGAAGACTAAAGATAAAAGTATATGTATATGCATCTGTAATATATATCAATTGATAATCTATTTATTTTACTTTTTGGTAATAATCTCCCCTTTTGTTCTTGCCTATAAGATATATTATGTATTGATTTATCTACCTATAATATATAACTAATATATATTATATTAATATATTAATATACAATGCATAATTAATATATATATAATTATTTTCTGTTAAAAAATAATTTAAATGGATGACTACTTAACTAGTGACCACATTATCTGGAGGTTTCTAGCACAAAAATGAATAAAAGACAAGAATTCATAGACTATATTTTCTTTTCGATTATCTTTCAGCTGTGCCACACACACACACACACACACACACACACACACACACACACATTCACCCACACATAAGTAATTCAGCACTACAGACCATGCTGAAGGGCCTTGTGGGGATCATGGACTATCCTCCAGTTGGATACCTTTATCCTGCTACAGATAGTACATTAATTTCCTTCTTACTATCATCCACAAATGATACAGTCTAATTTTAAGATGGTTGCTCCATTTGTCAAAACATTAACACCAAATATTCTGTTGGAAATTATGAGAGTTAGAAATCCAAATAATTTTTCTGAAATCCAAAACATTGGGAAAATAATTCTTGTAAACACTACTTTGTGAGAAGTGTGTTAGATTAGTCAGAGTCAGGTGCCCAGGACCTGCTTTGCAATTAATGTGTGCTCTTAGGTAAATGATTTAACTCTCTCTGCCTCAGTTTCTTCCTTTGAAGAATGAAGATTTTGTAGCAAGTGAAGTCTACATTACCTTCCAACTCCAAAATAAACTTCACTAGTAATAAAGAAAATGTCCTCATCTAGTTGTTGCACAAAACACTCATTAAATAAAAGTCTGTACGATAGTCTACAATAGTTTTTTTTCTTCAAAAAGAAATCAGAAACTGTAATGTAACAGTAGAGAGGAAGATAATATTAAACAGTTGATGACTAAAAGTGTACAAATCAACAGAAGTAAACTTGCATTGTTGATCTGTGTACATCAAATGAGAAAAGCCCACAGAATGTGTATATATTGTTATTTGTGAAAGAGAGTAATAACAGAAGTAAGTCATACTTTAGCTACAGCAGAATGAAGACATCCAAAGGATATAGAATAGCCCATAATTCTCCAGAAGATTACTATAATAGTAAGGTTTTACTGAGATTCATCCACTTTCCCTCTTATTTATTGAGACATGTATTTCAACTGTATTTGTAGCAGTTACAGCTCTTTAAAACCAAAGACTATACATAAAACACAATCTTGCTGGAATGATAGAATGACTTTCTAGAATACATTCTTCTTTAACCAGCACACTGTTCATTTAAAGAATATTACATATCAAAGATCAAAAATTATTTCTTTTGCCACTCTATTTGATGTGGTATGTGGAGTATTTTTTATAAATGTTAAAATATTATTTTATACTGGACAGTATAAGAGACCTTTTAAACTTAAATAACTCTTAGATTTTGATTTAAAATAGATTTAGATTTATAGAAAGTTGCAATGATAGCACAGAGTTCCTATCTACCCCTTACCAGTTTCTACTGTTGTTAACACCCTACATTACTATAGTACGTTGTCACAATTAAGAAACCAACCTTCGTGCATCGCTAGTAACTAAAATCCACACCTTGTTCAGATATAATCAGTTTTCCCCTAATGTCTGTTTTATGTTCCAGAATATACCACCTCACATGTAGTCATCATGTATCCTTAGGCTCCTCCAGGCAGGAGCACGTTCTCATATTTTCCTTGTTTGGATGACCTTGACAGTTTTGAGGAATATTAACTGAGTATTTAGTAGAGTGTCCCTCAATTTGGGTTTGTCTGTTGTTTTTCTTGTGGTTAGACTGAAGTTAGGGTTTCTGGGAATAAGACCACTGAGGTAAAATGCCATCCTTATCTCATCATAAAATGGCACATGCTATCAGTAGGACCTATATTGATGATGCTAACCTTGATCGCATAGCCGAAGCAGTATTTTTCCGGTTTCTCCGAATGTAGTTATTCCCTGCTTCTTCTGCTCCTTCCACAGTCTAGGCCAGATAATAGCTCATCAAACACAGCTACACTCAAGGAGTGGGAGTTATATTTCATTTTTTGTGTAGAGAGTGTCTACATAAATTATTTGGTCATCTTCTGTATAGGAGATTCATACAATAGACATTTATAATATCCATTTTCCAGACTACCATGAAATGCTATAAAACAAAACAAAGATTTATTTTCAAAATCCTTGAGCTATGGTTAACATAGTGAATCAGGGAGTTGGAGAATTTTTCTTGGTCTTATCATTCCACTTTTATTACCGGGGAACTGTCAATTCTTTAAACTGGTCACTTTCATTGCTTATTCTGTACCAATTATTATTCATCCAGAGTCATGTTATGTAATTGATATTCAAGGTATTAACTCCCTTTACTTACTGTGGCTAAAAGAGCACAAAGAGAGGTCTGTGAAAACATTTATATGTCAAGATGGAGGGAACCATGGACAGATCTTGGCAAGATGAAGTAGGAGTGGGATATTGTAGATCCAGTTATCCAATTCATATGAGCTATGCTAATTTTCCCACTAACCAACATATTTCTCATTAATCTGAGATTAAACATATACATGACTTAGTTGAACAGAAATTATTTTCAAATATTAGTAATGGATTTATGTTAGTTCATATATATGCCATCATTACTAAGAGCAATACCAAAATTTGTTAAGGACCTTTGTAGGTAGAGCTCTGAGTTAGATGCAGGGTATTTTCCATTTTTAAAACCATAGCTCTTTTACTTAGGAAAAAAATCACTGAAATTAAAAACTAGGCCAGAAATACTTTGTCAAAGTGTGAGATGACCGATACAGAAAGTGCGATGAGAATCTATGGAAAGAGAAATCTCCAAAAGGTAGGCTGATTTCAAAGACCTCCTGGAGGAAATAAGATGTGAGCAGGACCCTGAGGGCTTTGGCTAAAGGTAAGAATGTGCACAGTGACTAAATATCAGAAGGTAGACCTCTTTGGTTGGAATAGTTTTAAGAAAACAGAGAGGGCAGAAAAATGATTGAAAGTTGGTAAGTGGAATAGACTTCAGAAGTTTTTAAATTCAAGGTGAAATAAATTGTAAAAGGGTTGAGACTAAAGGTTGTAAAGATAACTGGTGATTTATTTAAATAATATATTGACATTAACTTTTGCTGATATTAAAATCAAGAATACTGACTGAAAAAAATATAAAAGATGGAGAAGCATGGAGAAGAGAGTAAAATCACTTGTCAACTTTCTATCACAGAACTACTGAAAACATTTACTTTATATCTTCCCAGGGGAGTGTGTGTGTATGCTGTGTGTGTTTACATATGCATATACTCTTAACACATTGTAATGTGACTAATAGTACTTTATCCTATGTCTTCGTTTTATATTGCCCTGTGAGCATTTTCCTCTGTCATGACTTCTTATAACTAAAGTTATTTTGTCTTAAATAAGACTTGTGTAAAAGGTATATATTTTCAGTTGGGCATTTTATTCTATTTGTTTATTTCATAGCTGATATAGTCCATTTTACTTTCTCGTCTTGTTCTTTCCTATTCTACTGCATTTCTGTATCATTCCTCCATTAAGCTTTAGTACTTTTACTTACCTTTTGTTTTGCAGTGTATTAAGAGGAACATATGATTTTTTTTTTTTTATTTCAGGCTGGGGATACTTTAATTTTCTGTAGTTAATACTTAATCCTGATTTTCTCAAATCGTGTATGTCACAATTAACTTTGTGAATATCTTTTAAACTAAAATACAGGATTTTAGAATCAGGACATAACAATTTTAATACTATATCATTTATTTTATTAGAATATTAAAAACAACTATTTACCTTAGGTTTAAGTAATTTTGAGGTTTACTGCCTATACTTTAAAACTCGTTTAGCTGTGAACTTATTTATTGATTTATTTCTCTGTAGCCTTGTCACATGTTCACAGGTATTGATACTTGATATTTTTAAAGAATATTGGCATAGATTTAATTTTTAACTTAAAAGAAATAATGATGATGGATTCAAATCACAGGGAAAATTTCAGCATATAATCGATATGGTATAACCACTGCATACATTTAACAAGAGTCAACTTTTTCTTTGATTTGGTTTTTAAAAATAAAATTTAAAATTATGACTTAATCCCCACACATCATACATACATCAAGAGTTCTGTTTGATATGCCTACTGGACAGCAGAGCAGAAGTCAGAGGAGAATTTGAAGCTGAAGGTCTGAACATTTATGCAATATTTAAAGCCATAAGACTGGATAAGATCACCTACAGAGTAAGTGTAGATTAAAGAGAGATGAGGACCAAGGTCATACAGCTGCAGAACTCCAACATTTCTTGGAAATAGGAAAAAAAAAGAACCAAGAAACAAGATTAAAAGAGAAGCTATTCAAATAGAATGAAAACCGGAAAGGTGTTGTGGCATGGAAGCCATGTATAAAAAGTCTCTGTAAAGAAGGTGGTAATTAACTGTGTCAAAAGGAGCCATCAAGTAAAATGGAGCCTGAGATTTGGCTACTAGAGTGAGCAGCCTTGATGTCACTGGTGACCCAGAGAAGAGACCTTTCAAGAGGATAGTGGGCTTGAAAGCCTGATTGTAAAAAAACTGTCAAGAAAGAACGTGACAGAAACAACTCTTTTGACAAGTTTTTTTCCATAAAGGGTGACGGCTGGAGAGGAATATTTGATAAAGAGGTTTTTTTTTTTCTAAGGTGGGGGTATTACAGAAAGTGTATATGATGATGGGAATGATCAATCAGCACAGAAGAAAGATAAAATTAATTACAAGAGGAAGGACTGAGTGCATGAGAAAGGGTGGGATGCCATTTAAGTGACAATTAAATCAAGACAGCTCATCCATTGAAACAGGAGTAAAAAGAAGTATACGGGTAAAGGTAAAGTGGGTTGGTAGATTTGGTGGTGAAAGAATTAGAAAGTTATCATCTGATTTTTTTAAAAACCAAGGTAATCAGCTGAGAGAGTCAGGATGGGGGAGGAAACACTTCAAGTTTGAGGACATAAGAGAAGGTATCAAATAGTTATTTGAGTATGAGAGCATGAGTTGACCACAGAATTCCAGTAGAATTTCTGGGCAATGTGGAGTCAAAAATCTGTGGCCATAAATGTAACATCAGTCAGTATGACTGTTAGTTTCCTCCAACTTGGTCAGGGTTAGATGTAGGCTGATAGTAGGAGGAGAGCTCGATTTGTAATCAAAGCTGGGGTCTGACAAGTGAGTTTGATAAGGGAAAAACAGGCAAAGAACATGAAGAAGTATGCAAAGGAGTGATAATTATAATGATGAATCATGTAATCCAAGTTATGTAAAAGGGCAGTGACTGAGGTGAAACGGGGTGAGGGACAGTAAAAAAATTGGTAGCATCCATGAATTGCAGGACCTGTGGAATCAAATAATATTTGAAATTGGGCTAGTGGAAGTGAGGTGGTGGGGTAAATAGGTGGTGATCAGACAATGGAATATTTGAAATTGAGATCTTAGAGATGTTGGCTCTGATGACAGGTATTGACCAGGTCTGGGGAGACCCTGGGAATGGGTGTAGAATGTGGGATGGAAGACAAGTTAGTTACAAGAGATGACTTAGTATCTAAGCATCAGATGGAAGAGCTTCATGGACTCACCAAGCATGATGAAAAAGTAGAGCAGGTATGAGCTTTTCAAAGAGCTGCCTCTGTAGGTGGAAACTATGTCACCTAGCTACCACACACCAGGGTGGTGGGTGTAATCATCAGCAACCACATGCTTAGAATAATCTGCTTCAGAAGAGAAAGGAATGCATTTCTGAGTGAAGCCGAAGTAATCAAGGATGTATGACATGGTAGATTTCGTCCTGATCACTTGTTAGGAATAGTCTCCTTTTTGAGGCTAGTCTCCAGCAGTTCATAGTGCTGAATACAGTAGTGTTGGTCATACTGGAAGCAGAAGGAATCTGCTCCTTAACGGCTGCTGTGAACTGTGCCCGGTCCAAGGAGACAGGCGGGTCATTTAAACTGAGTTTCAATTTGAATTAAACACTGAACGCCTATGCACAAGAAAATGACTGTATTCATTAAAACTGACTATGAAATAATCCTGGTGGTAGGGTGTCTCTTCTCATATTGGGGGTTAGCAGTCTATTTATTTAGGAAAGGCACTTTTGCTACTAGCTTGATTTGCTCTTTGGGATTTTACTGACATAGTTGAAATTTAGCCAAGGTAATAGAGCATTTCAAATTCAACTGGAAGAAAAGCAGCTGGAGGGCTGCCATGAAAAGCTTTCTAGAATAGAAGAGGGTGAAGGTGAAATGGCCCAAGTTATATCTGAAATCCTGGCATCTTTTCCATTCTAATAATTCAGATACTTAGTTTCATCGCTGAAAAAGCCACTAGGAGAGTATCTTTCTCATTTAAACTTAGACACTTGTCTAATGTCAAACCTTAATACAACTGGCATTATGGGAACCTAAGAGGGACAGGGAAGAAAGGAGACAGGACCTTGGTTTCCAAATGGGTCCAGTTCTCCCAGATAAGCATTCACCACACACATTTGCTGTATGCTACCTTCACTAGAGTTCCTTAGTAGTGAAAGATACCAACAACCACAGAGGAAAAATATAAAGCAGAAAAGTTTTCCAAATGTTGTTTTTAGGAGACATCAACTCATAATATCTACCTTTCCTATATTGAATCCTGTATTAGTTGCTAGTAGAAAAAAATTATAGGAAGTAATTAGTTATAGAGGTTTATAAACAGGTTTGTTAATTTGGAAGTTCCCCAAATGCCACGGCTTTAGTGCCCCATAGGTCAATGCATTGGAGTTAAGAGACAGTGAAGCTGAGAACAGTGGTCAAATTGACTGGTGGTATGACTAGGAAAGAGTTAACTTCAGGATGGAGTTGAAAATTATTTTTTTAATTTCTAAAAATTTATGTATTTATTTTGATAGAGACAGCAAGTGGGGGAGGAGCAGAGAGAGAGGGAGAGAGAGAATTACACTAATAGTGTGGAACCTGACGCGGGGATCAAACTCAGAACTGTGAGATCATGAACTGAGCTGAAACCAAGAGTCGGACGCTTAACCAACTGAGCCACCCAGGTACCCTTGGAGTTGAAAAATATTGTGATACTATAACCATGGTTATAAAGAGTGTAATCGTTGCAGTGAAGTTTGTCTCACCTTTGTGTTTCATTTACTTATTGTGGGTTATTTCTGTAAGTTAGTCAATTTCTGTCCCATGATCTGGAAGGTGCTGGCCAGTCCGTGTATATTAAGATGGAGAGAGTCCAAAACTATGGAAAATATTTTACCGCTGTCTTCATTTAGTTTACTTTAAGTGATATATAATACCTTACATGACCATGAATTAACATTTTGTCTAAATTGTATATTTAATTAGATTGATTCAAGAACCTCAAACTAGAATAGCTCATTGCAAAGTGACCTTCTAAAATGTCATCAGTTTAGTTTTTTTTTTTAATAATGAATCACTTTCAAAACCTCTTCTACACATGTAACAACTTCTCCTTTGCAATCTAACCTCTAAATCATTCCCCACAGCTAGGAAAAACTGAAAATTTAATTTTATCTTGCAATTGAGAGTCTAAATTCTATGACTGCTGTCATTTTTAAAGAAGCTTTCTTGATCCAATTTAAAAAGCAGTGTTTGTATAAACTACTGTGAAAATCATTCTTCTTTCCCTGAGGGTCTGAGAGTATCAGAACAATGTTTGTCTTAGTAGCAGAAAAGTAATAAAATCACAGGGAAAAAGTTAGTATATCAGAATTGTTGTAATACATTATTGTGTAGCACAATAACAAAAATCACAGCTACATTTAAAAAATGTATTTATCACTTTCCACAATTAGGTCACAGACACTCTTTGTGATCAAAACAGATGGATAAGTATCCCTACTCTACAACCTGTCTGCTCCTTATGTATACATTCATCCATTAATTCACTTAATACATATTTCCTTATACTTCCTGTGTGCATATATTTCCATATAAAGATGGATTAGTCATTGTCCTGATCTTTAATTAAACAAGGGTTCAGTGTGGGGAAAAGACACATTATAAACAATGCAGGCTACAATAAATGCTGTGTAGAAGTTTAAGCAAAGAACTATGGGAACACAAAGGAAAAAGTAAATATGACCTGGAGGAATATTAAAAAGTACCTTAGCAGCAGGTGACTGGCTTCCTAAACTGGGTCTTAAAGGATGCATAGAATCCTTTAAAGTTTTTATAGCTTATATTGATTATAAAGGCAATACAAGCTACTGGCTCAAGATGGCTGATTGAACATCTTTCCTTTCAAAATCTCTGAAGCAGCAGAAGAAATATAAAAGTAAGTCCATAGAAGAACTGTTATGGTTTATCTTTGTTGTATTGGCTAATTTTTTCTTAATTTCTGTTAGGATGGGGAAGATGTGCTTTCAACAAGGGAGTCTGTGAGGGATTTCTGCAAGACACCATACCGGTGGGAAGAAATGGACTACTAAGTCCATCAGAGTTAAGAAACCTGCAGCTCCATACAGAGGAAAATCAAGACTCTCAACATTTTGAGTTCCCTTGAAGAAATTGAAGTTCATTGCCTGGAGGAGGGGGTTGGGTGCCATTGACAGAAAAAGAAAGTGAATGGACTATGGGCTTTTTAAATGTGTTAAAATACTGAAGTAGGCTAATGCCAAGACAACCTCATTGCATACACGAAAAATGTCTGTTAAAAAATGTAAACTTAGGATAATCTATACTAGGGAATTATAGATAAATTATGTACAATCTTGGGATTAAAAAAATAATGAAACCATTCACCAAAAAACAGTGGTTAAATATATTAGTGTATTCATTCTAGGCCACAAAATGGCACTTTCATAAGAATGTGGTCTGTATATCATTAAATTAAAAAAGACCCATCAGAATAATAAGTATAATAGAATCCCAGAAAATGGTGAATACATATGTGGTGGCATAGAATATGTATACATTCTCTCTCTACATAAGTCAACAGACATATTTCTAGAAGAACACATAATAAACTGTAAACAGTAATTACCTGAGAGGGTAGAGTTGAAAAAGGAGGTTGGGGGAGCGTGGGAGCAGCGAAGACATTATATTTGAGTTTTTGCTTTGCTTAAAATGTGCATGAATTTATTTTGTAATGGCAATTAAAAACATACAGTTGTTTTAGAAGTTGATAAAATACGGAAATGTTTATTATTTAGGGAACACAAAAGGTTTCCGGAGTTTGACCACTCCGCATGCATTTCCTACCAATGACATGTTAAATTCACATCACTGGCTGTAAAGCTTTCTCAGGACCAAGTTAATATATAGGGCTAATGCGTACGGAGCAACCTCATTAGAAATGTGATGTCCCCGAAGTCAGGAGTCTTCAGGTGTTTGGCAGTTTTAGGGATGCCCTTGAGCTGAGTCCAACTAACATGCAAGAAGTTATAAAAAATATGACCCTTCAAATGTTTTATTGATTTCCAGGAATGAGGTCCCTAATCACCACTATACTTCGCTTGCAACATGTTTTATAGATGTTTTTATTAAAGTTGATTTAATTTCCCTCAGTTCACGTGTTCTTGCTAATTGAATCATTTCCCTTAGTTCCCAGAAGACCATAAAATAGAGAATTTATTATATACTGTTCAACAATATACATTAGGGTAAATATATCGATGTGACTCCACAGCCAGCACATTGTACCGATCTGATAAAGTGCCACCATAATTACTCAGTGAATCTGATGTACTTCATTATATTATCATGAGCTCTATTGGTTGCAAAAGTTAAAATGATCCATTGTTGTTATTATTGAATTCAAGTCAAATATTTCATGTGCTCTCAGGTATAGGAAAGACATATTATCCTCTTCTCAAAATTGATCCTGGGTGCTTATTTGGGGGTTCAGCTTATGGTCCTTCAGATAATGAATAAAATATCAATAGAAATTGCAAGATTGAAAACCATCAGAATTCTCTATATTGAAAACAGGTATATCCAGTATGAATATCCTGACATTTAAAAAACAAGTATTAGAGCAATTACAAATTTTAGATAAATGTTTTATATAATGGGTAATTACCAAAACTTGATATTTAAGGACTAAATTAATTTCTCCCAATAAGTTTCATTTATCAGTTATTTTGTTGGATTATTAGACACTTGATAGGTGTCAAAAATGAACAAATCAACAAAATATCAGGCTCCAACGAATGCAGTCTGTTTTCTTTGGGGGTACATGGGTTACTGAGTACTATCTTTGAAGTTTTTGCTAGGTACAACTGGAACCAAAAAAGGTAATAAACTTCCTTAAGACATGTGTTGTAAGTAGCACTTACATCCTTACATTTTTACCTTCAAGTATAATCTTACTTCTCAATATAAGGAGACAACCTCAGGAAAGTTTAATGGAATTATTTTCCCCTAAAGCCACATAAATTTTCATACTTGGGTTTCATCCCAAACCGTTTGATTTAAGATCCATTTCTCCTTCTTCTACACTCTACCATCTTTCCAAAATGTTCAATTAATATCGATTAGTTAAATTCTGAATTGAGTCAGGATCAAAAAGTAACGTCTGATGAATTGCACATAAAAATTCATAAAAGAGAATGTGCAGAACACTCTCCTATGTCAGCATGGTAAAAGAATGTGATTGGCAAGAACGCTTTGCATCAAAGTAAAAGGCAGTGACTTCCATCCTCCTGTAGAGAAGATTTTAGAGAAGGAGGGAAATCCCATGATTATGGAGGGAAATTATCATTTGTTAAAGGAAAAGAGAAACATGCTTGGCCAGACTGTGAGCCTTAGAAATACACATTAAACATTTAGGCTACAATGAGGTTATTACTATGGGGAAATTGAATATATTTCTAAAGGAGAATTCAGACAGGACTGTGTGCATAGTAACAAATACAAGAAGTCCCAGTTTGGCCTTGCTGAGGTAGTGTGAGTCAATTGGGCATTCAGGATAGGTTTTCTTTTTTCACTCATTAATTTTGCAAATGATTACTGAATGAATAAATAGCATTACAGAGGCATATGGTATTCCCTTGCATTGCTGAGTAAAAGACTGTATAATGTTAAATTTTGGAAAGTTATATGAAGGGTGTAGAAAGATTTGTGAGTCCTTTCCATTCTTGTAAAGGCATGAATTCACCAAGTATGTAGCCACCTGGGGGAAAGACTGGGATTTCCTGCTAGATACTTTAATTGTGCCCTCAGAATAGTAAGCAGGAAGTCTGAATTTATTTCACTTACACCCGCTTCTATTATGCTGATTTAAGACTATACAGTCATAGCATTCTGAATATAAGTTAGTGCCCCAAAATAAAATAAAAACATTCCCAGAAAGCAGTAATGTAAGTATTCAGAAACTAAAATTCCAGAGACTCAGAGGGGGTACATTTCATGCCTCGGTACATTTTATGACTCAGGTTCAGAATCTAAAAATCTCAGTCTTCATTCTGGAGCTCTAAATTTTAAAACTTCTTCCTCAAATCATCGTTTGTAGATATAACTAAAAAAATTTTTTTTCCAAGTGGTTGACACTTGAATTTGTACAGAATAGCAAAGCAACATTTGGGGAAAGAATGAGTGGACACCACAGACTCTGGGAATCTATCCTGAAACCAACAGTAATAATAACAGTAACTAATATAAGATAGAAGCCGTTTAGCCTAAAGCATAGTTCAAGATCAATTATAATACTTCATTAACTTGGAATGACTAAAGAAAGGAATCAGGAATAAATGAAGATTGTTAAGTATTTAAAAAGGAATACAACGTTCAAGTCACACTGTACAGGTAGAGTGCACAACAGCTTTGCTATCCTAATGTTGAATACACTCCCAAGAAAGTAAACCTTATTAATTATCCCTTAGGATAATTTGGTATTCTAAACTAGCTAACCCAAGCAATTTGTTGGCAAAAAAGCATCTCTTGTGAGTATTTTAAGTTTCACAGAATATGCATTAGGATATTGACTAGTCCCAGCATTATCAGAATAATTAAGAGCTAAACTAAAATTGTCAAAATAAATGAATAAAGTACATCCTGAGATAAAATATCCGTGACTTTTATTGTATTTGTTCACATACTTAGTAATTTGCAAAATTCAGCAATTGTCTCCCTGTCATTAGCGTGAATTAACAAAGCCCTACCGTAATAGCAGTTAGGATGGTAATTATGGAAAATGAAATTACATTTCTAAACAAATGAAGGTTATGTTCATATTTAGTACTGCCTGAAGACTAAGTGCCAAAGGAAAAGCATTTTAGGTTATATTTTAAGAGCTAGCATGAAATTAAAGCAAAAACTTTAAAAAGCAATGTAATAGTTGCACATTTTATTTTACTCTCAGGCTCTATTCCTATTTCTCAGCCCCTATTCCCTTCTTATTCTTAATACAAGTCATTAATTCTTTCTGACTCTGGCCTTTTTAGGACATTAGCTGACTCTCAGGTTTGTAATTCAAGAAGTATTGACTTTCAGAAATTCTCTCATGAAATGTCTATACTTTTGATATTTCACTTCTCTTGATCCAGCACTTTTTGTTTTGTTTTGTTTTGTTTTGTTTTGTTTTGTTTTGTTTGTTTGGCTTGCCAAGAATTGCAATATTTCTACTTCTCATTGAGATATTACAAAATGCTGAATTGGTACATTCTGGCTTATGATTACTTTTGTGTACAAATCATGTCAACCAAAAAAAATTTGTTTTAATGTTAATTTACTTTTGAGAGAGACAGAGTGTGTGTGGGGGGAAGGGGCAGACAGAGAGGGAGACACAGAATCTGAAGCAGGCTCCAGGCTCTGAGTTGTCAGAGGGGCTGGAATTCAAGAACCATGAGATCACGACCTGAGCCTCAGTCAGACGCTTAACCGACTGAGCCACCCAGGCACCCCGTATCACGTCAGCGTTAAAAAGAAATCCATGTAAACCCTAAGTTGCTTGTCCATGTAAAGACATATAAACATACACAGACTGCTACACACAAATAAAATCGTAAGCAGTGTAAATATTCATTTACTTTATAAAATGATAAAACTAAAAACTGAGAACTGAGGGTTGATGGGGGTGGGAGGGAGGGGTGGGTGGATGATGGGTATTGAGGAGGGCACCTGTTGGGATGGGCACCTGGGTGTTGTATGGAAACCAATTTGACAATAAATTTCATATTAAAAAATAAAATAAAATAAAACAAAATAAAATGATAAAACTAACTTGTTCTGCAATGTCTGGAAGTTTGCTTCATTATTTAGGGCACACATAGATTTTTGTCTCCATGGATTTTTATACAACACCTTGTCATGACAGGAAGCACAGTTAGAATAGAGTGGTCATGTTAAAGAACATATAGCTTCTACTAATCGAAGGTAGAACCTAAATGTGGATAGTAGAAACAACACAAGCACAACACTGTTTACCACACCTGAAATGTGAAGGTGCTCTACCACAAGCTCTATCAACTGGGCCAGGCAGGTGCCCCACATTGCTTATCTTTTAATTATTAAACATTATTGGTGAGTCAAGATATAAAAGTCATGCATTGGTCACTTTTTTAAAATTTTTGTTGTTTTTGGTTTTGTTTGTATTTTGTTTTGTTTTGTTTTGTTTTTCGGTCACTTTCAAAACAGAAAATTTGAGGCCAGATTTGATGCCATATAATTTTATGTTCTGGCTCTGTGTTCAGACCAGAATGTAATGTTTGGGCTCAGTTTGGATTAGTTACTCTTCCAAAATAATTCTTTCACTGAACACCTTAATTAGTTATATACTTACAATAAACCAAATACTTTCTTGAGAAAAAAAAATGATCAGAACCTGCACACAATCCTGCAGGGCTGAGGCTTTCTTTCTCTGAATGTTGAAGAAAGGATTATGGAGAACTGCTCTTTCGGCTGAGATTTGGGCAGAGTTTTAGACATGAAGGAAATTGTCACACTTGTGGGTACTTCAAATAATTTAGCCTGGCTAATTTAGCTCAGTGTGGGTAGGAGGGCCTGATGGAAAGTGAGGCTGGAAACTGAGGCAATGGTCAAATCATGACAAGTCTGTGTAAGTGTAAAAACCATACATTCCAGTTTGCCTAGGACAATAGCTGTCTATGCCTATTGTCACAAAAGTAATTAGCAACAGTGCCTTACTCTAAAGGGTAAGATAATTACTCTGTCCTCTCTACTTAGTAGCTGTAGACTTGGTTGTTATCCTATATAGAGTAGGAAGCAAAATTCTGGTTTCTGAGTCAGAGATGAATAAATCATAACACTGAACTTTTAGAACCTTGTACACCAGTGGAAGATTAGATACATGCACAATAACTGTAACAGGAAATGGGAAGTCGGTTGTTTCATAGGAGAATTATAGCAGTTCTAAGCAAGCCATTTCTTCCCCTGGATGAATCAGGGACGTCTTTATTCGAGATCTGGCAATGAGAGCTAGGGGGTTAGACCTACAGTCTCTTTGTACCCAGGGGTGCAGCCAGGTCAAATTTACATATAGGGCTAACTTACTAATCCTCTTGTTTACTTATTATAAACGTTTAAATATCAGTATAAAGCTAGAAGGCATAGAGTGCATTAGTATCCTGAAAGATTTAAGAGCTGAAAATAAAGAAGACTTTAAAGCTACACTTTAACCATAGTATCCTTGATTAGACAGTCAGATCTGTGAAATCCACACATACCCAAATCACTTTCAGTGTCAAGACTTAGAAAAGTGCAGCTGTGTAGGCAGGGGAAGTAAATTAGCATAAATGATTAGGTTTATGATCCCCCCAACCTAGCTGATGAAGAGGGGAGAAACAGATAGTAGCAAACCTTCTGAACTGTGTATCTGTTGCAAGATGTACAAGTGTTCTTGACATCCCCAAGGTAATGAGGGGTTGTTCTCCACCCTTTGTACTGTCCCTGCCAATAAATTATGTTTTCATAGTCCAGTCTGATATTGTATGTGAAAATGTTCCAGGTTTAGCTGATGGTTTGTAGCTCCATGACTCTAAGGCTTGCCAGATCACGGTAGGGACAATTTGGCTTCCCTCAGCTTTGCATGTGGCTTTATGTTTTAAATTCATTTATGCACACAGCCTGCATTTAGAAAGCATTTCCTCATACTACAGAATCTGATGGATTGAAGACACTGTTACCTTCTTCCTCTGTTTCATTCATATACTCAGGCTCTGGGTTTGCTATCTCTGGTGCTACAATTTAGGAAGAATCCAGTGGAAAAAAAAGTCTATGAATTCAAAATAAGAGTAAAAAAGACAGGTATGTCTAAGTAAAAAGGGAAGAAGCATTAATGGAAATTGGCAGAATACAAGGATTCCCTATGTTATTTAGTATATCCATAAATGAGCACTTTACAGAGATTTGCTTTATTATTCATGAAACCAGCACTAAATGTATCAGCTTTTGGAGACACAGAACCTGAGACCTGTCACATTGTGATTTTCCTAACATTATTAAAAAACTCTATCAAACTGAGTATTTAAAACATAAAGAATCTAAGTATTCACGACTTTTATTTACCCTTTCTGGTGTATCTGGGATGATTCTTAGTATTGTTGTTATAACATGCTGAAGGATCCTTTTTCTAGGATTTGTAGCAGTATTTGAAAGTGAACAACTCACCTGGCGATCATAACAAAGCATATTAGAATGGCTCATTTCTAAAAGCAAGGAGAGAATGTGAAGAAGTCTTGTTTACCCTTCTGCTTCCTTCCAAAGACCACTTTGCATATATTATCCCATTGATCTTTCAATATCTCTATCTTGGAGTGAGTAACTAATGTAATTCCCTTAGCTAAAGCCTGATGAGATTAAGTGCTTCACTCAGGGTCACGCCATAAGTCCTTGGTTGAGAAGTCAGTCTTTGTGTATCCCGTTTTAATGCTGTACTCTGTGTCCAACTGGGTAGATTAACTTAGATTTTTGAATAGTGCTTACACAAGGCCTTTTCTAGAAAGCCCAAATGAAAGCTAACATGGAGAACCACAGCAAAAAAATAATAATTTCACTTCTCAACAAAAGGCTGAGGACAAGAAAGGCAAATGTAGGTACACAAGAGAATGATTAGGAAGAGAGGCAGGGAACATAAATGGAGGTGCAGAACCAAGGCTGAAGAAATAGAAGCTGAGACTAGAAAGGGTGAGTTGCAGCTTTGTGTGTGAAATGCAATTCCCTATCATTTTGATTGTACTTTTACACCAAATAATAGAGGCTGATGGCACCCTGAGAGATCACTGGGTGCAATACTTGCCTTTAGGCAACTACACAGCTGATGATACAGAACAGAGGGATGTCAAGACTCAGAAAAAAAAAAGGCCTTTCTTCCAATTTACCTAATAGATTCTTCTGCTAGTTTTCATTATAGGTATTTTTGGTATGCCTGTGGTGTGTTTGTGTATGTATACAAACTCCACACACACACATGCACACGCACACACACACACACACACATGCGCGCACACACACACACACACACACACACACCAACACAGATGGATGACAGATAGATATTGTATTTACAAAGCATTTTCTAAGTAAACCCTCTGCCCAGTGTGGGGTTCGAACTCATGACCCTGAGATCAAGAGTCACATGCTCTACTGACTCAGCCTGCCAGGTGTCCCTGAAGTATTTTTAATGTCCTAACAACTCGCATATCTTTTCCTTCATTTGAATCTTGCAACAAAAACCCTATGAGATAAGTAAGGTGTATATTATTATTATGCTCAGTTTAGAAGTTGGAGAATAAATTCCCCCCAAGTGTTAACTGAATATACTTAAAAATTCAATTTTATCTATTCCTTTGCTAAATGTTACCCAGTATCCAGATTTAAATATTGTCAATGTTTAATCAAAACCAATGCATTGATGTTTTTGAAAGTCCAGAGATGATAAAAATATTCTACATATTTAAGATGATCTGATTATGCTTATAAAATAAATCTGATATGGTAAAAGATGCTTGCTCAATTGATTTAGAAATGACTCCCTTGATTTGTAATTTAGAGTTACAAGTCAAAATTAAAAGAAACATTTGAGGGGCACCTGGGTGGCTCAGTCAGTTTAAGTGTCTGACTCTTGATTTTGGCTCAGGTCATGCATGATCTCACAGTTCCTGAGATTGAGCCCTGCAGTGGGCTCTGTGCTGGTGGTACAGAACTGCTTTGGATTCTCTCTCTCTCTCTCTCTCTCTCTCTCTCTCTCTCTGCCATTGCCCTGCTCTCTCTCTCTCTCTCAAAATAAATAAATAAACCTTAAAAAAACATAAGTGACTATCCATTGTTTGGAAATGACCGGTTGACCATCCTCAATAAGAAGGTGGTGTAAGTTACCTTTGTTCAGTAAATTTTTCACCAATTTATATAGGTAAATTCAGAAAACCCCAAAACTTAATTTTGTCACAATTTTGAAAGGGCCACACCTCTTAAGGTTATATTCACAGTAACTAACATATATTATACATATATATGTATATATACAATCAGAGTACTAACAGTAGCTTACATGATGAACTGCCAAACTAACAATTGAGAGCCAGCATATTCATATTTTTATAGCCATTACATTTTCTTCCTATAAACCTAGTCACTTCAAAAGTTAACTTGGAATCAAAAGGTTTAGTGAAAGAACATGAAAAGTAACAACTTGTTAATTCAAATATTTAATGGATTAGACTAAGGTAACCTGATGAACCCAATTATGCAACAATGCTAACCCTACCAGTGAAGTCCATTAGTACCTCATTTGCCATATTGTACTAGGAATTTGATTTTTATATAAAGGAGCTTTTGTTTTTATGTGTGAGTTAATTTATAGTATAACTTTCCTTCCCTTATTCACTCATTCATTCATCCAAAAATATTTATTAAATTCCTATGATAGGTTGCTGTTGCAAGCACTAACACAGGTAACAAAGACAGAGCTGTCTTCCCAAGGTTTGCAATACATTAATTATCATGTTAATCAAATAATCACAAACATGAAAGTATAATTACAGACTGATTTAAATAAGTGCCCCTAAGGAATGAGCATTATGTGAGTGAATATACAACACAGTAGATCCTGAACTATAACGAAGGTGTCAAGCTGCTATCTGAAGGATAACTGGGTCCTAACGTGACAGATGCAGCAGTGGTGCAGAGAGAACAGCGAGAGCAACAGCACGCCATGTTCGGGACACTGATCGAAGGACGATGAAGCTGAAGAAAAGAGAGTGAGGATGTGAGAGCCCTGAAAAGCAGCTAGAAAGTCTGGTGGGGTATGTAGGTCATGCTCAACCTTGTTAGCCAAGAAGAATTTTATCCTCTAACCTCAGAGCTAAACAGAGCTATTAGAAGGTTTAAGCAAGGCAATGTGGGCAGATCTCCTACTGAAATCCGTCATTCTGACCACAGTGGGATGTGAGGAATGGGCTGGAGGGAAAGGGGGTGACTGTTGCTGTCGTGCAGAAGAGAACTGAAGCAGCTTGGATGAGCGCTGGTAAAATGAACTGCAGAGAATGGATCTCTTAGTGATTTCTATGAGCAAAATCTCAAAGGCGAGTGCTTTCTTCCTCACTTTCAAGTTTTTTTTTTTTGTTTGTTTGTTTTTTATATTTTACTGTGAGCACAACGCAACACCTATTCCTGTCCAAGTTTAGACTCCATCAAGTTACTGAATTACGTGAGTTGAAAGACTATAATAAAAAAAATTTTTTTAATGTTTATTATTTTCGAGAGAGAGAGAGAGAGAGAGAGAGAAACAGAGAGCAAGCAGGGGAGGGGCAGAGAGAGAGGGAGGTACAGAATCCAAAGCAGGCTCCAGGCTCTGGGCTGTCAGCACAGTGCCCGACGCGAGGCTTGAACTCAAGAACCGTGAGATCATGACCTGAGCCAAAGTCAGACACTTAACTGACTGAGCCACCCAGGCACCCCAAAAGATGGCAATCAGACTTAAAGGGTTTAAGAAATAGTCATGATGATGAGATATTTATTTTTAATGCGTCTCAAATAAAATCATACAAATTATATAACTACAAATTATTTGAAGACACAAACAAAAGAGCAATCACCATAATTCCAATATTCAAAAGAACTATTAATATGTGTATATATTCTCTTCCTTTTCAAATCTTAAATATTTAAAATAATTATAACCTTAATAAACTGTATTTTTATATATTTTCAGTAAGATCATAATCTTATGAGTTGCTATATACTCCCAACAATCTTTTATGTAGGTGCATTATATTTTCTTGAGTCTGTATCCCAGGACTTGGGTAAGCATTTCCCTATTGTCTAGTTTATTTCAGTATTTTTGTTACCATAAATGACACTGTAATGAATATCCTTATGCATAAGTTCTTCATTTTCAGAAGTGTTTCATTCAAGTAGGTTCTCAGAATTAGGATTATTGAAATAACAATGTTCATTACATACCACATCCTCTGCTAATTCATATTATACATAAATAACAGACAAAACTATTTAAAACAGGAAATTTTCCACCCATATTTTAATTATTTTTATTCTTATATGGTAATTATTATTTATTCATTAGAAAGAACTATTATTAATATATTCATTGTGGAAGTGTGCTCACTAAATTAATGAGAACAACCATTAGTTTTGAAAAAATAGTTTCACCATGCAAATATTGTGATCTTAAATAATTATGATAATTTGTAATTTATATTCATGGCTTACCTGATAAAATCATTATATGTTTAACATTAACTTTGATTGCATAAATATTACATTAACTTCAATCACATAAGAATTTTAGAAACTATTTTAAATAAGTATGAAGGTAATGAGTCAGGCTTGAGTGTAAAAACCCTAACTATGCAAGAGTAGATTTTTTTTTAAGTTTTATTTTGCCTGATGATTTTGTTAATGAAGTAACACTTTCATATGAAAGAGAACTGAGGAAAGATACATACTCGTTTTCTATTGATTCCATTGTAAATTAGCACAAATTAAGTGGCTTAAAATAGCATAAATGTATTATTTCAGTATTCTAGCTCAGAAGTCCCCGTAGAAGTTGCTGGTTTCTCTGCTCCTGGTCTCACAAAATTGAAATCAGAGTGTCAGTTGGTGGAGGTTCTTATGTGGGATCATGAAGTAAAATTCTCGAGAAGAAACCATTTCCAAGCTTATCCAGGTAATTGGCTCAATTTAATTCCTGGTTGCAGGGCTGAGGTCCCTCCTTCCTTGCTGGCTGTCAGCCAAGAGCCACACTCAGTTCTTTAAGGCCACCTGTATTCCTTGTCACCTTTTTTTTGAGTATATGTGCTACTGAAACAAACACTGTTTGTCACCTTGTCTCTATTTTCAAACTAGCATGTCCAGCCCTGGTCAAGCTTCAAATTTCTAAGACACTCTCTTCTGTGGCATTTCTTCTTCCAGTCAGAGAACGTTCTTTGCTTTAAAAAGGTCATATGATTAAACTGGAACTACATGGAAAATTCATGATATTTAATACTCCTACTCTTAATGACATCTGCAAAATCCCTTTTGCCAGGTTAAGAAATGTATTTACAAGTTCCAGGGATTAGAGCACTGACATCTTTGGGAACCATTACCCATTCTATGGCAAAACGCTATCATATTGAAACAAATTGTTGTTTCAGTGCTTCAGTTCTCATCTATTTACTAATTTAGCTCAGATTCCATATTTCTTACCTATATAACAAATATAATGAAATTTAGACTCATTCCAAAAATATTTTCTACATCATATCCACATGTTTATAAAATGAATTAATATAATCTGTGTATATGTCTTCATTTTTAAACTTTATTCTAGCAGATGGTTTAGTGTATTGATGAGTTTTAGGGATAAAATTGGATTCCAGTGAAGTTAAGAATTGTGATGGGGTGCCTGGGTGGCTTAGTCGGTTAAGCGTCTGACTTTGGCTCGGGTCATTATCTTGCAGTCTGTGAATTCGAGCTCTGTGTCGGCCTCTGTGCTAACAGCTCAGGTTCTGCTTCAGATTCTGTGTCTCCCTCCCTCTCTCTGCCCCTTTCCCTCTTGCACTCTGTCTTTCTGTCTCTCAAAAATAAGTAAACATTAAGAAAATTTGAGAAGAATTGTGATAATTTTCCAGACGACTCAAAGGGAAAAATCGTAAGAAGTTATTTGTTGATTTAACATATTATCCTTTGTCTGATACCTAAGATATTTGCTTCATTTTGTTCCTTAGTTTATTTTTTATGTTTACTTATTCATTTTGAGAGAGAGATAGAGAGAGCGTGCACAAGTAGGGGAGGGGCAGAGAGAGAGAATCCCAACCAGGCTCTGCACTGTCAGTGTGGAGCCAGATGGGGGGCTTGAATTCATGAGCCACGTGATTATGACCTGAGCTGAAATCGAACGCTTAATTGACTGAGCCACCCAGGTGCCCCAGTTCTTTAGGTTATTTTAAAGTAGTGAACATTTGTCTCAACGTCTCAACTGAATTTTTTAAAAAATGTTTTTATGATGAAAACCATTGAGAGTCGACACTATATACTCAAATTTCTTTTGCTAGGAAAGACTCCTTAGATAGACAGAATAAGGATAGATTTGCCTTAGAAAAATGTTACAGCAGAATCTTTCTGACTATGAGGTCACACATAAAGGGTCAAGTATGTTACACAGGTGCAATTTCCCATCCATTTTTTAAAAATTTCCAGACCTGATACTTCTTTTTTATAGAAACAAAACCACAGAACCCTATTTAACACATCTTTCTTCAGGCACAGATGACTGTATAGTCTCTAGCCATGAAGAAGCTATAGACTATGCTGCTAATAAGTGGCTGAAATTAGTATACCCCAGAGAAGAACTGTATAGGAGATGCAGGGGACAAAATGGTTTCTTGAGTCTTTTAAGAAGCCCTGTGGCAAGAGTAGTGTAAAAAATTTAAATCTGTGCTATTTAACTAGCACAAGAGGTTTTAGATTAAGAGTAGTAGGAGATTGAAAACTGGTTATGATATGCAAGAGGATTTATATTTAAATGACTCCTGAAATGAATATACTTACAAGTTATTCACATTACATATGTATCGAAGACAGATAGAAATGATTAAACTTGACAGGCATAGTGTATTCATAATAACTACCCTTCACTGAAGGTATGTGCTAAGCATTTGACCTCTTAGTTTTTTAATAGACATAACAAATTTAAGAGGTGGATATTAGTCTCCTAATTTTGTATACTGACAGGTTTGGATAAGTTAAATAATTTGTCTAAGGTTACATAGCTAGTATGTTAAGGAGACTGTAATCTTTAACCCAAATCCTGTGCTTTTTTACTGTTAGGCTACACTGCTTCTTTTAGAAATCAGACACTAAATGATGACTGTGGTGACACTTCACAGCTTACTGATATTAATTATAACTTGAACTTCAGCTACGGATAGTATTAATAAGCAACAGTTACAAAAATAGTTACAGAAGATGCGATTCTGACTCAACAACTATACTGAGAATAACATTCTCCCTACTTCCTTCAAAAAGGATATTGAATACATCATTAACAAAGTCTCTCATCAGCTTTAACTATGATTGTGCCTCATGCAATACAGATCAATTCACACACCAAAAATCATTACTTGTAAAATTGTGTGCAAATCCAATTTTGATAAGTGGAATTGCTTTTTAAATATGCAATGGGGTTACTTTAATAAAAGCAATCGTGTTGTCAATAACTTGTAAAATGAATAATCAATTCCTAGTTTACCTCTGTTTCATTGATTAGAACCTGACATGCTATACATAAAATTATTTCACTGGAACAAATGATTTCCTTTGGAGCAAATGAAATTTTGACAACAAGTTATAATGCTGATTTCATACTTTTCAGAAAAATCTCTGGAGTTTTATTTAGAATTCTAGGCAACACTGTTTAGGGCCTATCCAAATTAGTTGTTGGAGAAAGACCACACTGTGAAACCTTTCCATCCATTAAAAAGTCTTCCTATAGCTCTGAAATGTAGCAAAAAAGACCCTACCTGCTTGAATCTATACATGTGTATTTTGTATGTATGGCTATGTATTTGTGGGTCCCATCTTCTGTCAAGCTAGACACAGGCTATTTATATTAATGAAGTTCAGCTGATTCACCCTCATGAGCTCAACTTACAGCACTTGGAGAGTCAGGCAGTACATACACTGACTTGTGCCAGTAAATCACTTCTGGATGTGAGCAGCACAAAGATCTTCACCCCGAGCCTCAGTTTCTTCCCCAGCTTTTGCTTGCACTGGCCTACACAACTGCTTCCTTCAGGGGGCTCAGCTTTGGAATACCATCAGGGGCTCTTTTCTGGGATTCTGTTCTCACTTTCCCTTAGTGAAGAAAAGGGTAAACCTGGCTAAGAAATAATACATCTTTAAAAAATTGAAGCAAAATTTGCATAATTATATAGACTACTAAGAGATTAATTTTAAGAACACTTTTCTGTGTGTATTTGTTTGGATACATGTGTTATCATAAGCATACTCAATAAAATCCCAGAAAAATTATTTGAAGTGTCAAGTAAAAGAGAAACTAATTTTCTAATGATCTTCTTTTATAATAAAATATTCAGTCCTTATAATTGAAAAGGAAAGGGCTTTGATTTGGGGGAACTTATATATTCATTTATTCAACAATATTAATTGAAATTTGGATCATATGAATCACATGCAGATATTATTCTCAAGGATCGTAGAGACTGATAGAGGATAAGATAATACAGAACACTACATTAGAAAGAAGAAAATGCTAAGTACCTGAAAAAGGCTTAATTAAAATGCTAAGGTGCTGGTTATTAAGTTATCATCTCTCAGCGTCGCACGCACCCTTCTATGGTGTTTTGCGATGCTGGAGTTGGCTTCTCTTCCGCCATCTGGCTCCCTCTTAGTTTTTGCCCACCAAAAGAGTAGATGGTTGAAGGAGAGAGAAGGCATGTGCCCCTCGACCATTCTGCTTCTTGCTCCTATCAATGTCACCCCAGCAATGGACTCTTCACCTTCACGTCATCAGTTAGTTCCACCTGCCATTTCCCTCGCGGTCTCTGAAGCAGATAATAGCCCCAGAGAGCCGGGATGCCTCATTCTCAGAATTCCAAGTCCTCATTCTGTGGGGGGACCTCCTCTGGGTTCCTGCAGCAGCAGCACAGCGATGGGACATGTTCCTTTCTAGACGTGGAAATCCCAGCCCCACAGGGACCTTCCTCCGAGCTTCTAGGTTCTTATAATCCCAACCTCTTTCCTGGCTGTTCTCCCAGCCCTAGAGATAATATCTCCTTCCATGTGATTATTGTCCTCTTATAACCTCAAGGTTCCCCTCTCCTTTTGCCCTAATATACCTGTTTAATTCTTAATTAAATTCTCTCCGGTAAGCAAGTGGCATGCGTTGTTATTCTGACTGGATCCGGAGTGACACGGCCATAAAAACTCAGAAAGGAGGGGCGCCTGGGTGGCTCAGTCGGTTGAGCGGCCGACTTCGGCCCAGGTCATGATCTCGCGGTCCGTGAGTTCAAGCCCCGCGTCAGGCTCTGTGCTGACAGCTCAGAGCCTGGAGCCTTGTTTCGGATTCTGTGTCTCCCTCTCTCTCTGACCCTCCCCCGTTCATGCTCTGTCTCTCTCTGTCTCAAAAATAAATAAACATTAAACAACAGAAATTTGTTAAAAAAAAAAAAAAAACTCAGAAAGGAATATACACTTCGGGATGCAGCAATCAGGAAAGGCTTTACAAAATATCTGCATTTCCACTGGGCTGTGACAGATAACTGATGTTTGCAGTGAGATTGAAGGTCAGGAAAATAGAAGAGGAGATGGCAGAGGCAGGAAAGCAGGAGTGCACAGAGGGACGATGAGCAGGTCAACCGGGCTGCAGGGATGGTACATGAACAGGAAGAGAAAGAACAATTCAGAACTACTTGTGGTTTTTGGTGTGCAAATAACACAAAGTACAGGTTGGAGACCTTTTCATCTTATAAAATAATACGAGAGAAGAATAGGTTTAAAAATGGAATAAAATAAAAATGCAGTTTAAGTAGGAGTGAACTTCCTGATTTCCAAATTCATTCGGAAGTACACATTCCCTATCTAATTTGTTGCAATAAAAAACAAAAAACAAAAAACAAAAACACTGTATAAATAAGTAAGAACAAAACAAAACAAAAAAAAAAAACAAAGAAAGCAAAAAAGAAGAAACCCACAATTTTACGTGATTGCATACTGGAATGTCCTGTTTAAATGTACTTTATAAGCATTTATATTAGATAAGGATATACATTGTAATTGAATAAATGTGATGTTTGATTTAATCCATAAGAACTAGATATGAATCCTCTGGGCATAGTGTGACATGTATTTGTAGGATGCTTATAACATGGGCGTTTGCAATTTATATATGGTCTTTGAAAAAACTGAACCATGACTTCTGCTTCACAACTGATTTCATGTCCTTTTGACAGTTTTTTCATATTTTTGACAGTTACAAAGCATTCTTTGCCTTCTGGGTTTTTGGTGTGGACAGGTAAGAATATGAGCAGGTCATTGGTCATGAGCTAAACCTTCAATCATACCAGTTTTTTAATGTGAGAATCAGATTTAACTTATATCATTTATATTTGCAATATCTTTTCCAGGAAACTGTAGGTATGAGTACACTGTAGATTAAAAAATAAATCATTATGTCAATTGCCTAGTCCTTCCAGTGTATGTTTCATTGACCTAAATGGAAGCAACATGTACACATCCAAGGCCAGAATTTGGGCCATTACTGTTAACGAATTCACATTTAAATGCTCATTAGTACGTTTAAATTCTTATTAATAACACATTGAATGTTAGTCTGTGTGTTTTGTTAAACATGGTTTAAATCACACTGTCTTCAAAACAATTATTAAAGTATACAGTAGTTTTAAGACCTTTGGTTGGATATTTTAAATCACATTATTAGTTTCTTAAAATAAATCTTTTCACATTAAATGTGATCTTTACCTTAATGATATATTTTGCTACACTTACATATGCAAACAGATAAACAAATGATTGGCAATTAGGAAAAAAAATAACACCAAGTGTTAGAACTATTTAAAATAGAACAAGGTTTTTCTTTATCCGCATCTATTTACATGTATCTATCTAAACCAAAGCAACTGGTTAATTCCATTAATTTAATATAATGAGAAGATCACTTCAGTGAAAAATATCAGTCCAATAATTTGTTTCTAAAAATGGAGTACCTTAGTCAATGAAAATGTTAACCTCACATAGATACAACCTAAATCTGTATCATAAGTGGCAAAGAGAACTTAAAAGCTAAATGAATAGATAATAAAAAACAAATTTTTTGTGAAAAGAAAAGAAAAATAGTGATGTAACGTGACTATTGATTGTCTATACTGGTTGGCCTCAAAGTCTTAAGAGGTTAAACCTTACAAATGTACATTTCTCAAAACATGCTTCAGAATGTGTGTGCAGTCATTAGAAATTTGTGAGTTGCTCAGGTTAATAGATTAAGATGTCTCCATTGGGTTTCATTAGAAAATTGCTCTATTTACCCATTTTGAAGAAACTTCAAACACGTCTCAAAATTGCAATTCTTAGTTGTTTTAGAAAGTATCTTTCCTCCCTTTATAAAAAAGGACAAAAAAAACCCCTCTAATTTGTTATAATTGATCCTAACATGCATGTATTATGTACAAATAACCTCATCAACATTCAGAAAGGACTATCTAGATGAACCTTTCTACATATTGCTCCTTATAATGAGACCCCACAAGACTAATGACTTATTAGTGTCATGGGCAATGAATGATTAATTAGTTGATTCTAAAAATATATCTAAAATTAGTTGATACACTAAACAATTAGCGAATTGTTAGGAGTATAATTGCTACCTTTTCTTAATTTCTGAAGGTTAGAAGAAATTAATGTGATGCTAATAATATAGCCCAATAGATTCAATGAAATTTTTTTATCAGCAAACTCAAAAAATGATTTGAAAAACTAACCCCAATATAATAAGAACTTTAATATTTATGTTGAATTAATATTAATTAATAGTGTTCAATATCTAGTATTTATTAAAAATAAAGTATATATTCAAAATATTTCTTACTATTGTATCAGTTATTTATTTTTAATATATATTTTTCATCAATATCATTAACAATTTTCAATGTAGATGTATTTTTGTACTTGCATTGTATTTTTTGAAATGGATTAATTCTTCTTTATTCTTTTGAAGGTTGGCAAATTCTGTGCTTTGAAAAGTGAATTGAACCACGGATTGTTGATCTTCCTAAACACAATCAACTCTCAATTATTCAATGTCAATGAAGGGAAGCATTGGTATGAATAAATAATACAGGTTGGTAATTCACAAAATCTGGACTCAGGCAAAGGCAATTTATCTCAGGTTGCTCGAATCATCTGAATGAAACAGAAGCGTAACTGGAGAAACTCCATTTGTGCCAGGTTTGGGAAGTGGTAGACAGGGGGTTTGTTATCATATAATACAAATGGGCTGGTCTGGGATTCTATTTTGTCAGGGGCATGCATGCTCTCAGTGATGAAAGTTGTATATTAGCCTGACATTTCCTATAACTTTAATTTAATATCTTCAAGGTATTGCTCTTCACTGAAATCTGCAAGATATGTGTTATCATCCCCACGTTACAGTTGAGAACACAATCTCAAAAGGTAAAGAAAAAAAAAACACAACAAAACCCTCACACATAGTCCCACAGATAAAAAAAAAATGACACTATCAGAATTTAAAGCCAACTGCCTCTGCCGTGCACAAAATGAGATAGTAACAATTTACTGCATTCAAACAATGTAGAAATCTTTCTTGGGATGAATAAATTACCAAGGAAGAAAGGAAATATTATTGATAAATGTATCCCAGTACACACTGCATCCCACTACACACTTCATAAGTTATACAACACTTTTTAGATTCACTTATTCATTCAACAAATACCTATTGAACGCCTGTACTGAACCAAGTGCTAGAAATACGCAATAAACAAGATTAGTCTCTGCCCTCAAGAAGATCACATACTTGGGGAACAGGACACAGAAAAATTAAAGTACTAAGAGCATAATAATTTCAAATGGTGATACGTTTTTGGGGGGAAAACAAAGCATGGTAACAAGGGTTTGTGTTTATAGGGTCAAGGAAGATCAGTGGAGGTATCCTTGATTAGGTGATTTTTTCAGAAGAGGTGTGGAAAAAGTGAGAATGAACCATTGGAGCGCTCCAGGTGAAAGCATGCTCCAGAGAGACTAACCGTAATGCTCTGAGTTGGAGTGTTCTTGACATGTTCATGGAATAGTAAGGAGACTACAGTAGGTGGGAACGAGTGTACAAGGGCGTCAGTAGTTAGAAAAGAATTCAGTGCTCAAAACCTATGGAGGACTGTTAAAAGACACATGTCAAATAATTCCCACCCCCTAGACAATCTTCAGGAAACTGGAATCTAGAAAAATTGTACACATTTGTTAATGAATAACTTGAGATGCAGTGCCGTGAGGACTTCTGGCTAAAGGTGGGCTGGAACTTAAGTCTTCAAGTTCCCCAAGCAACGCTTTCCTTGATATGTTCACACATGGACAAGCTTCTGGGAGGCAATGTGTGATGAGAATTTGGATCCACACTACCTTGATTCAAAACCTGGCCCCAACACTTAGTAGTCGGTTATCTTGGACAAGTGAATTAAAATTCTGGCCTCAGTTTCCTCTTCTTTACAATCAAGTTAATAACAATGCTAGCCTCAGAGGGTTTGTTAAACATGAACTTTAATACTTGTAAAGTACTTATAACCTTAGCTGGATGCCTCTGACAACTAGAACATGCTGCATTTCATATGCTGCCATCAACCTGTTTCAGTGACAAGCGGTCTTTGAGGTTAGCCTGAACATTAGTGCTGGCGATGCATGCACTAGGAAATTTGTGTCACGTAGGAAAAGCATAAACATTACTTTGAATACTAAAGCTCAAAACCCATAGGGTGAAAGGACTGACTTCCCATAGGATTTAATGATTCGATGGTTCAACACAGGAGAGAGTATTTTCACTGTACCAGTTACCATAAAGCTCCTGTTATTTGGCAAGTGTTTGGCTAGAAAGAAGAAGCAAAACTTACCCTACATCAAGTCAAAACATTGAGTCCTAAGTATTTTATATCTTACTGATGGAATTGTGGGACTTATTTTCTTTTTTTTTTTTTTTTTTTTTTTTTTTTTTTCAACGTTTATTTATTTTTGGGACAGAGAGAGACAGAGCATGAACGGTGGAGGGACAGAGAGAGAGGGAGACACAGAATCGGAAACAGGCTCCAGGCTCTGAGCCATCAGCCCAGAGCCCGACGCGGGGCTCGAACTCACGGACCGCGAGATCGTGACCTGGCTGAAGTCGGACGCTCAACCGACTGCGCCACCCAGGCGCCCCTAAGGGACTTATTTTCTTAATTAGAGGTAAAATCCATTCCAAGTATATGACCGTAAGTTGGCAAATATTTTTGCAACTAGATTGTTTTATGTCGCATTGAAATAAACAATAAAATTATTGCCATTGTAGCGACCTGTCAGTACATTAGGGTGCACTCTCCATTCCATGAACAGATAGAAGGAACATGAAAACATCAAGATGCCGTTTGACTGTTAACAAGCTATCCGGTTCTTCTAGCACGTTGCCAAACGAGGTAGAAAGCTTAATCTTTGTGAAGCTTGTGAACTGAAGTGACCATTCCAACCCTGGATAAGAGATTATTTATGAATATTTAACTCTGGGTAACAAATGTTAACGTATTTTTTTACATGTACTTTTCATTGTGGAACTGTTTTAAATCTCCAGAAAAACTTTAGAGACCATAGAATTCCCAAGTACCCCATGCTCAATTTCCCCTGTTATTAATATCTTACATTAGTGTGGCACATTTGTTATAATTAATGAAGCAATATTGATACATTATTAACTAAAGTCCATCATTTATTCAGATTTCCGTAGTTTTTATTTAATGTCCTTTTTCTGTTCCAGGATCCCATTTAGGATACCACATTATATTTGGTAGTCATTTTTTCTTAGACTCTTCTTGGCTGTGACAGCTACCATAATATTTTTACATTAAAAATATAATTACCAGTAAAATAAAAATCTTAATTGATACATTCCGTATGCTGATTTGAAAACTTCTTGGCAGAAATATCGCTTCCCTGTTTGCCAGTTTATGTCACATGCATATTCACAAATGTGTTTTATTTCTAATATTTTATCAGTGTGTTGTATTTCATCAGTATCCCGTATTTCATTTACGATTTAATCTGTGCCAGTCTCTGGAAACAGTGGGGCTGCGGGCAAAGCCAGGGGAACTACTGAAGGAAAAAATAAACCATAAAAGGCAATTTCTAAACTGAGAGTGTGTATTTGGAGGAGTGTAAAGTAGATTCACCTATTTTGCTTCGGTGGTAGATAACATAAGTGGATGCCATAAGGTCGGCAGAAAAGATACATAATTCCTCTGACAGAATAGGAGTTCTATCATTCAGAACAATGGTATGTACTGTTGGGGCCAATTTTTAAGGTGATTAATAGAATCTAGGGAACAGCGAAAATATGCATTTTTGAAACTTGCATTTGTGTTTTTTTCACATTGATTTGACTTTGGCTTCCTTTTAGACCGTTAGTGAAAGACCATTAGAAAAGGATTACTAGAGCAATCATTTTGGAAGACATAATTAAATTTTCAAAATGCCACTTGCTTTCTTGACACCTTGCTGTGAATAAGTAGTGTATTGTAGCCAGAGGGCAGAATGAGTGGCTGAATCCTATTCACAGCTACCTTCCTTGAAACCATTTTCCTAGCCACTTCCTTTGAGCATGGAATCTTCAAAATCTCTCAGTTCATTTTAGACGTTATAAACAATAATAGAGTTCTTGTTTAGAGTTTCAAATAATGTTTAAATACTCTTTTCTGACTGAAATTCTCAGACCCCCAGATAACAGAAACATACTAAATTTTTTTAACAGTCCAGCTTTCTATGTAAAACTGGATATCAGCAGGGGACATGATAGTCATAACAGAGAAAGTGATTTTTAGATTATAGATAACAATTTTTGATTTGTTCTAAAAATATTAAGAAATCAATTTTAAACAAAGAGGAAAAAAACCCAACCAATTCTTCCTGTTGATATTTTTTTTAATGTTTATTTATTTTTCGGAGACACAATCCGAGGCAGGCTCCAGGCTCCAACCTGTCAGCACAGAGCCAGACACAGGGCTCGAACCCATGAAGCACAGGATCACAACCTGGGCTGAAGTCAGACACTCAACCAACTGAGCCACCCAAGTGCCCCAGATAATTTTTGTTTTTTAATAAAAGATTAATTAAAATTTTGTAAATGTGCCTTAGTTTGAAATGGTGGCTAATAATGAACAAAACTCCAAATTTCATTCAAACGATCAAAGTGGCAATATAGACTCCTGATACCTCTTAACAACTCTAAAGAGAACAAGCTTATCATTAAACTAAGGACAATATAGTTTCAAAATAAACTTTCAAATATTTCACATTTACCACCAGTGGGCTTATTTTTATGAAATGTTACCATGAAAATCAACTTACAGATATATAATCCTACTACCATGTCATATCAAATGTGCTTTCTTATATGTTGCTTAAGTATAATTTGGAATGCACATTAAAAGAATCTTAAAAAAAAAAAAACAGTGACTTATGTAAGATAAAAGCACATTTCTTTTTTACCAGAAAGTCCACAATTAAGAAGTATAGGGCTGATAGGAGTCCCAGGATCTAAGGGACCCAGACACATTCTATCCTGATATTCCATAACACCTAGGCTCCCCTTCTCAAGGTCACTTCATATTTCAAGACAACTCATGAAGTGTTAGTCATCAGGTATGCATTCCAACCTATAGGGAAGAGGAAAGAGAATGAACATGCCCTCTCCTATAAGGGAAATTTCATATAAAATGCACACTAAAGCATTCTTACATCTCATTGGCCAGACTTCATCTTTTGGTCACACTTAACTGCGAGAAAGGTTGAAAGACATAGTCTTTATCGTATGTGATCATATACCCAGCAAAAAATTAGGGCAATAGCAGTAATGAAGAAGGAAAGGACAGATATCCTGAGGATAACTAGAAATCTCTGCTACATCTGTTAGTACAGAGAGATCAACAAATACCCCCATTCTCAACAAATTTGATAAGTGATCATAAATCCTGTTCATAAAATATCTGTTATAGATACAACATCTCCATGTTGCTATCCTTTTCAAGTCCCTGTTTTGAAGAACAAAACCAAGAAAAACTATTTTTCTAAAATGTTTAATATAATTGATTAAAAGATGAAGGCAATGGTCTATGATCACATATGTGCTTACTAAATAATGTAAAATAACCAGTTTGGGGGCGCCTTGGTGGCTCAGTCAGTTGAGTGTCCAACTTCGGCTCAGGTCATGATCGCAAAGGTCCTGAGTTTGAGCTCTGCGTCAGGCTCTGTGATGACAGCTCAGAGCCTGGAGGCTGCTTCGGATTCTGTGTCTCCCTTTCTCTCTGCCCCTAACCCACCTGTATTCTGTCTCTGTCTCTCTCAAAAATAAATAAACATTAAAAAATTTTTTTAAGTAACCAGTTTGGATGTTTAACTGAACCAATTAAATCAACTGGTTGCTTTATCATTATAAAACAATGTATGTGACATATATATTATAGATATAAATACATAAACACAGCTTACGATATTTAGTCAGAAATGCGATCCTTAGTTTCTTATTGTTTATTTCCCCAGAAAATGAATAAATAAAATGATGACTATGAATCTGACACCAGTTAAAGACTTATGCAAATAACATAGATAGTAATTAAATAAGAAACTTAAAGAGGACTTAACTGATAATTTTACGGTGGGAAATTTTGTCTACAGATAGTTCAGCTGCAACCAAGGAATCTCTCTACTGCACAAATTATTATCTTTGTATATTTGTGTCTTTTTTTTTAAATTTTTTTTCAACGTTTTTTATTTATTTTTGGGACAGAGAGAGACAGAGCCATGAACGGGAGAGAGGCAGAGAGAGAGGGAGACACAGAATCGGAAACAGGCTCCAGGCTCCGAGCCATCAGCCCAGAGCCTGACGCGGGGCTCGAACTCACGGACCGCGAGATCGTGACCTGGCTGAAGTCGGACGCTTAACCGACTGCGCCACCCAGGCGCCCTGTATATTTGTGTCTTTTATTCTAAATCTAAATTCTATGTTTAGAGCATGATATCTAATAAATGCATTAGGGACTTTATTAAACTTCCTTACTCTATTAAAATCATTTTACAGTTTTAAATATTTTCCACATTACTGAATTAATCAACAATTTTGTTTTCAATGAGTTTCATAGGCTTAATACAAATAAACTTTTTGAATGTTTGAATGATCTTATGAAATACAGTCTCAAAAAACCTTTTCCATTATCTTCCACTGAGTTTTTGTACTCTATAGATCTTTGCTGTATGCTCGTTCAAATTCCTTTTGGCAAGAGATAGAGTACAAATGCACAAACCCATGAAAGTATCTAATCTGTATGCAATCTATGGCTATAGAACAAAGACGAACTAATTGGTCCATAAGTGGAATCTATGATCTTGGCATCATTTAGTATGCTGCTCTAATCCAATTAACCAGGCACTGCCCTTGTCTATATGCAGCTGAAGGGTATGAATCATATTATTTTTGTGTACCCAGCATCTAGCACATCTCTTGGCACAAGAAGTGAAACTCAGTATTTATTAAATAAAACTGTAATGCCATACTATCCACTTTAAAAACTGACTGCTGTTTTCACGTATTTCTTCTTATTTCCAAATTTTAGGGGGGGAGGAAATTAAAAAAATAGAGAAGGCAAGATTGCCATTTTTCCTTGTGAGGGCATCAAATCAACAATTAGCTCACATTACTGAATGCAAATATAATGTAGAAATGACTTTTAAAATTCTTTTATTAATATCAAAGAATGAAAATATCAAAAATATTTTATTTGCTTTCCTTGATAGGAAGATAAATTCGAATGCCAGATGTGCTTTTTTTCATTACAAGATCAAACAAAGAGTTAGAGGTATGGGCAAGTAGCACCTAAATACTGAACGGTGGGTAAAATCAGATGGGAGTAAGTAGGTCTGGTCCTTGTGACCCTACTGTTCTTTATCAGTTCTTTTGTCTCCTTTATCTTTTGTATGGACTCTGAGTGGAGAATTTTTCCCACTTCACTAGCTATTTGTGCATCATTCTAATATCTTTCTGGGTTTAGGTAAGCCCAGGGAGAGCCGCCAAAGCTAGAAAGTGTGTAAGCTGACATAGGTCCAGGGGCAAGAGACTTCACTGAAAGTTAGATTTTTGATTGACTTGATAAAATTTGATTTTAGAAAAAAAAATATTGTTTTATTTGGTTATTTTATTATAAACATGCAGTTTCTCTGTACTTTCCTAATTTTTACTCTATAAGAATATTGCTCTGGGGGTGCCTGAGTAGCTCAGTCACTTAAGCCTCTGACTTTGGCTCAGGTCATGATCTCCCAGTCCATGAGTTAGAGCCCCACATCAGGCTCTGTGCTGACAGCTCAGAGACTGGAGCCTGCTTCAGATTCTGTGTCTCCCCCTCTGTCTCTCTAACCCTCCCCCAGGCTCAATCTCTCTCTCTCTCTCTCTCAAAAATAAATAAACATTAAGAAAAAAGAATATTGCTTTGCCATAACACTAAAATAAAAACAATTGATTTTGTTTTTTAGAGTTGTATTTACAGCTGAAAGCTTTACTTTAGCAGATACAAAGTTCCATTTTTGTCTTGGTTTGTTTCTTTTGCTCTCTGCCCTGAGATTTGTTTTTGAAGATTCCTAAGATAGATGTCAAAGGGAAGAAGGAGAGAGAAGACAGGTCTTTTATTTCAAAAGGGTGCATAGTTTTTTTTGTTTTTGTTTTTGTTTTCTCTTTTGCCAGTTCACGCTCGTCTTTGCTTGACATATTTTTACTGAATTTCAGAAATAAAAGAATAAAAATAAGATAATGCTTAATGATGTTACTCAATGGTAGCTAGCAGAGCAGTTGTTTTATATTCTGTAAGAATGAATTTATGACTCTAAATACTGCCCAAGCATTTTTTATTATTTTTTAAATTGGCTAAAATGTTATCTTTAAGTGAAGAAAATATTAACCAGAATTTGGGCCCTTTATTTTAAAAGCTAAAGTGCTTTATATTGTGTAATAGGACAATATTTCTTAGCGTCTTATCCCATATCCAGATGTTAACAATATTTACCCACCAACTCACCTGCTAATAAAGAGTATATCAATATTCATGAGTGATCTAGAATTCTACCAGCAGAAGAAGCACTCATCAAAGTCCTACCACAGGTACACAAAGTATACCTGTGTATCGTAATGGTATTTAGAAATTAGGCCTTTGGCTGAACTCAAACTTTAGTAATACTTTGCAGAGCCTTCCATAATTTATACAACCACCACCCATCCTTAATTCAAACGTGTATACCAATATTTTTCTAATTTTAATGACAATTGTACCACATGGTCTTTCAGTATGGCAGGCTGCCTAGAAACTGTTTCAGTAAATTACACACCAAGATGATCTACTCTTTGGATTGTCTCCAGAACAAAGACTATGATGTATAATGAAAACCAACTAACAATTAACTGTCATCAAAGATAACATGAGGGACAAGCATTATAAATTTAGTTATTTACAATAAGAACCAACATAAAGCCTTTCAATGAATGATAAAAGTAGATCCATATTCTTGAAGTTACAATTTTAAGGTTTATATAAAATAATAATGAAACAATAGAAAGCTAGCGTTCCACATTTCATTGTGTTGAAGTAATTTTGTTAGCATAATAAGGAACTGTCTAAGAACTCAAAAATTATTCTATTTATTGCATGTTTTGAACTAAAGCATTATTTTAAGAGACATAGTAATATTACTTTGGCATCATTATTAGTTATATAAGTGCGAGGATGGTGAATGAGCCAAAATTCTGTTTTTGTACACTATAATATATCTGTGCATACCAAAAAGAGTTACTTAATTACTGTGATGTAGCTTTTATATTTAACACCCACTTAAGAATCAGATCTTGAAGATCTGAACTAACAAGCTTCTTTCATTATTTATTCTTATATAACCTAGGGGAAAGACATAGAGAAGCAGCTCTCTAATTATGACTGTTTTAGAAAGATAGAAGAGAGGAGTAAAACATTTTTCAAAGCTTTTTATATGTGGATGCAGAGGCGGATTTGCTGGGGAGCTCATGAAGCTTCAGTGCCCCTGTCTTGCAAGGGTCCCTTCCAAGGTCTTGAACTTAATTTTATATTCATTAGTTCGTATTCTATTTCTATTGCTTAACATGTCCTCCTCCCCTGCACTGCACTCTTCAAGTTGTATAAGGCTGCAGGCTTCATACCAAGTGGACCCACCAGCATGTATGCATGAACATCTGAAGGTCTTTTGCACTCTTGAATCATTGGGGACCTCAGGATTGAGAAGGGACTAAATGCAGAAAATACTGAAGAATTAGGAGAATTGTCAGCAGGTTTTCATTGTTGTCAGAAAAAATAATGAAGAGGAACAAAGGAAAGAATGCAGGAAGTTGAAGGAAATGGAAGGAATGGTGGAGGAAAGGAAAGAGTAAGAGAGAGGATTTTCTGCAGAAAGAGCAGAAAATCTGACACACATATGTGAGTCTTAGGGACTAAGAGTCCCCAGTCTCACATGTAGTTCTTGTCCACAGCTTCCAGCTCTCTCACTTAAGACATGAATTTGTAATCTCCAGCTTTAAATCATAACCTTTGTACTATTTTTACATGGGTTATTGTTACTTTTATCCTGGATATGCCACTTGATTTTATTTCATAAATAAAATATGAATTGATGAGAAATCACACAGTATGCATTCAACATCTGACCCTCATCTTCCTCCTCCTTCTTTTTCTCTTTAAATTTCATCCATTTGAGGATGCTTGCAAAAAAACTAAGTGACTGAAAAGAAGTAGATTAGATGAACTTTAACAAGATGTTAAAATAGAGTTCAGCCTACACTCTAAAGCAATAGGTAGCAGATAAGTAAGGGGGTATATACCCTGTAAGAATTTCAAAAAAATCAGCACAACCTGAAAAACCAGCTTTGCCTTGCTTACTTCGAGCCTGCAATTTGGTTGGGAAAGTAGATAGGAAATGTGAGATTTGCACAGGAGATTTCTTTTTATTTATTTTTTTTAAATTTATTTACTTAGAGAGAGAGAGAGCATGCACGCGCAAGTGGAGAAGGGGCAGAGAAAGGGAGAGAAAGAATCCCAAGCAGGCTCTGAGCTGTCAGTACAGAGCCCAGCACAGGCCTTGATCCCAAGAGCTGGGAGATCAAGACCTAAGCCTAAATCAAGAGTCAGATACTCAACTGACTGAGCCACCCAGGCACCCCAGCAGAGCAGATTTCTTGGAGACAGCTGTGCTGGGAGCCTTCCCGTTTCCACCTAGAGGGAAGGGATTGTGTTTCTACTGTATTGCATGTTGGGAGACAACATTTAATGGGACCACTTGGAAAACCTTTATACATTTCCCTGCTTTGGGAGACACAGAGAACCAGAGTCCAACTTCTACTCAGGAAACCTAACAGGAAAGAAGCTTGCTGTTTTGGTGCTGAACCAAAGGAGAGTGGCTGTTCTGTTGGGATTAGCTTGCATTCAAGAAAAAGAACAGAGTCCTGATTGATAAGGCCACCTGAGGGGGCAATGGACACTCAGCAGACCAAAACTGGAAGTGGACTGGTGAATTTCTAGTTCTGCTGAAGCAGTTAGCAACCAGCTAGGGTAAAGAAACTTTCATCCAGACTGAGGGAATTTTAGGTGACAGACCCTCATTAAGTGGCCCATGAGAGAGCTTAACTATCTGCTAGGCTCAGGGAAGGCAAAGCCATCCTAGCAGTTGGCGCTCCTTACTGTTTTCTCCGTGTGCCTCTCTCCATCTTTCTGCAAGTATTTGGGGTCGGAAATCTTAGTTCACATGATGATGGAAGAGGGGGTAAAAGCTTGGGACAGGGTAAAGAGATAGGAAAGGCAATACCTAAATTATCTGAGTTAGTAGCCAGCCTTTTGCAAGTCCCAGCTCTGGAAGCTTTGGAAGCTTTGAAGGTGAAAAAATTGACCCTTAAATCAGAGTTTTGATTGTTATATGGAACGGAATGTTACATGGGACTGTTTGCTACTAAACAAGGTAGCAGCTATGGTCTTCCTACATTTTTAACCCTTGGCTAGAGAACTACCACCCCCCATGAGGAAATTTTAAACGGGTTATAGGGACAAAAATAAAAATGTTTTTGGATTACATCACATTTGTCCAGCTTATTTGGAGTACAGCTTACACTTTATAGTTTTACAGATTGTTTTCTGTGAATATGCTTTCCTTAATTTCCTTGATAAAAACATTTTTAAAGTATATGTTCTTGAAAAACTTTAACTTTGTCAAGACATTCTACTTCTAGCCACCCAAAAGCAAATGTTTAATGGCAAATTAAATCTTAAAAGTGAATGTTTTTTAAAAATCTGAAACACCTCAGGAAATACAGAAAGCCATGGAAGGAAATATATGGTCTCATGAACCAACAGTTGGGATTCTCTAAAGCAGAATTGTTAGTATAGGCTGAATTTCTCATGTTTGTGTGCCTATGTAGGTCTGCAATTCCCAGACTGGAAATATATCAGAGAATGTGTTCAGTTTAGAATCTCAATAATTCAAGTAGATTTTTATTTAAATATATTCTTCACCTTTTCAATAATTACTTTCCTTCAAAATCATATATATATGTATATGTATTTTTACATATATATAAATATGTATATCTATCTATATATGTATGCATGTATGTATGTATGTATGTATTTGCAAAGGTAATCCTCTGAAAAAGCAGAGGATATTTCCTTAAGTGGCATTTGTTTCTATTGCATGGGCAAATGCGCAGGTTTTAGCCTGGGTATGAAAGAAATATGATAATTAAGTTCATTGCTCAAGAACCTGAATCACAACTCGTTTCTTTTCTGTAGGCAGTTATTCTCTCCTACAATGTACAAAACCTTAAGGGACCTGTCATATAAATATTTCTAAAGATCAGTCAATACCTGCAGCATTGTCATCCATCATTGCTGAACAAGTTCTGTTTTACACAGTAATCACATAAATCGAGTTATAAGAGATTATAATTCTTTAAGACACACCTCTTGGTCCTTGGCAAGGTCATTACTGTGCTGTGGGTCTGTTCCCCAATATGACATATGTCAAAGTATACACAATGGTACAACTAAGAAACAAAGAGTATGAATTAACAGATTCTAGAGTCAGTAATCTACTTACAAAACAAAACAAAACAAAACAAAAACAAAAACAAAAAAACCCCTCAAAACATGGCTTTAGGGTTTAAGCTAACACTCAATGAATTCTTATAAAACCTAGTGAATTTAACATTGCACAGCTCACACAATGAGAACAAACTCTAGCCAGAAGTCAAATACAAGATTTAACCCATCATTTGTGGTACAACAGAATGGAAAGTGAATCAAAAGTCATATTATTTATTCTCAGGCTTTGGCATTTGGCATTATAGGTAGAAAAATTATCAATAATGATACCTAAACCCATATCAATCATAACTGTGGAGGTATATGTGTTTTAGAAAAGCAACGTTTAGGGTGCTTGGGTGGTCCAGTCATCTCACCTAATTTTGGCTCAGGATATGATCCCAGGGTTGTGGGATCGAGCCTGTATTAGGCTCTGCCCTGAGTGTGGAGCCTGCCTAAGTTTTTCCCCCATCTCTCTCCCTTTGCTCCCTCCCCCTTCTCACACACTCTCCCTCTCTAAAATAAATTTATAAAAAGAAAGAAAGAAAAGAAAAGTTTATCTCTGAAACAAGAGAAATATCAAGTTATGTAACTGGATGAAATTTTGCTTCCCTTTGGAAAGTTGCATAACATAAATAGTTTCAGGTTATTTTGCTGTTGTTATTGTTTGTTGGATTGGATGGTTTTGTTGGTGGTATTTATTTATTTTGGGGTTGAATTACCCCCCAGATATTGCAGTTTTAAACACCTGGTCCTGAAAGTGTTTATTTGGAAGAATTTCAAAAAGGTATAAGCACCTGGGACTTTGTAACATGGAGATTGTGAAGACCCTCACAAATTTTGTAAGAACGCTTCAATAGTGAGGGCTCAAGTTAGATGGCCTCAGGATACACGATGTACTTTATTATCAGATAGGAGAGAAAGTAATAAGCACTATTAAAATAGTTATGGAAATCCAAAGTGCTTAGGGGACAAGAAGCATTCACTTATGTTTAAGATGACTGGTGAAGACGATGGAGACCGCACCTATCTGGGCCCTTCTGTGTGGGGGTTTAGTAAACCATAGAATTATCAGTCACTTCTCATCTCCGGATTGTGCCGTTGGTCCAAATAACATCTTCTTGACTCACACCAGAAGCTGCCAAAAATGCAAGTTAGAGACCTTTTCCGATCTCTGAGAGCAGTTTCTGATTTAGTAAAATGATTATAAGTGAACACAGTGCAAATCGGCTCTTTGGAACTAAGAAAGACCACTTACAAAACATAATGTTATGAATATGCCAACATAATCTAGGGTGTCTTTAAATGTTGCTCTCTTTTGTATCCATCACTTTTGCATTTTTTGAAGGTTCACTATGTGTTGGGTACCCTGTGCTACATGGGGGCCGTGGTGGTACGAAAATTAATCAGATGGGGGTTTGTGCTCAACAAGTAAGTCATCTAGTGCTGGAAATAAGATGAAGGCAAAGTACTGTGACAAAACAGTATGAGCTGTATGGTATCAGATAAGTACACGTGTAACGGAAAAGAGGAAGCCTTGGCTTCCAGATGGGGACAGCACCAAACATTTCCGTGACCGCGTGCAAGCTGGGTCTTGAAAGTTAAGTAAAATTTGCTCTAAAAGAAGCATATGTGATGGGGAGGATACATGGGCAGAGGGGAGTGGAGCAAATTGATGGACCTTCTAGATAAAAAGAACAATACAATTAAAAGCACCACACCATTTATAAGATTGTGATGAAAATTATTTTTTTTAATGGTTTTAAGTTCCTGGAAAGTAAGGCTGTACCTCTTTTAATGTGCTTTGTATAGATTCCAAATACAGCCTACAAAAATCAGAAACAAAATGTCTTTTTGCTACCAATGGTGAAAATAAGGAAATATGTGTAGTTTTTCCTTTATTTTGGAAATTTAAATATAAAATAAATGGGCTGATAAAGATTATTTTGTATTTGTTTTTTAGTTCAGTTATAATTTATTTACAATAAAATATGCAAACATATTTCGAACACTCATTAATTTCCATAAGCCTGTAAAAGCTGGCTTTGTAAAATTTCCCTTATCAGAGAATCCATTTAAATACAGCTCAGTATATAATGAGGTTTTCTTCCCTTTGCTTCAGCTGAATATTTAGCAGTATAGAAACTTGACAGGTTAGGCAATTAGAATATAATTTATGATATAAGGCTCATGCGGATGAACTGTTTCCTGCCTATAATTTTGAATGCAAGGCAAATCACAGATTCCTTATGTTAGTCTCAAAGAAAAATTTTCCTATGAACTGAATTGTATAATATATTAATAGTTTTACTTATATCTTAAGTGACTATGCTGGAACAGTATCTAGTGCAATTCATTTGGCTTCTTTAAAAGAAATTAAAAAAAAGATAAAAAATGTACACTAAGCCTCAGGCTAAGCCTCATGGACAACATTTATTTCCCATGGGTAGAGCTAATACGCTCAGGTTTCTATGGTGCTTTTTAATATCTTGTTCTCACTTGGTTTATCAAATGCTCTTCTAACAGCCCTTGTGAGCTACTGTGCCTTATGATGTGCCTATCTCGATGAAAGTGACATCTGATACTTAAAAATTGTTGGCAAATGGGGATCTGTTTGAAGAGAGATTAAATAAGGACCAGTATGGCAAATTGGAAAAATTATTAAGACCTTGTTTCTTCCTCTACTCTTGTTTCATTAATTTATTTCTCTAAATACCTCCATGGTGATCTGTATTGTTTTGTAGCAGAGGCTCATAGGTGTCTTCTAGTACCCATAATCCTCTTTATCTACCATAGAAAAACATCTGAGTTTTACCTGAGTACATATACTCATTTGAAGTAAAACTATTCTCCCAGGCTCTTTTAAGACTATGTGAGTAATTTAGGTCAATAAAATGCAACTAGAAATGTCCTATGCCTCTGGGCTTCTGGAACGCTTCTTAAAACACACTAGTGCTCTAACCTTTGCCATTTTTTCCATCATCGTGGATCTTGAATGTAATAGCTCCATTTGCCATCTTGGATCATGAGACCAATGGCTACAACCTTGGATGGTTGGAAGGTACCTGGGTCTCTGAGGACTTGTGAAGCAGAGCCACACTTACTTATGACATGAAGGAAATATAAATCTATCTTTTTTAAAAAAAAACTATTAACATAATCCTAATTTAAATAACATGTAAACCTAATCTTATAAATTACCACTTCTCTCTTATGTTTTTAAGCATTCTGAGAACTCACTTCCTTCAAAGCGTTTTCCAAGATTGAGGAAATTCACATACATGCCCTTATGAATATTTCACTTTCCATGTGGCTATACTGATTCTCCAAAGGATCTGTAAGGGCAAGATGAGCTCTTAAAATATATGTCACATGAAGGGGATCTGGGATCTTTCTGGCAACTGATAATAATACAATTAAAGAGCTCTTGGTAGCATTGGATGCTGTTACATGCTTGTTATTTTTATCTCTAAATGTTAGCAGCATCCTTTATTTTTCAGTCTAGTTAACAAAGAGAATGATTAATCAGTATTTTTACATGCTACACATAACACTTAGTAGAGAAAGGATATTATTATAGTCTCAGATATATGACAGTTCTTGTAAATTATCTTTATCTTAAAAAGAACCTAGACAAATTCAAATGCCATCATCATCATCATTAAGCCAGATTAATATCTTTTCATGGGGTTGGGTAATAAAATTTGTTCAGCTCAACAAGTGATTGTACTAGGGAGTACATGGTTTGTATACAAATTACCCATAAATCCAACTCTTAGGGAGGTTAGTCTCTTATAGGAAAAGTAAGACAAAAATAATTATTATGCGAAGTAGAGCATGATACCTGCTGTAAATTACAACAGAGATCTGTAAAAGAGAAAGGTCACAGCCAAAGAACAGGGATTAGGAAAAGCATCAAGAAGCAGGTGGCAGTAACACATTGTGCAACTAGCTGCATGTCCATTTACGATAAAATACATGGCCTTCTCATCTGACACTAACTGTGGCCTCAACCAAAACCAACAGTGACACAAAAGGGCTACAGAAAGAGGTTAGAATCCACCAAGTCAGTCTGAGGCCTGGAGATCTAAGTTCTCCAACCTCAGAGTCTATCAAGGCAACTTCCTCAGGTGGAGTGATATAGGTTCATGGGACAGCTTTTGCCCAAGGAGATTTCAGAGCTAGAGCAGATCCCTTTTTCCTGTCCTTAAACTTTTTCTTCAAACAGCCACTGGTCTTGTCCCCTTGATTTCCATAACTTTTAATCATTAATTTTGAAGCTACCCGTCTACATCAACCTGTTTTTTATTTGATTTTGCCTGTTTCTTGTATTAATTCAACCTCCTTCTAGCATTTCTTGGCTATGTCACATGCCTGCTGCCTGCCACTGATATGCTTCCTGTTACCAATATGGTAAATGAGTATTTTACTTTTCCAGAGCCTAAGAAATATTTATCCTTCTTTTTGCTTTAAAGACACAATTATTGTTGGAGCACGTGGGTTGCTCAGTCAGTTAAGTGTCCAACTTTTCATTTTGGCTCAGGTCATGATCTCATGGTTCCTGGGATCTAGTGCCACATCAGGCTCTGTGCTGACAGCGTGGAGCCTGCTTGGATTCTCTCTCTCCCTCTCTCTCTGCTCCTCCCCCACTCGTGCTTGCTCTCTCTCTCTCTCTCTCTCTCTCTCTCCCCCTCTCTCAAAATAAATAAATAAACTTAAAAAAAAATACAGAGTTACCATTTTAACACATTGCATTTGCCTAAACTCAGAGATTAGCCCTAAGGTGTGCAGAATAGAGCATAGGTAGAATACTTTAATTATTGTCTTCACTTTTCTTTCTAGTAATCCACTTTTCAGTCTTGACCTCCACCAGAATAAGTGAATGTAGTTTCTCTATAAATGACTTTTAGCGTATGAAATTTGGGAAAAAAGAATCTCAACTGAAGGTCTACATTTTCTTTGTTTTCTGGGTATGGGGAAAAGTTAATGGCATTAAAATGCATTAAGTTGATTGGCCATTATGCTAATATACAATCTGCATAGTTCTGGGTCAATAACACTACAGCCCCAACTATCTTGATTGAAAGGGACACAGTGACCTGGGCAAGTTGGTTTGACAGGCTTGTTTCTTATCACACAATGATAAAGTAGGTCTCATTGAAGAGCTGAATCAGTTGAACTGGGTTCAAAAAAAAAAGTTGTCATTCTATCCTGCTTTAAAATATCAAAGAGTGGGCTGCTGATATCTTTGGTTCTTTTTAATGAAATGTTTGATCTCATTAATCTTCAAAACAACACTAACACTGTGCTTAAAAACAACCCACATTATCTACTGCTTGTAGAATAGGTTTGAATGTTAGCTTTTATAAGCATAAACATGAAGGGTTTCCAGGTTAGTATGCTAGTGAGAAAAAATAAATAAAAAAGACTAACATGTTTCAAAGATTTGATTATATTTCCAAAGCATCTATTTATTTCAGCAGCTTTATTATTACTAATGCACATGATTTCAGGGGAGTAGAAAGAAGCTGAATTTAAATAACTACTTGTGGCAACACAGCACCAATTATACACTCCATGGCTATTTATGTCCTCTGGTGATCAACCAGCAGTGGGAAATAAAATTGACAACACACTGTTACAATCACAATTATGGGTCAAACTTCAACAAGCCTGTTTAAATGGTTCCATTAGGTCCTACTTGAAATACTGATTTACATATATTTTGACAATTTTCAGACATGTTATCCACTTTAACATGCAGTGATATAATAATTTCCTATAAGGATGCATTCGTCTAGAGCCCTGGAAAATAAAATAGCATGCCATGCACACGAATTTCTGTAGAACTTAAATTGTATTAGAATACATCCCCAACCATAGTTTAGAAGATTAAAATATCATTTGGAATCCACAGCAGGTCTATTTAGTAGGGGATTCGGATATCCTTAGAATTGTTTAAATGGGCTTTTTCTTAGAGCACAAATGTATTTCTAAGGTAAACAAAAACTGTCCAAAAGACAGGAGATGTCTTCTTATGAAGACACACGACTTACCTAATTTTTATTATCTTTTACATTAGTCTGATGTAAACATAGCTCTTCAAAGTGATTTCTTCCTCCATTACAAATGCAACTTCTCTGCAATGCTTTCTAAATATTGCTTTTTTATTTTTATTTATTTTTCTAAATGCCTGTTTATTTATTTTAAGAGAAAGAGAGAGTGCACGTGCAAGCAGGGAAGGGGCAGAGAGACGGGGAGAGAGAATTCGCAAGGAGGTTCCGTGCTGTCAGCGAAAACCCTGATGTGGGACTCGAACCCAGGAACTGCGAGATCATGACCTGAGCCCAACTCAAGAGCCGGATACTCAAATGACTGAGCCATCCAGGCGCCCCTTAATAGTGCTCTTTTAGAAACACGTTTTAATGTACCACAGATATCTTGCTTATTTCCTTTTACATACAATGTCATAATATATAGAAAAAAATACTGTTTTACATATGTACATTTGTATGTAATGCATACAAAATTTTATGCATAGAAAACTATAGGGAAAATGATGAAAGGTACAAAGTAAAACCCATTAATTAACTTCTTATCTAGATATTACTGCTATTGAAACTATCTGATTGCTCTTTCTGGATTCCAACTTTATTATTATTTTTTAAATATTTATTTCTGAGAAGGAGAGAGGCAGAGGATGAGTTGGGAAGGGGCAGAGAGAGAGGGAGACACAGAATCCAAAGCAGGCTCCAGGCTCTGGGCTGTCAGCTCAAAGCCCAACATGGGGTTTGAACTCAAGAACTGCAAGATCATGACCTGAGCTGAAGTCAGACACTTAACCGACTGAACCACCCAGGCGCCTCTGGATGCCATCTTCCATCTTACTCCACTCCCAAAAGAAACGTGCTAAGCTTTTCCTTATGATTTTATTTCTTTAAAATATAGTTTGTACCCCACATACATGTTTTCCTAATAGTATATTTTTCAGTTTGGTGATTTTAAAATTTTCTAAAAATGATATTGTTCTATATATAGTCAAATGACACTTTTTGCTTATTTACATTTTTACTATTTTATGATTCATTCATTTTGAATATAATTACTTGTGGGTCAGTAATTTTTACTGCTTACTTAATATTCCAATGTATTAACACATCATGATTTATTTACCAATTGGATATTTGAGATATTTCCAGTTTAACACTATTCTGGGTTGTGCTCCTGTGAACACTCTGGATCATTTCTCATGATACAAACATGCAAGAATTTTAAAAGTGTTGGTATCAATATCTACTCCCATGAGGAATATATGAATTTGCATTGTTTCACATCTTCACCAACACTTGGACTTGTTAAAATTCTTAATTTTTGCAAATATAGTGGGTGTGAAATGTTATCCTGTTACAGTTTTAATTTGTATTCTTATTACTTATAATATTGAGAATATTTTTATTATTTCTGGTGTTTTTGTGTTTGCTTTGCTCTGAAAAGGAAATGCCTGTTTATATCCTTTATCAATTTTCTATTTGGCCATTTGCTTTTTTTTTTTTTGTATTTGCAAGAATTCTTTATGAAACCATATGTTGTTTCTTCAGATGTGTGTGTCCATCGATTAAACTTAAAATCCTGGAGGGGAAGGACTGCACCTTCTTTATTCTTATCTCTCCAGGGATCAGCGTTGTGATTCAATTAGGTAGTTTTGTCTTTTGCAGATAGTAACATGCTACTTTTGCTAAAAATTTCTTCTTAAATCATTAAGGAAAGAAGGAAAGTATTAATCATTGGTCTATAAGATACTTCTGAGATGATAGAATAGGACAGAGTTGTAGGAAGGAAACAGAAGTTTCATACACACACACACACACACAAAATGATTCAGTGGAACGATAGCATCAAATGTAATAAAAAAGCTTGTCTACAAAGTGACTTCAAGAAATCCACCTACCTTAGGACTTTCTTTATATATCACACATTTTGTTACAGTTTTAGGTTACAGAGAATACATAATTTCTTTGTGTGTGCATCTTTTACTTTTTACTAGATTCTCATTCCACAAGAATGACTAGAGATGGGAATTGAAGTCTTCCAAGATCTAGGAAAATAAATTACTTCTTATTTGATTGATAGCTATGAAATAGTGTGGTCAGGAAAATTCTAATGTCTGGAATAAATTTATGAAGGCATAAAGAAGACATTTTTTTTCACTTGAAAACATGAAATTGTAACTGCTATTTTGCACAGTATTATTAATAAAAAGTGTGATTAGACATGATTTAAATGGCCAAAGATTTAAATTAAAATTTCTACTGTTACATGAAATCTTTCAACGTTATAGATATTTTATTAAAAGATAACAAATCATAATTGCTAGGTTGCAATTATTTACATTAATTACATAATTGCACTAATCACACAAATGGGTACTAGTAGCACTTTCAAGCAGCCCCTAATTGCTTCTAAAATTTCAAATGCATGAAATGAGATTTAAAGCTAAAATGAAAATAAAGAGATGGAAGAATTCTGAGAATTTATTTTTTAAAAAGTAAGTTGATGTGTTTTCAGTTCTTAAAACAAATCCACACATATTTTGCTAAGATTGCTATTATTCCTACGTCATTAACACTGAAAGACATGCCTATTTCCTATGGATCTCTGCACAGAACTTGCTCTGCTATATACTAGGAATCTAGACTCCTATTCCCACCTGTCTTGGGTCAGACTTTTTACCATAGTTCCAAGAAACTTGAAAAATAGTTACCTTTAATTATGAATGACATGCTACCAAATATGTTAGGAAGGAAAGCCTTCCTATAGGAAGCCTTCAGTAGGAAGGAAAGCCTTTCTATACTATTAGAAAACCCTTCTTCGTGATTCCAGAATGTCTATAATCATATATCTGTTCTGTTGCTGTAGGAATGACACAGCGCCTCACCCATAGTGGGCACCCGGTAATGACTTGTCTCATTATTAACTGATATACGTAGATTTCAGGGAACATAGTCTTACCCAATAAAAAATTTTCTTTCTCCTCTGTGGTATCTTCAACCCAGCAAACTCAACGCAATGTACATGTTCATGTTTCTTAAATGCGATTTAGAATCTGATTGTGATAAAGCTGTATCATAAAAATTATCTGCTTATTTTTGAGTGTTGGGAGGTACTGCATCACTCCTGTATTAGAAGTACGAATGGTAGTCTTCTTTCCTACGTCTTATCAACGTGAAAGCCCAGGACAGGTTGCTTAGTCGTTTGGTCTCTAGCATTCATTAAGCATTCACTAAGTCCCTCATCTTGGCTTGTTTGTAAGTGTGGCCTGTGGGGCAGGTACTTTATCCAACCATCCTCTGAATTTCAGTATCATTTCAGCAATGAGATGACAGATTTACTTGCTTGAGCAGAAATTTTATACCAGATGGTGATGACTAATGCTGAATATGGAGAAAAATATTATTTTCCGAGCTATCCATATTTTTTGGTAAAGAATTCTTTTGTTCAATCACTCCAAATCCCTTTGTGACTATTTACCACTTTTGCAAAGTCCCAGGGAGTGCTTGAATATAGACGAGAGCCACGTAGGCATGGCATAAAGATCACTCTACACCTTAGACTTGTAGTGTGATGCCGCTGCTTAACCTGTACTCTGCATCCTGATCATTCTTAGTGATTTATGTGTCGTGAGCTCCTTTGGCATTTTGGTGAAATATATGGATTCCTTTTCTGAATAGATTTCTAAAATGCATGAAATGAAATGCATAAGATTAAAATAAAAACCATTAACACTAAAGTTCAGTCAGAAATTTATTAAAAACCCAAATGATGATACCCTTTTTATCAAGAAATCATATAAAATAATAGCTAGGTTTGAGTCTAATCACTACTCAGATCACAAAGCTATGACAAGTTGAAATGTATATGAGAGCAACTACTATAACACAATAACACAGGATAGTGATATTACTTACTGGGTCTATTTCTTATATTCATCACTAAGAGAAAAGCTAAATAAATACCAGTGAGATTTGGGGGAAAATTAGGTTGTAATTTTGTTTCCTCCCAAGTTCACAGACACTAGATATTATTGAAATCTCTGACTCTTGTGAGTAATATGCTTCAGGCCAGGTCAGATTGTCCTCTGTCCAAGTGAGCTGAGGAAACAGTCATTCCCCTTGGTATCCACCCCCAGGGTTTTTAGTCTTCCAAGTCACCCTGGGAAAGCCTACATTTTACACCTAGTTTAACTTAAGTGCTTCTTTGTTTAGAGTGACATGACTCTCCTGGTTCTCCCTTTTCTCTTTGTTCATCTGGCTGACCCACCTGTGAGGGCGGGTTATGGACTGAGTTACCATCTGAAGTGTTTTCAGATAGCCTCTGTATTTCTGCCAAAATTATCATAGAGCACTCATAATAGAAATGTAGGTAATCTTTACTAATTTCTTAAATTTACAGGATCCACAGTATTTACTACTTCAGATCTCAGATGGTCCTTCTATGTCCCTTTGGGATGGGACATGAAGCCTAGTGCTTTCTTTAAGTACATAAAATGCCACTTCAAGATTAACACTGCTTCTGATAAGGCTGTGACTGAGTGAATAGTAGCAATTGAAATGAAAGCATTTTCATCTCTATTGGAATCACTGTGAATGTAACATGGAAAAATAACTGTAGAATATGCTTCCGTCAGCATGTTGAATGATCCATCAGGGAGAGAGGGAGAGGAACTTTGTAGTGGATATGTAATTCTTGTGAAAATTATTTATTTAGAGAATATTATGATGACTTTTCTTTCAGTTGGAGGTTCGTAGCTTAAGTTGCATAACTGCGTCAATTGAATGGATGTTTATCTTTCACCAGGAAAAAAGAGAAATTCACTAATCAAATAATAGAACTAATTTTCTATTAAAGTTACTTATATTTAATTTCTATACTATATATGTAAAATATGTACATTTATATCTGTACCTGACTCATTCACATACAGTTGAATAGAACTAACTTGCACAGTTATCATAATAACAGAATGATCTATAGATACATAGGTTATTTATATATGAATTAATTACTACTTATGCTAAATGTTTTAGATATGATGCATTAGTTACACAAATATAAACTATTCTAGATGGAAATATAGGATTATTTTGGCTTATGTTTAATATACAGAATATGAATATATACGTATAAAGATTGAATTTATTTCTAGCAGGGTGGTAATTTTAATCAGGATACTTGTTAACATTTAACTATAATTGTCAATTTATCTGAATGATCTAACATTCTATACTTTCAAATGGTAGAGGAAAATTGGACAGATTATTTAGAGGAGCTTATTGAATATGTGCTTATTTTTTTAAGTCTGGAAAATATACTTGCATTTAATTAGCATGCTAGATACTCAAAATAAATCACAATTCATTATGTTGGTTTTCCTATGTATATATTACTTCTATTTAAAGGATAATAATAAGGTTTTTAAAAATTTGTTTGCAAGTACAGATAAATGGACCAAGATGACAATTCATAAAAGGTGATACAAAATTCATGAATGAACATGAAATAAATTAAATAAAAACAATGAGAGTAACATTTTTTCCAAGTAAAAGAATTTATTTTACATTAACAAATGTTATTTTAATTTTTAAGTAATATAAGTAAATGATAAAATATACTCTTAAAACTTCTCAGAAAATAAAGCCACTGGTATATTACTTTCCTGACTCCCCCTCCTTTTTCTAAAAAAAATTTTTTTTGACGTTTATTTATTTTTGGAACAGAGAGAGACAGAGCATGAACGGGGGAGGGGCAGAGAGAGAGGGAGACACAGAATCAGAAACAGGCTCCAGGCTCTGAGCCATCAGCCCAGAGCCCGACGCGGGGCTCGAACTCACAGACGGCGAGATCGTGACCTGGCTGTAGTTGGACGCTTAACCGACTGAGCCACCCAGGCGCCCCTCCCCCTCCTTTTTCAATTGCATATCATTTGCATGGGGTTCCCAAAATCAATAATTTCCAACCTGTTTTTTACATCTTGTGTAAAATCTTGAGATTCTTTCTATATTATTTGAAATAAGGTCTTACATAAGGTGAAGTGTAGGCATTTGAGGTGAGGTGTGGTTCCAATATTTCATTGTTATGCCCTTCCAAGAAGTGATAGTGATGCTGTCCAAACATGGAGTCTTTCTACACAACCCCAAGGAAGGGGAGAGTTTGGAGAGACCACACACAGCGCTGCAATTGGACCTTGTGTAAGTTCTTTGTAATTCACTGACTTTGGGGATAGTTGATGACATTCTTTTTTTTTTTTTTTTCCTCTCTCTTTTCTGTATTCTGCCTCATTGTTTCCACTTCCTTCATTTTCCCCAATATTCCATGTTTTAGGTAGTTTTCAATTTCCTCTACCTTGGACTTCGGTGTGTAATTGTACCTAGAAGAGTGTCTTAGCTGTTTCTGATACTGAGAGCTAAATTGTTGCTTGCTCTAGTATTAAGGGCATCTTTTTTTTCTCCCCCTTTACATAAAGAACATGCCTTATTTCTAGTAAAAGCTGTAAGCCTATTTGGCGAGAAAGCCAAACCTGTTGAAATTTAATTTATAGAATTGTGATGCCAGGCGTTGGTGGGAGCCAGACTGGATCACTGGAGTGCTCCTGTGCTGTGCTTCTCACATTGGCTTCCAGTAGCTTAGCATATTGATTTTACAATTTATGGCTTTCAAAGCCATTTGCAGTCTTGATCCTTCTCATAGTTCCAATTTGCTTATGTCAGTCAAGAACACTGAAATTGTTCCATGGCAGCATGTTTCCTTTGTAGCTCTGATTTTTTAATAGTTCAATTCATTTAAATTGGGATTGAAAGTTAACATTGATTTTCTTTTTTAATGTCTAGCATTCCTCAAGTTCTTGTCCCATATATTTCGGGCTTATTATATATATGCTTAAAAGGACAGCATTTGTAGGTAGTAGTATTTTACAAATTCCCTTTGCATTGTCTCAATTACTATAACTGACTCAGATAATTGGTGAGCTACACAAACCAGGATAAGGACAAAAAATAAATGAGCCAGACACAGGAAGAATCCCGGACTTTCTCACCATTCAGCATGGAAATTTTCACTCATTCTTTTTGTTTGAATTTTGATGCACTACCTGCATCCAGAATCCATGAATCCGCATATGAGTTTTCTGGTTTTTGTTTTTGTTTTTGTTTTATTTTGTTTTAAGTAGGCTCCATACCCAATGTAGGGCTTGGACTCACGATCTTGAGATCAAGAATCACATTGTCTACCAACTGAGGCAGCCAGGTGCCCCTCCATACTGCTTTTCTTATTCTACTTTTATAGAAAGCAAACCTCTGGCCCTTTCCTCTTACCTTGGTTAGCTGGCTAACCACACCCTATCTTAACCTGCTATCAATCTCCCTTACCTTCCCCCTTCACCTTCAGAAATCTTTCGTCCCTGCAATTCCTAAGTGTTTCTATAGTTCTGCAGCATTAATTACCATACATCCTCTTGGCTTCTATACCTTGCAGGCTCAAGTTCCATTCTTTTCTGGTCTGCTAAGTCAATTACCACTCCTCCATTTGTTCTTGGTTTCCAAAATTTCTATGATATTCCTCATTCAGCATTTTTCCTATTACTAAAACTAATTTGAAAGGATATAGGTGCTTTTATATTTATTGCAGAATTATTTATAATAATCCAGATATGGAATCAACCTAAGTGTCCATCAATAATAGATGAACGGTTAAAGATGTGTAGCACATCTATAAAATGGAATATTACTTAGCCATAAAAAAGAATGAGATCTTTCTGTTTACAACAACATGGATAGAGTCAAGAGGATATTATGCTAAATGAAATAAGTCAGATAGAGAAAGACAAATATTGTGTGTTTTCACATTTATGTGGAACAAAAATGAGCAAGCAAAAAAAAAAAAACAGAAACAGACTCATAAATACTAAGAACAAACTGGTGGACAAAATGGACAAAACAAAATGGACAAACAAAACGGACAAAATATAGGTGAAGGGGATTAAGAGGTACAAATTTCCAGTTATAAAATAAAATCCACAGAGATGGAAAGTACAACATAGGGAATATAATCAATATTGCAATAATGTCATACAGTGAACATTAAGTAATGTATAGAATTGTTGAATCACTATGTTGTACACATGAAACTAATATAACATTGTATGTCAACTATACTCCAATTTTTAAAAATACATTAATTCTTGAGTGAATGAGTTCTAATAGCTCAGTTCTGTTCATTAATTAATTTATGCATTAAAAATTATATATTGGACACATATATACATTAGGTGCTCATCATACATACAGGAACACCAACAAGCTCCTTTTTCTCACATAGCTTACTTTCTAGAAAAGGGAGATAGAAAATACAAAAACAAAAAAAGTACATGTGGTGTTAACAAATGCTAGGAAAAATAATAAAACATTGTAAAGGGTCTGCAAGTTATTCTTTTTTAAAAAAAAATTTTAGATGCCCCTGGGTGGCTCAGTCGGTTAAGCATCCAATTCTTGGTTTCAGCTTAGGTCATGATCTCATGGTTCATGGGTTCAAGCCCCACATCGAGCCCCACATTGGGCCCTGCACTGACAGTGACTCACTGCTTGGGATTCTCTCTCTCCCTCTCTCTCTGCCCATTCCCTGCTTGTGCTCTAAATAAATGAATGAATGAATAAATAAATAAATAAATAAATAAATAAATAAATATTATTGAGAAGTGGGCAGAGAGAACAGGGGAGAGAGAATCCCAAGCAGGCTCCGTGCTGCCAGTGCAGAGCCCAACACAGGGCTCAAACTCACAAACTGTAAGATCATGACCTGAACCAAAATCAAGTCAAACATTTAACCAACTTAAACACCTAGGCACCCCTGCAAATTACTCTTTTAGAAAGAATGGTCAGGGCAGCCTCTTGGAGGAGGTAGCAATTGTTCTGAATTTTCTTTTATATTTCCTGTTTCACACAAAAAAATTCTCTAGTGTCTTCCACATATATAGTACATGGTTTTATCCATAGAGAATCCAGTGGATGTAGGACTTCTGTGAAACATCTCAAGGTCAATCTTTTTTTGAGCAAATCGAGGACTTCTGTTATCCTCTTTTGTGTTTTTCAAAAAGCTATGGTCATGTCTTTGTCCTTTTTCTTGGGCAGGCACTGTATTTCCATTCCCACACTTTGATATTTCATGTTGCCATGGAGTCAAGTCCTTCTTGCCATTATTTGAGGGGACAATAGAGATTTTCTTACCCTCGGATAATAAACTATTGGCATTCTAAGATTTGATATTTAGATGAGAGCTTTATAAGCTGAAGAAATAATGTCTAAAATACAACCTCGGTAATTTCATCATTAATACCAACATACCAGTTAATGTTAATGGTTGTATTACATTAAATAAAAGATTACATTCTAGTTCAACCTAAGTTAAAAATAAGAACATTGACAAATTAGAAGTTTTCACAATATTGATTAAAATGCTAGTAAAACTTATGAAAAGATCCTCAATATCACTCATCATCAGGGAAATACAGATCAAAACCACAATGAGACACCACCTCATACCTCAGAATGGCTAAAATTAACAACTCAGGCAACAACAAATGTTGGCAAGGATGTGGAGAAAGAGTACTGCTTTTGCACTGCTGGTGGGAATGCAAACTGGTTCAACCACTCTCGAATAAGTTATGGAGGTTCCTCAAAAAGTTAAAAATAGAACTGCTCTGTAACCCAGCAATTGCAGTACTAGGTATTTATCCAAAGGATACAAAAATGCTGATTTGAAGGGGCATATGTTTATAGCAGCACTATCAACAATAGCCAAAGTATGGAAAGAGCCCAAATGTCCATCGACTGATGAATGGATAAAGAAGATGTGGTATGTATGTGTGTATACACACACACACACACACTCAATGGAATACTACTCAGAGATCAAAAAGAATGAATACTTGCCATTTGCAACAATATGGATGGAACTAGAGTGTATTATGCTAGGCGAATAAGTCAGTCGGAGAAAGACAAATATCATATGATTTCACTCATATGTGGAATTTCAGAAACAAAACAGATGAACATAGGGGAAGGTAAGCAAAAATAAGACAAAAACAGAGAGGGAGATAAACCATAAGACCCTCTTAAATACAGAAAACGGGCCCTGTGTTTCTGGTGGGGTGTTGAGTCTGGAGATGGGCTAAATGGGTGATGGGCATTAAGGAGCGCACTTGTTGGGATGAACACTTGGTGTTATATGTAAGTGATGAGTCTCTAAATTCTATTCCTGAAATTATTGTTACACTATATGTTAACTAACTTGGATTTAAATTTTAAAAAAAATGTTAGTAAAACTTATAATTTTTTGCATATATAAAAATATATATGATATAATTGTATAAACATATGTGTGTGTATGTATAATGCATATAAGCCTAGATCTTAGAAATAGGGTATGTATATGTGTGTGTATAATTTATTTTATTACAAAGAAAAAAAACAAAGTTATAAAGCCCTCATCTTGGCAGATTTTTTTTGTTGAACACTAAAAACTTGATAAATTTTTAAAATAAAATGAAGTGTTTCATAAATGGTAGATTCCATCTCTTAATTGGAGGTTCTGCAAGAACTTTGTATTATATATTTGATATGTTACATAAATAGCAGTTAACAAAAATAAAAATAGAATAGAAACAGTATTAAAAGGTATAATAAGCAAGTTTAAGTAGGAATGTCAAAAACAACCCTTTTAATCTTAGGAAAAAAATGTATTTGTTAAAATGTATTTCAGTGTTTGTTGAAATACATTTCATATGAGAAATTTGTTTCTTTTTGGAAATGGATATTCCTCCTCTTATCTGTGTAATGAAATAAATTCCATAGCTGCATAACAGAAAGTAGATGTAATGCCTTTATATAATTACAGAAAATAACTCCAAGATGGGAGACATCAAGAATCAAGAAGACAAGACACCTGTCCACCACCCTGAAATCTTGCGTTAGCTATTTCTGAAGCCCTTTCTAAAGCGGGAAGAAGAAATGAAGGATTAGGTGACAGTAACAATAGCTACTCTATAGAAAATAGATTTGTTAGGGTCACATCAATGTGTCCTTCACACTTACTTACCCTGCTTCATTTCCTGTCTCCAAGGCAGTATTTCCTTCCCATTTCTAAAACTCATCTCTCCTGATGTTTACTAAAAGGTTTTCTTTTCCTATGTCTCTCTCCTAGGATCTTATTCTCATGAATCTCTTATTTGTCTTTATCTTCACATTCCTTTTTTTTTTCTGCCTAGTTTTATTTCTCTTCTGCTATCACATACTCAAGTTTTGCCACGTTAAATTTTATGAAGCAAAGCAAAACAACAACAAAAGAATCTTCTCTGATTCTTCCCACTCAGGTACCTGCACATACCCATTCTCCCCTCCCCTGTCAAACTTCTAGAAACAATATTTTATACTCGGTGTGTCTAATTCTTCAACTCATATTTACTTATCAATCTAACACAGCCAGTCTTTCATTATGTTAGTTGTCTGAAATTGCTTTCTTTAGGGTTAGCATCCCTTTCTAATTTTCAATTTCTGGATCCTTGCCCTATCAAATATATCTGTAACATTTTTCTACTACTGCTTCTTTCTTCCGTTTCTAACTGTTGCTTGCCTTAACACTGCAGGCTCCTGGTTTTCCTCTCTCACTGGGATGAATCTTCTCAATTACCACTGCTACATTATTTATTTCCCCCTCTCACTAAATGCAGATATTTTCAAGAATCCTTCACTGGTCTTATTTTTTAGCTTCCCATTTCTCTTTTCAGATAATATCACCTGTTTCTGTTTTACCTATCACTTCCATGCAAATAACTTGCAAATCTCTGTGTCTAGTTGTGCCTTTTTAAAAAGCTGAAGGATCCAGACCTGTGTTCCAGTTGTCTGTTGAGTATGTCCTCCTGGTTATCATACTGGCCTCTCAAACACAATAGTGCAAATTCTAAATCATCATATTTGCTTTTCTTGTGTTTCTCTCCTCAACACTCCCTTTGTTGAAAACCACACACCTTTCAAGACATGGTACTAATACTACGTTCTTCTTAAACTCTCTGATAGTGTCGGTAGAAAAGGCTAATTAAGTATTTTTTTAATCAATCCTTAAGGTATACAGCCTTACAGCCCAGTGGTTAAGAATCTAAGCTTTCATATTAGGCAGTCCTAGGCTTGCATCTCAGGTCTACCTCTTAGTAACTGTGAACTTTCTCAAGCCCCTTAACCTTACCAACCCTTGTTGTTTTTGTTGTTGTTGTTGTTGTTGTTTTTCACCTATTAAATGAAGACAACAAATATTCAATAAATGCTAACAAATATTATTATTATAAATAAACTATAATTCTTATAGTATAGTATATGATCCTTGATGGCAGTTGGAGCTGGAGGCATCTGGTCTATCTTCTAAGCAGCAGGAAAAGAATAAAGAGAAGAGCACCCTCTCTCTCTTTAAAAATACTTCCTGGATGTTGCCTAACTTTTGTTTCTCAAAACAC